>NC_053389.1:584181894-584492052 GCF_905171765.1 Bufo bufo | reverse complement strand
CAACTACTGTTACATGCAGTGATCCCCTCTACAGTATGGGAAGGAGCGATCGCTAATGCCATCGCTCTTCCCCATACTGGCTAGCAGCAGATCGTGATAAGACAGCGATTATTTTTCAGTCTGTGGCAGTATTACACTGCCAGATCATCATTAACGAGGATTCCTACGAACGCTTTTCAGCAGGGGCTGATTGGCCATAGACCTTACAGGGAATTTTCCGGTGGGCTAATGCCCAGGGGGCCGCCTGAGTCCTAACCCCCCATTTTGGGGATGTATTTTGTGATGTGGTATTTGGCTCTGTTGGGGTGGTATTGCTGGCCCTGCCTTCCATCAATTTGGACCCAACTACAAAATGGGGCCACTTTTAGTATTTTATCCAGGGCCACTTTAAGTTCCCAGTCCGCCCCTGCTTGTCAGCGATGATCTGGCCGACTATCAGCCGGTGTAATGCAGCCTTTAGTTGTGTGTATTCTATCCTTTCATAGCTTGGGTCCAGTTGTGATCTATTCCCCACCCTCTGGCCTTTAACTGTTGTGTCTCCCCTTTGTTCTTATGCATGCAATGCACGATAACAAAGGGAAGGACCACCACTTAATGCGAGCGTGCAGTCTGGCAAATGTTTCTCAAGTCAGTTTTAAGGGAACTGTCCCAACCATCCCCCCAAACCACTGCAGAAAGTAACTTACTTGCCTGTGAAGGGTCATTGAATCTTTGTGACTCAAGCTGGCACCAGTCTAATCTATTTTGAAACAATAAGTGATGCCTCCCTGTATAGGTGCCCCTTAAGTGACCCAGCGAGACAGTTCACATCAAGACTAGACTGTGATAAGTAATATTGGAGGAAAAAGCAACTTCACATGACCAAGAATACCGCCCAGAAGAACCTGGTCGAAGAGGTGAAAATTAAACACGAGCCTCATATGAGCCACTAACTTTTTATCCAGGGATAATTTCGGATGAATTCACCCTAAGAGGCAAACTTTTTGGCATTAGTAAATGCTTGGACTACTGAATTCCAAAAATGTATTCTAGTGCAGTGTCTCAGTTTGTACCATTTTAACTGCATCTTACGCTATTATGTTATATTCGTCTCATATTTCTAGAGCAGACTTTTCCAGTTCGTCTTATTTCCTTTATTATTACATTAAAATTAGTTCTGCCAGAGTGAACAATGACATGTAATTTTTTTATTTATTATGGTTGACCCCGAGGAGTTGAACGTAGCAAAACCATCAACATGGAACCTGTGAATGGCTTGTATAAATATTTGGAGTCTCAGGCACAATGCATTTTCTTGAGACCTGGGCTTTTGCCAGTTTCTTTAGAGGGATGCGGATATCCTCACTTAGAGGAACATCTGTGAGAGTCATGGATCTTTCTAAAATGAAACTAGTTTTTAGAAAGTAGGCATTAGGGGTGGGTGATATGGCCTAAAAGCTATATTGCAATATAATTTTAAGCATGTGCGATATATATATCACAATATATTCTATATTTCGGGGGGGTTAAACTTTTTTTATTTTTACTTTTTATTTAATAACTATTAGCCTTCTTAGGGGCTAGAACCCTTTTCCTATTCACCCTGATAGAGCTCTATTATGGTGAATAGGACTTCACACTCTCCCTGCTGCCCTGTGCACACAGCACCAGGGAGCTGACTATGGCAGCCAGGGCTTCGGTAGCGTCCTGGCTGCCATGGTAACCGATCAAAGCCCCGTGATTGCACTGCTGGGGCTCCTATCAGAAGCTGCCCCCCTGGGGCCACTGCCACCAATGATTTAATCGTGTAGAGGGGGGGGCCCGAAATTAATATAATACTTAGAAGAGGGGGAGTAGAAGGGAGGGGCTGTGGCCACTGCGCCACCAATGAATATACTTAATATGCCTGAATACAAACGTAGCCTGCATGTGGACCTGAGGGGTTAATTACGGCGGATCACGACGCACAGTAATAGAGGCCAGGTATGGGATATGGTCGGCACATGCAGGCTATGTTTGTATTCAGCTATATTAACTATATTTATTGGTGACGCAGTGGCCACAGTCCCTCTCCTCCTCTCTGTTCTCATTGGTGGCGCAGTGGCCACAGTCCCTCCTCCTCCTACTCTGTTCTCATTGGTGGCGGAGTGGCCACAGTCCCTCCTCCTCCTACTCTGTTCTCATTGGTGGCGGAGTGGCCACAGTCCCTCCTCCTCCTACTCTGTTCTCATTGGTGGCAGAGTGGCCACAGTCCCTCCTCCTCCTCTGTTCTCATTGGTGGCGCAGAGGCCACAGTCCCTCCCCTCCTCCTCCTAATCTGTTCTCATTGGTGGTCAGTGGCAGCCGCACACAGTGGGGAGGGAGGGACTCCCTCCTTCTCCACTGTGCCGGCTCAGGAGAACATGGTGCGTGCCGAGAGTGGCGGATGCCATGTTCTACTGCGATATGGCGATATAAATGAAATCTCTATCATTGGCCAAATTGATATCGTTTATATTGCATATCGTCTGTATCTCCCACCCCTAGTAGGCATTATCACACATACTGTATGTATGGTAAATACATTTATTGCTTGACTCAATTTACTAATCCTGTCTAAAATGTAGACAGCGGACATTTAGGCTAAAAGATGCATCAAATTTATCCCAGTGGCTCATGCTGTATGACAAATCTAGTGCATCGCTGGACAGTTTTGTCTAACTTTATATTGATTGAAAATGCAAAAACAGATGTCTCATTCCCTAAATTAGAAAGTTTCTGCAGGTGCTCAACAACAACTAAAATGTAATAGGAACACACACAAAATGCCATTCAAAGGGCCGTATGTATTTTGTGGTCTGCATAACGCAGATCCGCAAAAAATATGGATGGCATCTGCATTGCATCAATTTTATTTTATTTTTTTGCGGACCCATTGTAACAGTACCTATCTCTGTCCGCAAAACAGACAATAATAGGACATGTTCTATCTTTTTTGCGATGGATACACGGATGTGGACAGCACAGCGCATTTTTTGCGGACCCATTGAAATGAATGGGTCCGCATTCGATCTGCAAAAAATCTAGATCGAGTACGGACCAAAAAATACAGTCGTGTGAATGGGGAGTATATTCTGGGGAGAAAAAAATCAAGCACTCAAGCCCCACTGAAAAATGAATATAAAAATACCATATATATTTATATACTTTAAAAAGGAATAGAAACCAAATCAAAACACAGAGCACTCTAGCACTTGAACTATCACATTCAGCAGCAAGATGCATAAACAGACAATTAGCCTCTGTCCTGCAATAAGTATACTGCCAAAAACGTACCCTCGCACATAAATAATCCTATAATAATACAATAAGGGCTCATGCACATGGCCGTAGTTTTGGTTGCATCCCATCCGCATGTTTTGCTGTTTGGATGCGGACTGCAAAAGATATCCTCATCCGTACTTCTGTTCCACTGCCCACGCAGTGGCTGATTGTACACTGGTCGTATTAGGAATCGTAGTAATGTCTCTCTACATATGAAGTGAATTAGGGCAGAATCGGACTGTACAGGGTTTTCTTTTTCTCTGTTACCATGGGAGATGCATAGGTCTGCATAGGAGCTGTATAAAACATTTTTGAAATTAAAAGCTATTGTTTCATTTTAGAGTCACTGAGACAGTAGTTGCAGAGTTGGATATAGCTTTTAGGGTCATACATCAGAGCAATTACTAAACTAAACAAAAAAAATTGGTGTTAGAACAAAGCCATATGCACACATTGACACAAAAAAGCTAACTAGATAGAAATTGATGCAAAACTTGGCATAAGGCGGATATGTAAATTATTACAGGTGTGGTCTGATTTGATACTGAGTCTTGCTACAAGAAGGCAAAAAAGTGCTTCCCTCACTGCCCTATAAAAAGGCACTCAGAGGCTTCTTTGGGGTAGTGTACCTCTCGGTGAGAGATCACTAACTGGTAGATATGCTTCTATGACGCGCTCAAAGACATTTTGCCCAGTCGATAGACTGATAGGGGGCATCATAGGACTAAGAGAAGCAGGATGGTCGTTTCAATGAATTGTCGCCATTTAGGCATTCTCACCCAGCTGTTAGGAGATGTAGGGAGCAGTGGCTATATTGGGGCATGCACACACAGCGAACATGCTTCAGATGAACCAGACAGACCAGCAGTAGAAAGGATCATTTGATCCACCGACAAGCACAAGCAGCTCTCATTGTTTTCTTGTCTACCATCCAGACACAGGTGGCACCTTCTTTACACACCCATATCTCTGCCTGGAGCGTTTCCAGACGCTTAGGAGAAGGAAATTTAGTGTCATGGGGACCATTATGAGTCCTTCCATGGACAGCCAGTCACTGTCGCATTTATTTGCAGTGGTGTTGCGAACAAGAAACAAGAACTGCTGCTGTAGCAACAAATCCAGGTTCCGGGTTCAAGTATGAAAGTCTTGTGGTGAACGCTTCAATCCTGCCTTTGCTGTGGAGCAACACACTGCCCCAACTGCTGTTGTGATTATCTGGGAAGCCATCGCATACAAAAGTTGCTCACCCCTAGAAGTGATACGAGGGACACTAACAGCTTAGTGATATTTGCAGAATATCCTGTGGCCCCTTGTGTTGCTTCTCATGGCATGGCTTACAACTGGCATTTGTCAGCAGTATAATGCTCACCCACACACAGCAAAGGTTTCCCAGAAATGTCTCTGCCAAATTGCTACACTTCCTTGGCCTGCCCTGTTCCAGATTTATTGCTAATTGAGCATTTAGCTGGGATGCCAGCTTTGGCAACCTAGGAGTGTGCAGGATCTACAGGCAGCAACATCTCTAGGCAATTGTGCCGCAGAATACCATATGGAACCTGTATGCCTCCATACCCAACCATATCTCATGTTGTATCCAGGCTATAAAGGCGGTGCAACAGGGTACAAGAGACGATATTCAGCTGTACAGTTTCCCCAATAAACGTATCCTTCACTCTAATATTGTAATGACTTACATACAGTGGATATAAAAAGCCTACACACCCCTGTTAAAATGTCAGGTTTCTGTGATGTAAAAAAATGAGACAAAGATAAATTATTTCCACCTTTAATGTGACCTATAAACTGTACCACTCAATTGAAAAGCAAACTGAAATCTTTTGGGTAGAGGGAAGAAAAATATAAAAATAAAATAATATGGTTGTATAAGTGTGCACACCTTTAAACTAACACTTTGTTGAAGCACCTTTTGATTTTATTACAGCACTCAGTCTTTTGGGTATGAGTCTATCAGCATGGCACATTTTGACTTGGCAAGATTTGCCCACTCTTCTTTGCAAAAACACTCCAAATCTGTCAGATTGCGGGGACATCTCCTGTGCTAAGCCCTCTTCAGATCACCCCACAGATTTTCAATCAGATTCAGGTCTGGGCTCTGGCTGGGCCATTTCACTAAAATTTTAATCTTCTTCTGGTGAAGCGATTCCTTTGTTGATTTGGATGTATGCTTTGGGTCGTTGTCATGCTAAAAGATGTTCCTCTTCATGTTCAGCTTTCTAGCAGAAGCCTGAAGGTTTTGTGCCAATATTGACTGGTATATGGAACTGTTCATAATCAGTGATGGCCAGTTCGCAGTGTTCGCCGACGAACACATGCGATCTGCCATCTTTATTCCCAAGCCCGGCGATGCAGAGGTAAGTCCTTACCTGTGCCTGCGCTGCGAGCCGCTCTGAAACACATGTGGTCACCGGGAGCAGACAGTTCCGAGAACAGCCTTCATCGGGCTGTTCTCGGAACTGCCTGCTCCCGGTGACCGCATGTGTTTCAGAGCGGCTCGCGGCGCAGGCACAGGTAAGGACTTACCTCTGCATCGCCAGGCTTGGGAATAAAGATGGCAGATCGCATGTGTTTGTCGGCGAACACTGCGAACTGGCCATCACTGTTCATAATTCCCTCTAGCTTAACTAAGGCCCCAGTTCCAGCTGATAAAAAACAGCCCCAAAGCATGATGCTGCCACCACCATGCTTCACTGTGGGTATGGTGTTCATTTGGTGATGTGCAGTGTTGTTTTTGTACCAAACATATCTTTTGGAATTATGGCCAAAAAGTTCAACCTTGGTTTCATCAGACCATAACACCTTTTCCCACATGCTTTTGGGAGACTTCAGATGTGTTTTTGCAAAATGCAGCCTGGCTTAGATGTTTTTCTTCGTAAGAAAAGGCATTCGTTTTGCTACTCTACCCCATAGCCCGGACATATGAAGAATACGGGAGATTGTTGTCACATGTACCACACAGCCAGTACTTGCCAGATATTCCTGCAGCTCCTTAAATGTTGCTGTAGACCTCTTGGTAGCCTCCCAGACCAGTTTTCTTCTTGTCTTTTTATCAATTTTGGAGGGACGTCCAGTGCTTGGTAATGTCACTGTTGTGCCATATTTTCTCCACTTGATGATGACTGTCTTCACTGTATTCCATGGTATATCTAATGCCTTGGACATTCTTTTGTACCCTTCTCCTGACTGATACCTTTTAACAATGAGATCCCTCTGATGCTTTGGAAGCTCTCTGTGGACCATAGCTTTTGCTGTGGGATGCGACTAAGAACATTTCAGGAAAGACCAACTAGAGCAGCTGAACTTTATTTGGGGTTAATCAGAGGCACTTTAAATGATGGCAGGTGTATGCTGACTCCTATTTAACATGATTTTGAATGTGATTGCTTAGTTCTGAACACAGCTACATCCCCAGTTATAAGAGGGTGTGCACACTTATGCAACCACATTATTTTAGCTTTTTTTGCTTTCTTCCCTTCACCTAAAAGATTTTGTTTTGGTTTTTCAATTGAGTGGTACAGTTTATAGGTCACATTAAAGGTGGAAAAAGTTCTGAAATGATATATTTTTTTACAGCACAGAAACCTGACATTTTAACAGAGGTGTGTAGACTTTTATATCCACTGTATATCATTATTACATTCACACACAGCTTCATTGCATTCTAACAACTCCTTTTTGGTGTGTTATGTCAGTCAGTGTACATGAAATTATCTGCCCACTTGTACAGTACAGGCACCAAAATGTTTTCAATTCGCCTCGACCTTTGCAGACAGGCTTACTTTCTAAGGCCTAATTCAGCTCTGCACCTGCATAACACTAAAGTGGCCATGGAAAAAAAAAAACTAAAATTCAATCTCCTACAACTTCTACAACAGTAGATGTCGGGGGGTAAACAGTCTTTCTCCAAAGACATAGGATTGATGGAGATTCACCTTATAATTGAAAAGATCTGCTAACAAAAAATTATGGTTGGTGTTAGCTGAGCTTCTACAATGCAGAAGTTTATGTTGCAATGCATTATGGGAACGTTATTTTCCTGCATCAGAGTACTTCCCGCATATTTCCAAGAAAGCAGGAGTTATGCATATGTCCATTTAACAGGAAATACTGCCAGATTTCAGCTCTGAAGCCTAAAACATTGTAAATGAATCTTTGAACTGAAGGGCTGTAGCTCGGGAACAGAAAAAGAGAAATAATGTATTTACTAAGTCACTAAGCTTATATCTGCATATAAACTAAAATGATGTTCAAAGGTCGCCATATGCTTTAAGACTTGAATATTGGACAATGTTGCTATTATTCTCCTTGATGTTTGTTTTACAGACGTGGCCTTGAATTCCTAACTTACAATTGTTCTGGCTAGGTTTACAGACGCAAGAATTTTGTATTTTCAGGAAAACATTAATCATATTTGGTGGTCACCACAACAGTTAAACACGCAAAAACATACTTAAAGGGAATGTGTCATGAAAAAAATGACCTGCTGTTTAAATCACGTTTTTATGTTTAACATATTTTTAAATAATTTTTGATTATTTTTCATGTCAAGATCTATATTTGACAAAAATCTTAAAATTCAGCAGTTTTCACACTGGCCACTAGGCCTTATAATAGGTGCCACTTCTTGGTCTGTATAGATCACTTTACTGCGGTTATCTGCTTATCTGTCATTCTAATCCTGCCCGTAATGATATCATCTCTGTGTATAGATAAGACAGAATCCACCATTCACAATAGTTGATTGTGAAATCTCATCTATTCTTTCCTTGTACAATATCCTCTGCACAGGTCACAGAGCATGGCTAGAAAACTCTCCCATAGAAGTGAATGAGGTCCCCTCCTGACCATTGTGTCTATGGACCATGGGGCTGATGTTCAGGAAACAGAATAAATGAATCTGCAATCGGAAAAAAAAAAAAGATTAGAAAAAAAGGATGTGTGTTGATATCTGGTTTCAACTGGCAGATAATTTTTTGGGTGACACAATTCCTTTAAAGGGATTGTCTCACTTCAGTAAATGGCATTTATCATGTAGACAAAGTTAATACAAGGCGCTTACTAATGTATTGTGATTGTACATATTGCCTCCTTTGCTGGTGTGATTCATTTTTCCATTGCTTTATACACTGCTCATTTTTAGGGATTACAGCCAGTGCCTGGGTGGCCAGACCAGAGAGGCTAGCACTTTTTCTTATTGTGTGAAAGCACGGCCACCGCTTTTGGATTGCACAGTGGTTATAACCCCTGGATACGAGCAGTGTATAATGTGATAATAAGGAAACAATACGGATAAAACTAAGTGCCTTGTATTAACTTTATCCAGTGTCAGATGGTCCAGGGAAATTTCCCAGTAGACTGATGCCCAGGGGGCCGCCCAAACCCTTCCCACAGGCTGAGTACATAGTGATCTGATGCTCTCAGAGTTAATGCTGAGCATCAGGTACTTATGGACCTGGCCTGTGGCCACTGGCGTAACTATAGGGGTCGCAGCTGTCGCGACCGGTCCCCTAAGCCAGGGGGGCCCAGAGGGCCCCCCTTGCTAGTGGTACTGTACTTTTCCGTTTATAAGATGCAGTGCATCTTATAAAGGGAGTACTAGTGAGCGCTTCCATAATGGAAGCGCTCACTAGTCTGCAGGAGGAGGGGGAGAGAAGCGCTGTGAGCGCTATCCAGTACTTACCCCTATAGAGGTCTAATGGGGGTCTGATTGGGGGTGTGGAGGTCTAATGGGAGTCTGATTTTGGGGTCGGAGGTCTGATTGAGGGTCTGGAGGTCTAATGGGGGTCAGATATGGGGGTCTGAAGGTCTAATGGGGGTCTGATATGGGGGTCTGGAGGTCTAATGGGAGTTTGGAGGTCTAATGGGGGTCTTATATGGGGGTCTGGAGGTCTAATTGGGGTCTTATCTGAGGTCTGATATTGGGTCGGGGTCTTACATGGAGATCTAATGGGGGTCTGATCTGAGGTCTAAAACTGGGGTCTTATATAGGGTCTGACATAGAGGTCTAAAGGGGGTTTGGTCCGAGATGGAGGGATCTCATTTAGGGTTTTATATGGGGGTCTGATCTGAAAGGAAGGGGGGATTTTTTTTGTACTAGCGCACAATATAAAGGGGTGTTTTTGTACTGACGCACTATCTGTGTGGTACCAGTATTTTCAGGGGGACTGTTTCTGCAGGAAAGTATTGGGGAGCACAGTGGACACAGTATTGGGGGTGGCAGGATGGGGTGTTGGGAAGGTGAGGAGGAGGATGGAAAAGTAGGAAAGTAAGATGTCTGTTAAACTCTGCAGAGACGAGGTGCGGCTGAAAGAAGTCGGAACTGCCTGCCGGATCTGGAAATCCGTATGCAAACGGACAGCATTTGTAGATGGATCTGGATCCGTCTCACAAATGCATTGCAATACCGGATCCGTCTCTCTGGTGTCATCTGGAAAAACGTATCCAGTATTTATTTTTTGCACATTTTTAAAGGTCTGCGCATGCGCAGAACGGGAAACCAAATCCGTTTTTCCGGAACACTTGGTGCTGGATCCGGCATTAATGCATTTCAATGGAAAATAATGCCGGATCCGGAATTCTGGCAAGTAATCCGGCATGCTGCGGTATTTTCTCCGGCCAAATACCGTAAGAGGGACTGAACTGAAGACATTCTGATGCATACTGAACGGATTGCTCTCCATTCAGAATGTATTAGGATAAAACTGATCAGTTTTTTCCAGTATTGAGCCCCTAGGACGGAACTCAAATCTTTAATTAGAGAAAATTAGAGGAGGAGGACAGAACGTGGCAGCTCTTGAGGGCCACCACAGAATGGCGGCTCCTGGGGAGGAAGTTTGTGCTGCACTATGGTATTGCTGACCCAACCTACTTGTGTTGCCCTGCCAATTTGTACCCACCGAAAACATGGGGGTGGCACTTTTAGACTTTAAGTTCCTAGTCCACCCCTAACTTTGTCTACATTTGCTGAAGTGAGACAACCCCTTTAAGACTTTAAATATTCCATGTTTCTGCTAAACCAATACTCATGTCTTAACACAGTGCCCCTGTAGAATTTGCTGTCTTGTACATGTGCCTGTTGGGTGAACATACAGGATGCTGTTTTGTAGTAAATGTTAGTTTTTTTTCCATTTCAGACAATGAGCATTTTGTAGGGTATTCTACAGCTAGGCCTCAAATAAGGCTTTATACACATGGTTAGATATATGGTAGTGGGATTGTGTATCTTCTTCCTCATCTGTGATGTTTGCTTTTGTTTTTTATGTTTTTGCTGTTTCATTCAATACAATTAGAACACATTCTGTGTGAAGATATATTGATCTAGAGCAGTGGATCTGTTTTTTTGTCAATGGATATTTAGGACGAGAAAGCCATATTTCTTGGTAAATGTGTACTGGGAAGATAAGGGCAGATCTATTCAACAAGTGAAGAGTCCGTTAT
This sequence comes from Bufo bufo, assembly GCF_905171765.1. Lineage (NCBI taxonomy): Eukaryota > Metazoa > Chordata > Amphibia > Anura > Bufonidae > Bufo > Bufo bufo. Next base: position 584,481,315 of record NC_053389.1, on the reverse strand, counting down.
CTTTATAATAGAGCATGACACCATGACTTTATCTCTCTGTATGCTGAGAGGTAACACTGACACCAGTACGTCTTTGTTTTACATAGTCAGACCTGATTGCAGACACAGAGGTTTGCAGAATACAGCTATATTTCATGTATAATTGAACACGATTTGAAAAGATCACCTCTTCTATGCTATTTATTGCCTGCTGTTAGCGTGCTAGTACACGTTCATGTTTTGATCAGGTTTTGTGATGCAGTTTTAAAGCTAAAAACAGATACCCATAATGTTGCTCACTCACAAACAGCAAGAAGTAAGAAAAAAAATTAGGTAGCAAGAATATGAGAAAGGGAAATGGCCACATAAAAGAAGATTATATCCCATAATAATATGGGATATAATCTTGCGCGTTATTAGCGCTACACAAACATGAAAGGTATAGTCACAGTGATATATATGTGAATGTCACCACTAAAAGTGACATAGTGCTAGAACATAAATACTAATAAAGTGCAAAAAATGCATATTTATAAGAAAATACATGATTATATACATAGAAATAAGTGTACACACTATCAATAAACACAAAAATACTCATGTAAATTAAAATACATAATAATAACAAATGTGCGAGATGAGTTATAATATTCACAACATATTGTAATGAACAATATAGAGTGACATAGTGCTATCAAAAATCATAATCATGATCACTAAATAGTATCAAATAAATATATTAAAATAAATGCCAAAATACATGTGACAACACCAAAACATAAAATATAGAAAACCACCCAAAAAGTATCACATTTCCATATCCCACAGATGATAATACATATTAATATTTCATGTAGTAATATTCCTCATAACCAAAAGATGAACTCTTCTCTCACTTCCCATTCTATTTAACACGTCCTTATGGTCACATAAATTCTGTTCATAGCATAGTTATTGTTCCAATATTCAAAGGGCGTTTATGGCTACAAAAATAAAGATACAGTTGCAAGAAAAAGTATGTGAACCCTTTGGAATGATATGGATTTCTGCACAAATTGGTCATGAAATGTGATCTGATCTTCATCTAAGTCACAACAATAGACAATCACAGACTTATTAAACTAATAACACACATAATTAAATGTCACCATATTTTTATTGAACACACTATATAAACATTCACAGTGCAGATGTAAAAAGTATGTGAACCCTTGGATTTAATAACTGGTTGAACCTCCTTTGGCAGCAATAACTTCCACCAAACGTTTCCTGTAGTTGCAGATCAGACGTGCACAACGGTCAGGAGTAATTCTTGACCATTCCTCTTTACAGAACTGTTTCAGCTCAGCAATATTCTTGGGATGTCTGGTGTGAATCGCTTTCTTGAGGTCATGCCACAGCATCTCAATCGGGTTGAGGTCAGGACTCTGCCTGGCCCACTCCAGAAGGCGTATTATCTTCTGTTTAAGCCATTCTGTTATTGATTTACTTCTATGCTTTGGGTCGTTGTCCTGTTGCAACACCCATCTTCTGTTGAGCTTCAGCTGGTGGACAGATGGCCTTAAGTTCTCTTGCAAAATGTCTTGGTAAACTTGGGAATTCATTTTTCTTTCGATGATAGCAATCCGTCCAGGCCCTGACGCAGCAAAGCAGCCCCAAACCATGGTGCCCCCACCATACCTCACAGTTGGGGTGAGGTTTTGATGTTTGTGTGCTGTGCCTCTTTTTCTCCACACATAGTGCTGTGTGTTTCTTCCAAACAACTCAACTTTGGTTTCATCTGTCCACAGAATATTTTGCCAGTACTGCTGTGGAACCTCCAGGTGCTCTTGTGCAAACTGTAAACGTGCAGCAATGTTTTTTTTGGACAGCAGTGGCTTCCTCTGTGGTATCCTCCCATGAAATCCATTCTTGTTTAGTGTTTTACGTACCGTAGATTCGCTAACAGGGATGTCAGCATATGCCAGAGACTTTTGTAAGTCTTTAGCTGACACTCTAGGATTCTTCTTCACCTCATTGAGCAGTCTGCGCTGTGCTCTTGCAGTCATCTTTACAGGACGGCCACTCCTAGGGAGAGTAGCAGCAGTGCTGAACTTTCTCCATTATAGACAATTTGTCTTACCGTGGACTGATGAACAGCAAGGCTTTTAGAGATACTTTTATAACCCTTTCCAGCTTTATGCAAGTCAGCAATTCTTAATCGTAGGTCTTCTGAGAGCTCTTTTGTGCGAGGCATCATTCACATCAGGCAATGCTTCTTGTGAAAAGCAAACCCAGAACTGGTGTGTGTTTTTTATAGGGCAGGGCAGCTGTAACCAACACCTCCAATCTCATCTCATTGATTGGGCTCCAGTTGGCTGACACCTCACTCCAATTAGCTCTTGGAGATGTCATTAGTCCAGGGGTTCACATACTTTTTCCATCTGCACTGTGAATGTTTACATGGTGTGTTCAATAAAAACATGGTAACATTTAATTCTTTGTGTGTTATTAGTTTAAGCAGACTGTGATTGTCTATTGTTGTGACTTAGATGAAGATCAGATCACATTTTATGACCAATTTGTGCAGAAATCCATATCATTCCAAAGGGTTCACATACTTTTTCTTGCAACTGTATATAAACATAAATAAAAATACAAGACATCATAAAAACACCTATAAAAAGGATTTAAATTTTAAAGCTGAGGGCGTCATTAAGCTCGAACAGATCCTCCTGGCTCTGCAAAACGTCAAGCCCTGCCAGATGAGCAAAATGTCATCAATATACCTCGACCCCGAAACCACGGCGTCATGACCCCTCGAATTCATTACAATCTCTTTCTCACACTGCCCCAGGAAGAGATTAGCATATGAGGGCGCACAAGTCGTCCCTATAGCCGTTCCCCGGCGCTGTAGGAAGAATCGATCCTGGAATGTAAACGTGTTGTGTGTCAACACAAAATCTAATAGAGTCATGATAAGATCAATAAGATCTTTATCAAGACTAGTCATTTCTAAAATTAATCTTGACGCATGCAGCCCGTGGTCGTGGTAGATAGACGTATACAGGGACTCGACATCGCACGTGACAAGGAGCATGCCCCTCTCCAGATGTACCCCATTCAATCTCCTGAGGACGTCCGTAGTGTCACGAACAAATGAAGGCAAGGTTTCTACACATTTTTGTAGATAAAAATCTACAAAATGGAAGACCATCTCACACAAGCCACCAATTCCAGATACAATAGGTCGTCCCGGTGGGGACCTAGAATCTTTATGTATTTTGGGAAGTAAATAAAATGTGGGAAGGACCGGGAAATCTTTCACCAAGCCCTCCCACATTTTAGAACTAATAATACCAGTGTCATATGCTCTTTTTAGTATCATAACTAATACCAACTTATACTGCTACATAGGGTTCTGATCTAATTTGCAATAACAGGATCTATCCCCTAGTTGGCGGAAAGCCTCCTTTTCATACATCTGCACCGGCCAGATCACAACATTGCCCCCCCTTATTAGCTGGTTTTATTACAATATTATTCCTATTTTTGAATTCCTACAGAGCAATCCTCTGTTCCCTATTAAAATTGTCGTGAAATCTAGTATTCCGGATCTCCTCAGTACAATTCAAGTACACAATGAAGGAAAAGGACCTCAGTTAGGAAAGAAGACTAATGAATCTTTTGATGCATGTGTCTTTACAGAGGAAGAGGTTCTAAGTCAGCTGTCTAAAATTAATACAAATAAGTCACAGGGGCCTGATGGGATACACCCAAAGCTATTAAAAGAGCTCAGCGGTTAACTAGCAAAACCATTAACAGATTTATTTAACCAATCACTGGCAACAGGAGTTGTCCCAGAAGATTGGAAATTGGCAAATGTGCCCATTCACAAGAAAAGTAGTAAGGAGGAATTGGGCAACTATAGGCCAGTAAGCCTGACATCAATAGTGGGGAAATTAATGGAAACCATCCTTAAGGAGAGGATTGTGGAACATCTAAAATCCCATGGATTGAAAGATGAAAAACAGCATGGGTTTACTTCAGGGAGATCATGTCAAACTAATCTTATTGATTTTTTTGAATGGGTGACTAAAATAATAGATGGCGGAGGTGCAGTAGACATCGCTTATCTGGACCTTAGTAAGGCTTTTGATACTGTCCCACATAGAAGGCTTATAAATAAATTGCAGTCTTTGGGCTTGGACTCCCATATTGTTGAGTGGATTAGGCAGTGGCTGAGGGACAGACAACAGAGGGTTGTAGTCAATGGAGTATATTCAGACCAAGGTCTTGTTACCAGTGGGGGTACCTCAGGGATCTGTTCTGGGACCCATATTGTTTAATATCTTTATCAGCGAAATTGCAGAAGGCCTCGATGGTAAGGTGTGTCTTTTTGCTGATGACACAAAGTTTTGTAACAGGGTTGATGTTCCTGGAGGGATACACCAAATGGAAAAGGATTTAGGAAAACTAGAGGAATGGTCAAAAATCTGGCAACTAAAATTTAATGTTGATAAGTGCAAGATAATGCACCTGGGGCGTAAAAACCCAAGAGCAGAATATAAAATCAGTGATACAGTCCTAACCTCAGTATCTGAGGAAAGGGATTTAGGGGTCATTATTTCAGAAGACTTAAAGGTAGGCAGACAATGTCATAGAGCAGCAGGAAATGCTAGCAGAATGCTTGGGTGTATAGCAAGAGGAATTACCAGTAGAAAGAGAGGTGCTCATGCCGCTCTACAGAGCACTAGTGAGACCTCATTTGGAGTATTGTGCGCAGTACTGGAGACCATATCTCCAGAAGGATATTGATACTTTGGAGAGAGTTCAGAGAAGAGCTACTAAACTAGTACATGGATTGCAGGATAAAACTTACCAGGAAAGATTAAAGGACCTTAACATGTATAGCTTGGAAGAAAGACGAGACAGAGGGGATATGATAGAAACTTTTAAATACATAAAGGGAATCAACAAGGTAAAAGAGGAGAGAATATTTAAAAGAAGAAAAACTGCTACAAGAGGGCATAATTTTAAATTAGAGGGGCAAAGGTTTAAAAGTAATATCAGGAAGTATTACTTTACTGAGAGAGTAGTGGATGCATGGAATAGCCTTCCTGCAGAAGTGGTAGCTGCAAATACAGTGAAGGAGTTTAAGCATGCATGGGATAGGCATAAGGCCATCCTTCATATAAGATAGGGCCAGCGGCTATTCATAGTATTCAGTATATTGGGCAGACTAGATGGGCCAAATGGTTCTTATCTGCCGACACATTATATGTTTCTATGTTTCTATAGTAGTATTAATAAAAGGAAACGACAGATGTAAAAAGGTGCCAGAATCACCTGACCTATGCTGCTACTACCCCCAAAAAGATCTACCACATGTCAAGTGTCACCATATCCAAAAAAGATACACTATAAAACATGAATATCACAAAACGGCCTACCTGTTACTCCATGCATGGGTATATCCCTCAGTACGGGTAGATACCTATATCAAGTTCACTTCTAGGAAGTGTATAATAACACTCTCTAATAAATACTGCCCAAAACAATGGTACAGCATGAGCCCAGAAATAAGCAATGGGATGGAAAAAATGAAAAACAGAAAAAAGAAGAAAAAAGAAAAGAAACCCCCCATAAGCCACCACCCACAACCTAGTCAGGAAAGCCAATAACAGTGTGACCAATATTTGCCACAAGTTGCCACAATATTATGTACAATACATACCACAGGACATGATTAGGGGTATACAGAGCAGCGCTAGTCAGCAAGAATACCTTGACGCGCGTTTCGCCTCTGCTTCGTCAGGAGGTAGTGATATGTAGCCCAAAGCCCCTTTTTAAATCCAAAAAAGGGGGTGCCAAGTGTTGATGAATTACTTACATAAATCACATAAGCCGTTGTATTCTACAAAGCGCATCCCCACCTGGTGATGCGCACAGCCCACCACAGCAATGCGCTACAACAGCTGACAGGGTAACCAAGCAACTCTGTAAACAATCAACTCGGCGCCCGTTCCATGTCACTACGAGACCGGACGAAGGAAGCAAGAAGTAAGAAAAAAATTAGGTAGCAAAAATATGAGAAAGGGAAGTGGCCACATAAAAGAAAAACAGATTTGGGTTGAAAAGGCAAAGTATATGCAACAGATACAACATCACCTCTTTTTTGGATCCACTCCTGGTTTTAGCCTCCAAAGTCTATCACTCCAACAAAACTCGAATGTGTATTGGCTCCATGAGGGTGCAGCTCTGTAGCGAAAGTTAACTGTTTTCAAACTAATTGCACAGTAACCCCAAAACTCTGTGGCCATTAACAATGAACTCTGAATAAATCAGTTTGCGGTGAGTAAAGGTACTGTTACACGGAGTGAATATTGTACCGATTCTCGTGCATACAAGCGAAAATGGACAAGAGTCGTGTGATTTAATAAGTATTAAAGATGAGCAATAAATCGCTTGTTTCTCGTCCATTGTGATCTTTCAGCATGCTATAAAATTATTGTTCGTCGTTAATACATCCGTTTGTATAATATGTAGTCGTCTAGTCGCTAACAATCCACTGCGTGGCTTCCGGGGAGTGGCAATAGATGTGAAATTTACCAGTTTTTTTCCATTGGCTACCTTGAAACGGAAATATGTTACCAGATGGGGAATGGGATATACAGTGGGTGGGACAGTAGGTGTTAACAGGTGGTGTACACCCATCACCACGATATTATCTATTGTCACACTTTTTATTCCATCTGAAGATCAACCTCTTGACCAAGCATCTGTCCACCATAAAAGCAATCGCAAGTACGAAGGATTATCTATGCGTATAATAAAGCAAACATTTTGTCGTTAATGAGTCCCCACATCTTCGATCGTGATGTGTAGGACATCTGCTAGATTAATAGTACCTTTAGTTGGATACTTCTGTGACTTCCATTGTCACATTGCTCAAGCCGAAGTGTATATGTATTTCAGCCGCGCTATGTGGCTGTACCCTGACAGTGTCTAATAAAATCTGTTTCACTGGAAATGTCTTCAGCTGTGTCTTTAACACTGAACTTAAACCAACTCAGAACTTAAACACTGGCTATCACATGTATAGGATATTTGTGGGCAGCCTTGTTCTACCACTAGATACGTACATTGTAATATACCGGTAAGTCTATCAAGCTCAACACATTTTTCTACTGTTGAGTGAGGTTGAAACACATCTGAGTGGGCCCTAATATAGGTAACGCCATCCCATGAACACTACATATACCACTAAATAGAGACTAAGTAATATTACTGCACAATTACTGAACAGAGCACACTATACAGAGACCAATATTATGAATAATACCACTGTGTTACTACCACCACCATACTGTTACTGAATAAAAACACATTACAAAGACCAGTATTACCACCATACATTGACCATATAGTGGTGAATATTAGTGTTACACAGGAGCTCTGCAGACTGTATAATAGATTACGGTGCAATAAAATCCAATGATTTACAGTTAATGCACGTTTTCTCCAATTGGAGTCGTTCACTTTTCCTGTCATTTCTAGCTGTCCTGGACCACCATGACACGTCTTCCAGCCATTACTTGTGTCAGCACAGTTTATAACAGAGACATCTTTGACTCCATACCTTTCCAGCATCCTCTCTACCTTTTCCCAACCTATGCAAACTTCTAATCCTACTGATACCCCCAATTCTCTGCCCCATCTTCTCCTATTACTGTACTTACTTGTGGCAAATACTTTACTTTATATTAGCGTCATAAATAGTGCCACATAGACAGCACCCATGAAAACAATAGGGGTAGATAGTGGCCCCAAAAATAATAGTGCTAGATACACAGTGTCCCAGTTGATGATAGTGCACCACACAGTGCCACCTTTTGTACCCTACAGACTAATTTGAGATGAGGTGCTGTCTTATTTAATATCCAAGTCATGTCTCAAGGCCTATTTAAAGGGTCGAACATAAATATATAGGATAGCTGCCTTACTTATGGTGTCATTAGAGGCAGAGCTTATTAACCACCTCCGGACCGCCTAACGCAGGATCGCGTTCCGGAGGTGGCAGCCCTGCGCAGAGTCACGCATATATGCGTCATCTCGCGATGGGCGAGATTTCCTGTGAACGCGCGCACAGAGGCGCGCGCGCTCACAGGAACGGAAGGTAAGAGAGTTGATCTCCAGCCTGCCAGCGGCGATCGTTCGCTGGCAGGCTGGAGATGTGTTTTTTTTAACCCCTAACAGGTATATTAGACGCTGTTTTGATAACAGCGTCTAATATACCTGCTACCTGGTCCTCTGGTGGTCCCCTTTGTTTGGATCGACCACCAGAGGACACAGGTAGCTCAGTAAAGTCCCACCAAGCACCACTACACTACACTACACCCCCCCCCCCGTCACTTATTAACCCCTTATTAGCCCCTGATCACCCCTGATCACCCCATATAGACTCCCTGATCACCCCCCTGTCATTGATCACCCCCCTGTCATTGATTACCCCCCTGTAAAGCTCCATTCAGATGTCCGCATGATTTTTACGGATCCACTGATAGATGGATCGGATCCGCAAAACGCATCCGGACGTCTGAATGAAGCCTTACAGGGGCGTGATCAATGACTGTGGTTATCACCCCATATAGACTCCCTGATCACCCCCCCTGTCATTGATTACACCCCTGTCATTGATCAACCCCCTGTAAAGCTCCATTCAGATGTCCGCATGATTTTTACGGATGCACTGATAGATGGATCCGATCCGCAAAACGCATCCGGACGTCTGAATGAAGCCTTACAGGGGCGTGATCAATGACTGTGGTGATCACCCCATATAGACTCCCTGATCACCCCCCCTGTCATTGATTACACCCCTGTCATTGATTACCCCCCTGTAAAGCTCCATTCAGACGTCCGCATGATTTTTACGGATGCACTGATAGATGGATCCGATCCGCAAAACGCATCCGGACGTCTGAATGAAGCCTTACAGGGGCGTGATCAATGACTGTGGTTATCACCCCATATAGACTCCCTGATCACCCCCCCTGTCATTGATTACACCCCTGTCATTGATCAACCCCCTGTAAAGCTCCATTCAGATGTCCGCATGATTTTTACGGATGCACTGATAGATGGATCCGATCCGCAAAACGCATCCGGACGTCTGAATGAAGCCTTACAGGGGCGTGATCAATGACTGTGGTGATCACCCCATATAGACTCCCTGATCACCCCCCTGTAAAGCTCCATTCAGATGTCCGCATGATTTTTACGGATGCACTGATAGATGGATCCGATCCGCAAAACGCATCCGGACGTCTGAATGAAGCCTTACAGGGGCGTGATCAATGACTGTGGTGATCACCCCATATAGACTCCCTGATCACCCCCCTGTCATTGATCACCCCCCTGTAAAGCTCCATTCAGATGTCCGCATGATTTTTACGGATGCACTGATAGATGGATCCGATCCGCAAAACGCATCCGGACGTCTGAATGAAGCCTTACAGGGGCATGATCAATGACTGTGGTGATCACCCCATATAGACTCCCTGATCACCCCCCTGTCATTGATCACCCCCCTGTAAAGCTCCATTCAGATGTCCGCATGATTTTTACGGATCCACTGATAGATGGATCGGATCCGCAAAACGCATCCGGACGTCTGAATGAAGCCTTACAGGGGAGTGATCAATGACTGTGGTGATCACCCCATATAGACTCCCTGATCACCCCCCTGTCATTGATTACCCCCCTGTAAAGCTCCATTCAGATGTCCGCATGATTTTTACGGATGCACTGATAGATGGATCGGATCCGCAAAACGCATCCGGACGTCTGAATGAAGCCTTACAGGGGCGTGATCAATGACTGTGGTGATCACCCCATATAGACTCCCTGATCACCCCCCTGTCATTGATCACCCCCCCTGTCATTGATCACCCCCCTGTCATTGATCACCCCCCTGTCATTGATCACCCCTCTGTAAGGCTCCATTCAGATATTTTTTTGGCCCAAGTTAGCAGAATTTTTTTTTTTTTTCTTACAAAGTCTCATATTCCACTAACTTGTGTCAAAAAATAAAATCTCACATGAACTCACCATACCCCTCACGGAATCCAAATGCGTAAAATTTTTTAGACATTTATATTCCAGACTTCTTCTCACGCTTTAGGGCCCCTAGAATGCCAGGGCAGTATAAATACCCCACATGTGACCCCATTTCGGAAAGAAGACACCCCCAGGTATTCCGTGAGGGGCATATTGAGTCCATGAAAGATTGAAATTTTTGTCCCAAGTTAGCGGAACGGGAGACTTTGTGAGAAAAAAATTAAAAATATCAATTTCCGCTAACTTGTGCCAAAAAAAAAAAATTTCTATGAACTCGCCATGCCCCTCATTGAATACCTTGGGGTGTCTTCTTTCCAAAATGGGGTCACATGTGGGGTATTTATACTGCTCTGGCATTCTAGGGGCCCCAAAGCGTGAGAAGAAGTCTGGTATCCAAATGTCTAAAAATGCCCTCCTAAAAGGAATTTGGGCACCTTTGCGCATCTAGGCTGCAAAAAAGTGTCACACATCTGGTATCGCCGTACTCAGGAGAAGTTGGGGAATGTGTTTTGGGGTGTCATTTTACATATACCCATGCTGGGTGAGAGAAATATCTTGGTCAAATGCCAACTTTGTATAAAAAAATGGGAAAAGTTGTCTTTTGCCAAGATATTTCTCTCACCCAGCATGGGTATATGTAAAATGACACCCCAAAACACATTCCCCAACTTCTCCTGAATACGGCGATACCACATGTGTGACACTTTTTTGCAGCCTAGGTGGGCAAAGGGGCCCATATTCCAAAGAGCACCTTTAGGATTTCACAGGTCATTTACCTACTTACCACACATTAGGGCCCCTGGAAAATGCCAGGGCAGTATAACTACCCCACAAGTGACCCCATTTTGGAAAGAAGACACCCCAAGGTATTCCGTGAGGGGCATGGCGAGTTCCTAGAATTTTTTATTTTTTGTCACAAGTTAGTGGAAAATGATGATTTTTTTTTTTTTTTTTTTTCATACAAAGTCTCATATTCCACTAACTTGTGACAAAAAATAAAAAGTTCCATGAACTCACTATGCCCATCAGCGAATACCTTGGGGTCTCTTCTTTCCAAAATGGGGTCACTTGTGGGGTAGTTATACTGCCCTGGCATTCTAGGGGCCCAAATGTGTGGTAAGGAGTTTGAAATCAAATTCTGTAAAAAATGACCTGTGAAATCCGAAAGGTGCTCTTTTGAATATGGGCCCCTTTGCCCACCTAGGCTGCAAAAAAGTGTCACACATCTGGTATCTCCGTAATCGGGAGAAGTTGGGGAATGTGTTTTGGGGTGTCATTTTACATATACCCATGCTGGGTGAGAGAAATATCTTGGCAAAAGACAACTTTTCCCATTTTTTTATACAAAGTTGGCATTTGACCAAGATATTTATCTCACCCAGCATGGGTATATGTAAAAAGACACCCCAAAACACATTCCTCAACTTCTGCTGAATACGGAGATACCAGATGTGTGACACTTTTTTGCAGCCTAGGTGGGCAAAGGGGCCCACATTCCAAAGAGCACCTTTCGGATTTCACAGGTCATTTACCTACTTACCACACATTTGGGCCCCTAGAATGCCAGGGCAGTATAACTACCCCACAAGTGACCCCATTTTGGAAAGAAGAGACCCCAAGGTATTCGCTGATGGGCATAGTGAGTTCATGGAAGTTTTTATTTTTTGTCACAAGTTTGTGGAATATGAGACTTTGTATGAAAAAAATAAATAAAAAAAAAATCATCATTTTCCACTAACTTGTGACAAAAAATAAAAAATTCTAGGAACTCGCCATGCCCCTCACGGAATACCTTGGGGTGTCTTCTTTCCAAAATGGGGTCACTTGTGGGGTAGTTATACTGCCCTGGTATTCTAGGGGCCCAAATGTGTGGTAAGGAGTTTGAAATCAAATTCAGGAAAAAATGAGGAGTGAAATCCGAAAGGTGCTCTTTGGAATATGGGCCCCTTTGCCCACCTAGGCTGCAAAAAAGTGTCACACATCTGGTATCCCCGTACTCAGGAGAAGTTGAGGAATGTGTTTTGGGGTGTCTTTTTACATATACCCATGCTGGGTGAGATAAATATCTTGGTCAAATGACAACTTTGTATAAAAAAATGGGAAAAGTTGTCTTTTGCCAAGATATTTCTCTCACCCAGCATGGGTATATATAAAATGACACCCCAAAACACATTCCCCACCTTCTCCTGAGTACGGAGATACCAGATGTGTGACACTTTTTTGCAGCCTAGGTGGGCAAAGGGGCCCATATTCCAAAGAGCACCTTTCGGATTTCACTGGTCATTTTTTACAGAATTTGATTTCAAACTCCTTACCACACATTTGGGCCCCTAGAATGCCAGGGCAGTATAACTTCCCCACAAGTGACCCCATTTTGGAAAGAAGAGACCCCAAGGTATTCGCTGATGGGCATAGTGAGTTCATAGAACTTTTTATTTTTTGTCACAAGTTAGTGGAATATGAGACTTTGTAAGAAAAAAAAAAAAAAAAAAAAAAAATCATAATTTTCCGCTAACTTGTGACAAAAAATAAAAAGTTCTATGAACTCACTATGCCCATCAGTGAATACCTTAGTGTGTGTACTTTCAGAAATGGGGTCATTTGTGGGGTGTTTGTACTGTCTGGGCATTATAGAACCTCAGGAAACATGACAGGTGCTCAGAAAGTCAGAGCTGCTTCAAAAAGCGGAAATTCACATTTTTGTACCATAGTTTGTAAACGCTATAACTTTTACCCAAACCATTTTTTTTTTACCCAAACATTTTTTTTTTATCAAAGACATGTAGAACTATAAATTTAGAGCAAAATTTCTATATGGATGTCGTTTTTTTTGCAAAATTTTACAACTGAAAGTGAAAAATGTCATTTTTTTGCAAAAAAATCGTTAAATTTCGATTAATAACAAAAAAAGTAAAAATGTCAGCAGCAATGAAATACCACCAAATGAAAGCTCTATTAGTGAGAAGAAAAGGAGGTAAAATTCATTTGGGTGGTAAGTTGCATGACCGAGCAATAAACGGTGAAAGTAGGGTAGGTCAGAAGCGTAAAAAGTGGCCTGGTCTTTCAGGGTGTTTAAGCACTGGGGGCTGAGGTGGTTAAGAGCTCATTTGCATCCCTTTCTTCCCAGAATTCCAGAGGAGCATGTATGGCCTATAAGTCTCACGCCGATTAAGGCACTCTCCCCAAGGAGAGAGGGTACCCCCATATACAAGGGCTCATTCACACAAAGTTTTTTGCGTTCTGTATAAAGGCAGTTTTTTTGCATTCCGTATACGGAACCATTCATTTCAGTGGTTCCCCCCAAAAAAACTAAATGTACTCCGTATGCATTCCGTTTCCGTATTTCCGTTCCATTAAAAGATAGAACATGTTCTATTATTGCCTGCAAATCACGCTCCTCGGCTCCATTCAAGTCAATGGGTCCGCAAAAAAAAAAACGGAACACATACGAAATGTACTCCGTATGTCTTCCGTATCTTTTCCGTTTTTTCAGAACCATCTATTGAAGATGTTATGCCCAGCCCAATTTTTTCTATGTAATTACTGTATATTGTATATGCCATACGGAAAAACGTAACGGAACTGGAAACACTACTGGAACGGAAAAACGGATATATTAAAAACGGCCCGCGAGACACTGAAAAAGCCATACGGTCGTGTGAACGAGCCCTAATAGTGATGCTGAATGCCCACATAAAGTAATAATTCCCATGCCCTTTACAAAGTATTTATGCCCTATAAAATGTAATAATGCCGTTGTGCCTCCAAGTAATAATGATCCTTAAAACGCAGTACTGCCCCCTTACCCCCCCTGTACAGCAATAATGCCATTGTATGTCCCTTCGAAGATAATAATACCCCTAACAAGTGATAATGCACCTTAGTGCCCCCTTAAAAAGTAATAATGCTTTTACATAAGTGATCATATCCACTTAATAAAGCCTAATGCTCTCTAAGTGCCCCCCTTAATAATAATAATGACAGCTCAATAAGTAATGCTTCCCTTTGTGGCTTGCATGCAATTGCCAGCTTTGATCCTACTTCCCCCCAAAACTTATACTGACCACGATCCCTCGACAAGCATGGCATCCAAGCATAGTTAGCATGATGATGTTCTTGCACCACTTGCAACGGGACATTTACATCTGCTTGTTCCTGGTAAACTGTAGGCTGCAAGATTGTGAATGGTAGGGAGCATATTTCACCCCCATAAATGTTTTGTGATAAGAGAGAGGGAAAGAGCACCAGGGGCATTGCCTGGCCTACAATACTGGCCTACACACTCATACGACGAATACTAGACGCTCTCTGTAATGCGAAAAAATACCTCCTCGACAACACATACACAGTGGATATAAAAAGTCTACACACCCCTGTTAAATTCTCAGGTTTCTGTGATGTAAAAAAATAAGACAAAGATAAATCATTTCAGAACTTTTTCCACCTTTAATGTGACCTATAAACTGTACAACTCAATTGAAAAACAAACTGAAATCTTTTAGGTGGAGGGAAGAAAAAATATAAAAATAAAATAATACTTCAATACTTTGTTGAAGCACCTTTTGATTTTATTACAGCACTCAGTCTTTTTGGGTATGAATCTATCAGCATGGCACATTTTGACTTGGAAAGATTTTCCCACTCTTCTTTGCAAAAACACTCCAAATCTGTCAGATTGCGAGGTCATCTCCTGTGCTAAGCCCTCTTCAGATCACCCCACAGATTTTCAATCAGATTCAGGTCTGGGCTCTGACTGGGCCATTTCACAAAAATTTTAATCTTCTTCTGGTGAAGCCATTCCTTTGTTGATTTGGATGTATGCTTTGGGTCGTTGTCATGCTGAAAGATGAAGTTCCTCTTCATGTTCAGCTTCCTAGCAGAAGCCTGAAGGTTTTGTGCCAATATTGAATGGTATTTGGAATTGTTCATAATTCCCTCTAACCTAACTAAGGCCCCAGTTCCAGCTGAAGAAAAACAGCCCAAAGCATGATGCTGCCACTACCATGCTTCACTGTGGGTGTGGTGTTCTTTCAGTGATGTGCATTGTTGTTTTTGGGCCAAACATATCTTTTGGAATTATGGCCAAAAAGTTCAACCCTGGTTTCATCAGACCATAACACCTTTTCCCACATGCTTTTGGGAGACTTCAGATGTGTTTTTGCAAAATGTAGCCTGGCTTGGATGTTTTTCTTCGTAAGAAAAGGCTTTCGGGAGATTGTTGTCACATGTACCACACACCCAGTATTTGCCAGATATTCCTGCAGCTCCTTTAATGTTGCTGTAGGCCTCTTGGTAGCCTCCCAGACCAGTTTTCTTCTTGTCTTTTCATCAATTTTGGAGGGACGTCCAGTTCTTGGTAATGTCACTGTTGTGCCATATTTTCTCCACTTGATGATGACGGTCTTCACTGTGTTCCATGGTATATCTAATGCCTTGGAAATTCTTTTGTACCCTTCTCCTGACTGATACCTTTTAACAATGAAATCCCTCTGATGCTTTGGAACACTCTGTGGACCATGGCTTTTGCTGTGGGATGCGACTAAGAAAATTTCAGGAAAGACCAACTAGAGCAGCTGAACTTTATTTGGAGTTAATCAGAGGCACTTTAAATGATGGCAGGTGTATGCTGACTCCTATTTAACATGATTTTGAATGTGATTGCTTAATTCTGAACACAGATACATCCCCAGTTATAAGGGGGTGTGCACACTTACGCAACCACATTATTTTTTATTTTATTTTTTCTTTTCTTCCCTTCACCTAAAAGATTTCAGTTTATTTTTCAATTGAGTTGTACAGTTTATAGGTCACATTAAAGGTGGAAAAAGTTATGAAATGATTTATCTTTGTCTCATTTTTTTACATCACAGAAACTTGACATTTTAACAGGGGTGTGTAGACTTTTTATATCCCCTGTATATTACCCAGAAACCCAGAGTAATGTACTAATCCATCTCTCTCTCCATATGTTTGGTACATATTTTTTGCGTATCAGATGTGGATCCACTCATTTCAATTTGTTAATTCCTCTGGCTTACAGAAAATAGGACATTTCTACAGTAGTTAAAGAGGACCTTTCACCGATTCTTACCCTATGAACTAACTATACAGACATGGAGAGCGGCGCCCGGGGATCTCACTGCACTTACTGTTATCCCCGGGCGCCGCTCCGTTCTGCCGCTATGCCCTCCGGTATCTTCGTTCCCTAAGTTATGGTAGGCGGAGTCTGCCCTTGTTCTTCTGTAGCGCTGGCCAATCGCATTGCATAGCTCACAGCCTGGGAGAAAATAACCTCCCAGGCTGTGAGCTCTGCGCTGCGATTGGCCAGCGCTAGGGCAGACTCCGCCTACCATAACTTAGGGACTGGTATCTCCGCCTACTATAACTTAGTGAGCGGAGATACCGGAGGGCATAGCAGGAGAACGAAGCGGCGCCCGGGGATAATAGTAAGTGCAGTGAGATCCCCGGGCGCCGCTCCACATGTCTGTATAGTTAGTTCATAGGGTAAGAATCGGTGAAAGGTCCTCTTTAAAAAAAAATGGCGGTGTGCACCCAGACCGGATTCATATTTTACAATCTGTGGCTTGCAGACCGCAAAACACATATGGTTGTGTGCATGGGGCCTCATTCACATGCATAGAAGTAAGGATAGGATTGATGTATTTACATAGAAAATAACTATAATGTGATATTGTAAAGTTTCAGGCAAAACCTGAAAAAGCCCAGCAACACAAAAGATTCTTGATAAAATATTTAAGCTTTATTATGTCTAAGTATAACAATTTACAAAGGGAACCATTGTCTGCAGATGATTGTACGAGTCACCCCTTAGGGTGCGGCCACAAAGTCAGGTTTCCTGATACAGTTTTGGAAGCTAGGATCAGGAGTGGAGAGAAATGGACAAATATGATTTCTCTTTTTTGAATTTACTCCTGGCTTTAGTTTCTAAAACTGCATCAGGAAAGCAGACTCTAAGGCTGTACCTTAAAAACACATGTAGTAGTCACATGATCATCATACGTGAGGATGAAAAAAAGACAACTGTAAATGACAAAAAAGAGGAATAAATCCTAATTTTTAACAGTTACTGTTTTTATCCATACAAATAAAATGCATGTCAGTATTGTACATTAGTAGTTATAAATAACATCTTGTAAGAGGTAAAGGGGTATTCTGGTAATAATAATAAATTATAATAATAAAGTAAAGCACTCAGCTATTTCCTGCAGGTCCCATAGAGATGAGCGGAGGAGCAGTCCACCCAATTGACATGCTGTTCCGTTTATTTCAAGTGGCCGTCCCCTTCTCCAGATCTATACCTCCACATAATCCTGTCTCTGAGCTCTACGGGCTGTTCTTTCCTCCTCATGTCTTGACTTTTGCTGTAATATGCATTGTCAACAATATATAGAGAGGGGTGTGTCTTTCCAAATTGTTTCCAGTCAACTGAATTTACCACAGGTGGACTCCAGTGAAGGTGTAGAAACATCTCAAATATAAGAGAAATGGGGGGGTACACAGAGCTAATTTTCAAGTGTCATAGCCAAGGGTCTGAATACTTATGTCCGTACAAAATTTGAATTTCCCTTTTTTCATAAATTTGGGAACATTTCTAAAATTCTCTTTTATTTTCTCATTATGGGGCACTGAGTGCAGATTGATGGGGAACACTTGATTGTCTTTTTATTTCAGCACAAGACTGCAACATAATGTGAAAAAATTTAAAGGTTGTGAAGACTTTCCAAATGTACTGTATGTGTATGGGGGAGTCAGAAGACATAGCTGTCAGACAATCTACTGAATGTGTATTAACCACCTCAGCCCCCAGTGCTTAAACACCCTGAAAGACCAGGCCACTTTTTACACTTCTGACCTACACTACTTTCACCGTTTATTGCTCGGTCATGCAACTTACCACCCAAATGAATTTTACCTCCTTTTCTTCTCACTAATAGAGCTTTCATTTGGTGGTATTTCATTGCTGCTGACATTTTTACTTTTTTTGTTATTAATCGAAATTTAACGATTTTTTTGCAAAAAAATGACATTTTTCACTTTCAGTTGTCAAATTTTGCAAAAAAAACGAGATCCATATAGAAATTTTGCTTTAAATTTATAGTTCTACATGTCTTTGATAAAAAAAAAATGTTTGGGTAAAAAAAAAATGGTTTGGGTAAAAGTTATAGCGTTTACAAACTATGGTACAAAAATGTGAATTTCCGCTTTTTGAAGCAGCTCTGACTTTCTGAGCACCTGTCATGTTTCCTGAGGTTCTACAATGCCCAGACAGTACAAACACCCCACAAATGACCCCATTTCGGAAAGTACACACCCTAAGGTATTCGCTGATGGGCATAGTGAGTTCATAGAAATTTTTATTTTTTGTCACAAGTTAGCGGAAAATGATGATTTTTTTTTTTTCTTACAAAGTCTCATATTCCACTAACTTGTGACAAAAAATAAAAACTTCTATGAACTCACTATGCCCATCACGAAATACCTTGGGGTCTCTTCTTTCCAAAATGGGGTCACTTGTGGGGTAGTTATACTGCCCTGGCATTCTAGGGGCCCAAATGTGTGGTAAGGAGTTTGAAATCAAATTCAGAAAAAAATGACCTGTGAAATCCGAAAGGTGCTCTTTGGAATATGGGCCCCTTTGCCCACCTAGGCTGCAAAAAAGTGTCACACATCTGGTATCTCCGTACTCAGGAGAAGGTGGGGAATGTGTTTTGGGGTGTTATTTTATATATACCCATGCTGGGTGAGAGAAATATCTTGGCAAAAGACAACTTTTCCCATTTTTTTATACAAAGTTGGCATTTGACCAAGATATTTATCTCACCCAGCATGGGTATATGTAAAAAGACACCCCAAAACACATTCCTCAACTTCTCCTGAGTACGGAGATACCAGATGTGTGACACTTTTTTGCAGCCTAGGTGGGCAAAGGGGCCCATATTCCAAAGAGCACCTTTCGGATTTCACTGGTCATTTTTTTCTGAATTTGATTTCAAACTCCTTACCACACATTTGGGCCCCTAGAATGCCAGGGCAGTATAACTACCCCACAAGTGACCCCATTTTGGAAAGAAGACACCCCAAGGTATTCCGTGAGGGGCATGGAGAGTTCCTAGAATTTTTTATTTTTTGTCACAAGTTAGTGGAAAATGATGATTTTTTTTTTTATTTTTTTTTTCATACAAAGTCTCATATTCCACTAACTTGTGACAAAAAATAAAAACTTCTATGAACTCACTATGCCCATCACGAAATACCTTGGGGTCTCTTCTTTCCAAAATGGGGTCACTTGTGGGGTAGTTATACTGCCCTGGCATTCTAGGGGCCCAAATGTGTGGTAAGGAGTTTGAAATCAAATTCAGAAAAAAATGACCTGTGAAATCCGAAAGGTGCTCTTTGGAATATGGGCCCCTTTGTCCACCTAGGCTGCAAAAAAGTGTCACACATCTGGTATCTCCGTACTCAGGAGAAGGTGGGGAATGTGTTTTGGAGTGTTATTTTATATATACCCATGCTGGGTGAGAGAAATATCTTGGCAAAAGACAACTTTTCCCATTTTTTTTATACAAAGTTGGCATTTGACCAAGATATTTATCTCACCCAGCATGGGTATATGTAAAAAGACACCCCAAAACACATTCCTCAACTTCTCCTGAGTACGGAGATACCAGATGTGTGACACTTTTTTGCAGCCTAGGTGGGCAAAGGGGCCCATATTCCAAAGAGCACCTTTCGGATTTCACTGGTCATTTTTTTCTGAATTTGATTTCAAACTCCTTACCACACATTTGGGCCCCTAGAATGCCAGGGCAGTATAACTACCCCACAAGTGACCCCATTTTGGAAAGAAGACACCCCAAGGTATTCGCTGATGGGCATAGTGAGTTCATGGAAATTTTTATTTTTTGTCACAAGTTAGTGGAATATGAGACTTTGTATGAAAAAAAAAAAAAAAAAAATCATCATTTTCCACTAACTTGTGACAAAAAATAAAAAATTCTAGGAACTTGCCATGCCCCTCACGGAATACCTTGGGGTGTCTTCTTTCCAAAATGGGGTCACTTGTGGGGTAGTTATACTGCCCTGGCATTTTCCAGGGGCCCTAATGTCTGGTAAGTAGGTAAATGACCTGTGAAATCCGAAAGGTGCTCTTTGGAATGTGGGCCCCTTTGCCCACCTAGGCTGCAAAAAAGTGTCACACATCTGGTATCTCCGTACTCAGGAGAAGGTGGGGAATGTGTTTTGGGGTGTCATTTTACATATACCCATGCTGGGTGAGAGAAATATCTTGGCAAAAGACAACTTTTCCCATTTTTTTTATACAAAGTTGGCATTTGACCAAGATATTTATCTCACCCAGCATGGGTATATGTAAAAAGACACCCCAAACACATTCCTCAACTTCTCCTGAATACAGAGATACCAGATGTGTGACACTTTTTTGCAGCCTAGGTGGGCAAAGGGGCCCAAATTCCTTTTAGGAGGGCATTTTTAGACATTTGGATACCAGACTTCTTCTCACGCTTTGGGGCCCCTAAAATGCCAGGGCAGTATAAATACCCCACATGTGACCCCATTTTGGTAAGAAGACACCCCAAGGTATTCAATGAGGGGCATGGCGAGTTCATTGAAAAAAAAAAATTTTGGCACAAGTTAGCGGAAATTGATTTTTTTGATTTTGTTCTCACAAAGTCTCCCTTTCCGCTAACTTTGGACAAAAATTTCAATCTTTCATGGACTCAATATGCCCCTCAGCGAATACCTTGGGGTGTCTTCTTTCCAAAATGGTGTTATTTGTGGGGTGTTTGTACTGCCCTGGCATTTGAGGGTCTCCGCAATCATTACATGTATGCCCAGCATTAGGAGTTTCTGCTATTCTCCTTATATTGAGCATACGGGTAATGAGATTTTTTTTTTCCGTTCAGCCTCTGGGCTGAAAGAAAAAAATGAACGGCACAGATTTCTTCATTCGCATCGATCAATGTGGATGAAAAAATCTCTGCCAAAAAAAGAAAAAGGAGGGGAAAGGCGTCTGCCAGGACATAGGAGCTCCGCCCAACATCCATACCCACTTCAGCTCGTATGCCCTGGCAAACCAGATTTCTCCATTCACATCAATCGATGTGGATGAATAAATCATTGCCGGGATTTTTTTTTTTATATATACAAAGTGTTTGCCAAAGTATATGAACACCGCCACCTCCTCAGCTCATATGCCTCGGCAAACATATCTTTTACTGCAGAGGAGAAATCTCGTCTTGCAGCGCCGCATACACCGACTTGCGTGTAATCTGACAGCAGCGCAATGCTTCTGTCCGAATGCACATCAGTGCTGCAGCTGGTCGATCGGTTGGTCCACCTGGAAGGTAAAAAAAACAAAACAAAAAAGAAAAAACCAGGCCGCAAAGCAATAACTTTATTAACTGTTGAACAGAACATAGAAACTTTTTTTAAACTTTTTTAACTGAACGTTTAACTTTTTTACTTACCGGTATTTTTTTTTTTGTTTAGTTTTTTTTACCTTTATAGAGCAAACCTCTCCTTCCCCATGGGACAATGTGCAAAGCGCAAATCGCCCAAAGATGTGGCGAAGTACGTTATGCACTTTATCCCAGGTGAAAGGAGAGGTTTGCAGCAGCTGTGAGAGAAAGGGCCCTAATAGCCCTGTGTGCCTGTCCTGGTGAGATGTGATCCCTATGCTAGGTGTACCTGTGTGTGGTACTTCCGGAAACACTCACCATAGCATAGGGCAGGGTGGTCCGGACAGTCAGGACAGAAATAGCGGGTGTCACGCCTTATTCCACTCCTGCTACAGACACAACATTTTTTTCGGGGTGGCGGTTGGGTTGAGGTACCAGCAACGACACTGGGGAAATGTCGCTCGTGTAGACGGCTAACTACACTGGTGGATGGGGCCACGGAACCTCCCGGATAAATGAGGTTCTCGATGATCTCTTCCTGGAATTTGAGGAAGGATCCTGTTCTCCCAGCCTTACTGTAGAGAACAAAACTATTATAGGCAGCCAATTGAATTAAATATACAGACACCTTCTTATACCAGCGTCTGGTTCTGCGGGAAACTAAATAGGGAGCCAACATCTGGTCATTGAAGTCCACCCCTCCCATGAGCGCATTATAGTCGTGGACTGAGAGGGGCTTTTCAATGACACGGGTTGCCCTCTCAATTTGGATTGTCGTGTCTGCGTGAATGGAGGAGAGCATGTAAACGTCACGCTTGTCTCTCCATTTCACCGCGAGCAGTTCTTCGTTACACAAGGCAGCCCTCTCCCCCCTTGCAAGACGGGTGGTTACAAGCCGTTGGGGGAAGCCCACGCGACTAGTTCGCGCGGTGCCACAGGCGCAAATCCGTTCTAGAAACAAATGCCTAAAGAGGGCCACACTTGTGTAAAAATTGTCCACATAAAGATGGTACCCCTTGCCGAATAAGGGTGACACCAAGTCCCAGACTGTCTTCCCACTGCTCCCCAGGTAGTCAGGGCAACCGACCGGCTCCAGGGTCTGATCTTTTCCCTCATAGATCCGAAATTTGTGGGTATAGCCTGTGGCTCTTTCACAGAGCTTATACAATTTGACCCCATACCGGGCACGCTTGCTTGGGATGTATTGTTTGAAGCCAAGGCGCCCGGTAAAATGTATTAGGGACTCGTCTACGCAGATGTTTTGCTCGGGGGTATACAAATCTGCAAATTTCTGGTTGAAATGGTCTATGAGGGGCCGAATTTTGTGGAGCCGGTCAAAAGCTGGGTGGCCTCTGGGACGGGAGGTGGTGTTGTCGCTAAAGTGCAGGAAACGCAGGATGGTCTCAAATCGTGTCCTGGACATAGCAGCAGAGAACATGGGCATGTGATGAATCGGGTTCGTGGACCAATATGACCGCAATTCATGCTTTTTAGTTAGACCCATGTTGAGGAGAAGGCCCAGAAAAATTTTAAGTTCGGAAACTTGGACTGGTTTCCACCGGAAAGACTGGGCATAAGAGCTTCCCGGGTTGGCGGATATAAATTGTGTGGCATACCGGTTTGTCTCTGCCACGACTAAGTCCAAGAGCTCCGCGGTCAAGAACAGCTCAAAAAATCCCAGGGCCGAACCGATTTGAGCCGTCTCAACCCGAACTCCAGACTGGGCGGTGAAAGGGGGAACTACAGGTGCGGCTGAAGTTGGTGACTGCCAATCAGGGTTTGCCAGCACCTCAGGGATTCTAGGGGCTCTACGGGCCTGTCTGCGCGGTGGCTGCGACGGGGTAACTAGTGCACGTGCCACCGTACCAGCTTCAACTGCCCTTCTGGTGCTCGCCACGTCACCATGTTGTACGGCAGTGCTGGTACTAGGTCCAGGAAGGGCTGCGCTGCTGGTGTATGCCTCACCACGTGATCCGGCAGCGACAGCCCCACTCTGCTGCTCTTGAAGCGGATCCTTTATAACCTGTGGTCTAGCGACACGGGGCCGGGTACGCCTGGTGCTGCCAGGGACCTCCACCTCCTCGTCCGAACTTTGGGTCAGAGAGCCACTGCTTTCCACAGGTTCATATTCTGACCCGCTAGATTCGTCAGATGAGGGTTCCCACTCCTCATCCGACTGGGTCAGAATCCTGTAAGCCTCTTCAGAAGAATACCCCCTGTTTGACATTTTGGACTACTAAATTTAGGGGTATTCCCTGAGACTACCCAAGAAAAAAAGCAAGCCTGTCTTACAAAGGGGAGGCTAGCGAAGTACCGGAGGCCGCTGCGGTTGATAAAAAATATCAAAACTGATTTTTTTATCGCCGCAGTGCGTGTAAAGTGAATGTGCAGTGATCAAAAAACAAATTTTTTTTTGTCACTGCGGTGGGGCGGGCGTGGGTGAACGCACGTGTGGGCGACCGATCAGGCCTGATCGGGCAAACACTGCGTTTTGAGTGGAGGGCGAGCTAAGGTGACACTAATACTATTATAGATCTGACCGTGATCAGTTTTGATCACTTACAGATACTATAAAAGTACAAATGCTGATTAGCGATACGCTAAACAGCGAATAAAAGTGACTGCGGTGCGGTGGGCTGGGCGCTAACTGACGCTAACTACCTAACCAAGGGGCCTAAGCTATCCCTAAAACCTAACAGCCAATACTAGTGAAAAAAAAAAGTGACAGTTTACACTAATCACTTTTTGTCTTTCACTAAGTGATTGACAGGGGGCGATCAAGGGGTTAATTAGGATGATGGGGGTGATGGAAGGTGATCAGGGGCTAAGGTGTAGTGTTGGTGGGTACTCACAGTGAAGTCTGCTCCTCTGCTGGATCCAACCGACGAAAAGGACCAGCAGAGAAGCAGAGAAGCCATATAACAGATCATATTTACTAATATGATCTGTTATCTGGCTTCTGATTTGATTTTTTGAAAATCGCCAGCCTGCCAGCCAATGATCGTTGCTGGCAGGCTGGTGACGAAATACTTCTTTAACTTTTGCCGGCCCGCGATGCGCATGCGCGGGCCGGCAATGCACGAAATCTCGCGTCTCGCGAGAGGACGCACCGGCGCGTCCACCCAGAACAACAGGACCGCCGCAAAGACGCAATCCTGCGTACGGCGGTCCTGAGGAGGTTAAATTTGTATTTCAATATTAGTATAATTTAGTTAAAAAGATTTTCCGAGACTTTAAAACTGATAACGTATCCTCTGGATAGGTCATCGATATCTGATTGGTGGAGGTCTGACACCCAGGACCATTGGCGATCAGCTGTTTGAGAAAGCACCAGCAATTGCAGTAGCGCCATGGCTTTCTCACAGCTTTCCCAAGGCCAGTAATGACACGTTCATCGGTCACATGTCCTAGGCGCAGCTCAGACCCATAGAAATGAATGGGGCTGAGCTGCGATACCAAGCACAGCCACTATACAATGAATGGTGCTGTGCTTGGTAAGCTGTGAGAAGGCCGTGGCACTTATAGGAACGGCTGATCGGCAGGGGTCCTGGTTTTCAGACCCCCCACCGATCAGATACTGAGGATAAGTCATCAGTGTTAAAGTTTTGGAAAACCCTTTAAGTGTGTCTTAAATTCTTTCATGATTTCCATTGCTCCTCACACATATTAGTGACATCTTTACAGTGAAGTCTATTGTCAGTACACAGCATTACCATGTATGATTTTCCCATGTTTCGAACCCTAGGAGAAAGGGAAATGTGTGCCAGCATTGTGCATGAAAATGTGTCTGCCTGCCTGTCTGAATCGGGTGTGTTCACATAATTTCCTAGCTGATTATTCTCATTTCCCCTTCCACTATTTATAGACTTGACTTATACAATTGACTCAAAATGGGCAATAAGAAGTTTTAAGAAATAGAAAAAGTTGCTCGTTTATTGTATATTTTGATTAATGTGAAAATGATGACTGTTAGGATGAGTTCACATCACTGCAAATAATTTCCATTGTTGTGCTTCATTAAAAAATAATGGAACTGCCAGATTCAGGACATAACTGAGATGAACGGAGCTGAATAGACTCCAGTAACTAAACAGAGTCCGTTCAGTTTCCGTTCGGGATCCTCTTTTTTCACATGGAATCTTTTTGACGGAATCTTTGATGGAGGCCCCAAACTCAGGCTCTAATGCAGATGTGAACAGACCCTTATTTACTAATTGCATTCAGTTTTTGAGGGATATGCTGGACATTTCATGAAGCAAAAGTTTTAATGATTTTACAGAGTAAAGCTAGCTTCACACTAAGCATTGTGATTCGGCATTGCCAGTAGCCACTGAGTTCCTGTCCGGCCACATTGAACTATAATAGGGACCGGCAGAGATCCGTTCGCAACCCAGCAAATATACCGAAACAGCCAGCCAGATCTCACAACGCTAGTGTGAAACTAGCCTGTCATTTCATTTTTTTTGAAGAGTACATATCAGTCTACGGAGAGGGGAGGGGGAGGAGGAGAGAGGGGCTGCTGCAGATAGACAGTCTGCTGGTTTACTGCCTAACTTCACCTTTAGAGTCACATCTAAACTACGTAGTTGTACCGTGTAATGTCCTCCATGCCTTCTGGGGATGTGCCACAAAGAGTTAGAAAGCAGGATCCCATGTTTCTCCATGAGTAATGTATGGACAGACATGATTACAGCTAGTCTGTACTCACTATCTCTGAAAAAATGAATTTAAGACAAATTGCAAAGGGAAAAACTGCTAAAAAGACAGATACAAGTAATATAATAGTCAGGGAAAAGTGTTATTCCTCTTGTGTACACACATAGCAGCTTATTCTGAAAATGTACCTGAAACAACAGTTACATTTTAAGAGTCATAAGAGAGAGTCCATTGTAATATTAAATATCATTTTCTTTTCTAGCATTGGGACAGACTGTAACGGATAAACCTACAACGGTAGCTACACCTCCACGTGCTACTAATCAAGTGACTACAATTGTGAACCCAGCCGGAGCTACAGTGAACGCAGCTGGAACTACAGTGAACGCAGCCGGAACTACAGTGAACGCAGCCGGAACTACAGTGAACGCAGCCGGAACTACAGTGAACCCAGCCGGAACTACAGTGAACCCAGCCGGAACTACAGTAAACCCAGCCGGAAATACAGTGAACCCAGCCGGAACTACAGTGAACCCAGCCAAAACAACAGTGAACCCAGCCAATCCAGCAGTCCCCCCTTCTGCTGCTTCTACTAATGCAGCCGTCAGTAGTGTAATAACTAAATTAACCTCAGTGTCTGCAGGGACTAGCAAGCCGACTGCCACAGTAAACAGTGGTCCGCAAGCAGCTGTACTGGCAACAACTGTCAAGACTGACACTAAATCAGTTGGGGTAACAAACAGTGAACCTAGGCTTAGCACCATAAAAGTCAATACTCCAAGCGTAAAAGGCCATGAAGGTAACTCCATCCAACCAACAAAGCTCGCAGAAGCTTCTGCAACAGTCTTAAATGACAGTAGTGTACTAGGTAAGCAAAATCTTGATTCTTAGTTTATTGTTGTTTTTACATATTGAAATATACATGTTAACAGGAAAGAGAGCAAGGGACTGGAATACAAAGAACAAGGTAAGATCAAACAGTTTAATGTTCAAAGTACTTGAGGGACATTTATGAAAAGGGTTTTCCTGGATTTTCTAACTAATCACCTATGCTCTGGATAGGTCATCAGTAGTTTTGAGAAGGCAGCAGTGGTCCTTCACATGAATGAGACTGTGCTCCTTCTAGGCCATGTGACACATGAACATGTCGTCACTCGGTCTAGGAAAAGCAGAGAGAAGGCCATGGTACTCACAAGAGCACAACTGCTCGAACAGCTGAAAGAGGATAGGTCATCAGTATAAAAATCTCGAAAAACCCTTTTAAGCCCTGTACACGCACTATTGTGTAAAAAAAAGTCACACATTATGGCGCATGCCATATGTGCACCTTAATTTGCAACTTTTTAGGCTTCTCGCCACTTTTATGAAGGGGCGGGGCTAAGCAGAAGGGATGGGCTTTGCGCCACCTGCCACATTTGCTCTAACTTTTGCCAGAAAGTGGCGGAAGTTATAGTTGAAGTCTATGCCAGCCTGTAGCTGGGCTAGACTTTCGTTTCTGGCATACGGCAGGGTAGAGATGCCCCCCTTGTATTGTTACAATTGTTTTGTATTCCTGCTTGATAGTACGGTATTAAACATTTATACATATGATTTTCCAACAACTTAAACTATGGAGGAAAAATGTCAGACTACTTATTAAAATGACTGAAAAATCAAGCAGCACCTTAGAAACGCAAATGAGTTACTTGGTCAAAGCAATTTTCAAACAACTCAATGTAGTCATATGGACAGTGACTGTCATGCAAGTCTTTAACCCCTTATAGTGATTTGATGTACATATATAGCATAATGCCAGACGGTGTG
Organism: Bufo bufo; assembly: GCF_905171765.1. Taxonomy (NCBI): domain Eukaryota; kingdom Metazoa; phylum Chordata; class Amphibia; order Anura; family Bufonidae; genus Bufo; species Bufo bufo. The sequence goes on along the minus strand of NC_053389.1, from coordinate 584,453,338 downwards.
TATGGAATGGGCTCAGGAGCTGAGCCCACTACTTATGCGGCCGGTGACTAAAAAAAAGAAAAAAATCTAATCAACCCGTTTCCCAAGTTGTAGGTTTTTTTTCGAGTTTAACCTGACAAAGAATTTTTTCCTGCTTTTCAATACTGATATAGTAAATTAAATAGTGTCATTAGAAAGTGCAACTAGTCCAGCAAAAAAAAAAAACAAGCCTTCATATGGACATGTGAATGGAAAAGTGAAGAATTAAAAAAACAAAAAAAAAATAAAAACAATAAAACAAAGAATGCCTGCGATGCCGAATCGTTAAGTTGCATGACAAAATATTTATGTGTACCAATAGCTTTAATCAGCCACATGGTATGAAGGGGTATTCTCATCTTAGACCTCTGGGATTCACATCTTTCTCGAGAACGCAATCCATTGAGGAGCCACTGGCCGTCACACTCGGACTGTGATTAACTACCATCGAAGTGAATCAGACTAAGGGCTCATGCACACAGCCTTGTTTTTGGCTGTATCCGATCTACATTTTTCGGGAGTCGGATAGAGACCCATTCACAATGGGGCCACAAAAGATGCGGACTGAACACCGTGTGCTGTCTGTATCCGTATGTCCATTACGCAGCCCTGCAAAAAATTGAACATGTCCTATTCTTGTCCGTTTTATGGACAAAGATAGGACAGTTTTGTAGAGAGCAGGACATTCCGTAAAATAGAGAATGCACATGGCCGGTATCTGTGTTTTGCTGTCGTGTGCATGAGCCCTAACTGAAAAAGTGTAGCACAACAAGCTCAGCTGTTTCCATAAAACAACTATACAGTCCAGTGCAGCCTGGATGCAGCTGCTAGTGACCACCTCCTGGACGAGATTTGGGGACCTCCATTCCCAACATGTGGTTCTCAAAGATGGGACTGCATGTCTGATATTTATGGTATATCCTGTGTATTTGTGAAAAATGTCTAAGATGAGAATATCCCTTAAACTAATATTTCTAACATGAAAGAGAACCCGAATGCAGTTTATTCTGCAGGTACCAGGTTGTAGAGTGGGGAGAGTTAAGCAGATTGATGTACAGTGTTTTGGAAAAAGATTCAGCATAAGCCCTCATAGACACGACCGTGTGCCGTCTGCAGACTTGGACCCTTTCACTTGAATGGGGTCCGCCATCCGCATCTGACATCTTGCACTGCATGCACAACACTTTTTTGCGTTGCACAGGCACGGACAGAAAAACCTTCTGATCCATGTCTCCGTTCTGCACCGCACTGTATCTTCCAGATTGCGGACCCGCAACACGGGAACGGACCTGCTGTTGTCGTGTGCATGAGGCCTAACTTGTAATTTCTTGATCTAAACTCTGCCAATTTAAGTCTTAGGAGATCAGAGTGCAGTCTTAATCAATGACTGATTAGTTTGCACTCATACAGGGAAGAAAAGACAGCCCTCTGGACTCCTAAGCCCAGAAAAAGCTGAGATTTATGTCAATAACTGACGTTATACTGAATCTTTTTCCACAAGACTATATATAAATCTACACATCTCCTCTTGCTCCATAACATGCTGCTTGTGTACTTTAGATTCATCAGCATCTTTAATCTTTAATATGAAATGACGAGATAAATGCTAAATACTGAACGGGACTGCGCAGGCGCGAGATTTACACGGCAGACGGGGCCAGCAGGAGAACCAACACTGGCCTGGTCCTGTCAATCAAGACAGAAGGGTGTGGAAATGAGGTGGGCAAACGGAGCCTCTAGGAGCAGGTGCAACGCCCCCCTGGTCCTAGAGGCTCATTTGCATATAATACAAGTTTAAATGACACGAAAACGGGGTCATACCTAAGTAAAAGAAATACAGAGTTAAATTCAGGTGACATTTTCACATCTATAATGTCAGCCTATTTAATAGCGAAAATTGGGGTGACAAACCCTTTAAAGAGGTTGTCTGCCTTAGAGTACATTCACACAACAGTGAAAGGCACCTGTCACACGGCCATTGGCTGTTTAGACAGGAGCGCACCTAACGGCGATTAAAAACCTGTACACTTTGTTAAAAAAGGGCCCTTCAGAGGTTAAAATTTTTAAAAAAATACTCACCTCACCACTTGCATGTGAGAGAACACTTGATCTGCACTAGAGGCAGCAGGACCTGACGTACATCACATGATCACGATGGGAGTGTCAGGTCCTGCTGCATCCAGTGCAGAGCGAGTGTTCCCATGTAAATACATATACATACACTGGGGGGCACTATTGGGACCATTGGATGTCCAGGGGGCATTATGAGAATATCGTGTATATTAAGGGCACAGCAGGGGTTGGGATAAAAAAAAAAAAGCCAATGAAATTCATCAGTATCCGGATGCAAAATGGATGCAAAACGAAAGTTAAAAGACAGCCAGAAAATAGATCCACACATTGATGCAAAATGACCATGAAAAACTGACAGTATATCCATTTTTTATGTCACTAAATTTGCTACAATAAAAAAAATGCTTTACTCACAAACCTCCACCGTTTCCAGCACCGCAGTGATGTAGTCAATGAAAGGCATCAAAGGCATAACGGTCTCATGTTTGTACCTCTAGGTCTAGTGATTGGCTGCAGCGATGATGTGGAGTATATAGCGTATCATCTCTGCAGTGCCGGAAACAATTGAGGATTACCTGGAGAACTTTTTTTTTTTTTTTTTTTAAGCATGTTTAGTGACGTTGGAGAAGCTTTTAAAATAGTTGACCAACCCCTGTAAAGCAATAGAATACAGTATGTTTTGACTTCCCTCAGTGACATCACATCCAAACTTCATAAAAAATGAAGAAAACGTTACATCAAAGCTTGCTGCCACGTCACGTCCCTTCTCAGGAACATCAAAACAAAGCGATGGAATAAGCGTCACAAACAACTATATCGAAGTGGGAATACCCTCAACGGAGGCGCCATCTCGAGTGGCTAAACACTCCACGTCTACTACTGCAGCGGGAAGCATTTCAGATTTTACCACAAGCTTGCAAAAGAAAACTATACCAAGCATTATACCATCTGTAAACTACAAGCAGGAGAATATTGAGGTAAACACTCTTCCGGACTTTGAAATTATATACAATTCTCATTCGTAGATGAAAAATGACATTAAAGGATATATTAGCTGTATGCTCATAGCCATTGTCTATCTATTGTCAGTGCATTTGTTGTGAAAGATGGCATAAGAGCCATGTCCTTACTGGCCAGTACAACATCTACGACAATGCATTATGGTCCCCTCTATGGTCACCCTTTATTCTTCACAACATGTTATATCATGTGATAGACACACAATTGCACAGCTCAAGATTTAACTCAGTACTGTGAGACCATATCCACGCGGCATCTGTCAGTGAATTTGAACCTATGACACTGACTGACCTGTTACATGTGCCCTTGGCAGCTGACGGCATCTGTGTTGGTCCCATGTTCATATGTGCCCGCATTGCTGAGAAAAATTATGTTTTATTATATGCAGATGAGCCTCTAGGAGCAATGGGGGGCGCCAGCCGTTTTCACTGCCTGTTCATGCCAATCAAAGTGCAGAAAGCACAGCAGTTGCAGAGAGAGCTGAGCCTCTAGGTATAATCACAATGCCCCTGTTGCTCCTAGAGGCTTTTTTGCATATAGTAAAACATCAGTTTCATAGGTACAAATCTGCCGACAGATGTCTTTTACATCCACTGCAGATTTCAACAGTTGTTTTCTGTTCCAAATTCAAAACGCCACAAACAGCGTCTTATTGACATCAATGAAAAAGCGCAGTCAGGTGCACATGGCCGCACTTTTTACCTGGCTGTTTTCAAATACACTTGAGAAGTAACATGTTACTTCCTTAAAGCGTATATTAGCTGCATTTCACATGGCGTCAATGGTAAAGGGCTAAAATAGCTAGAGGTATTTTTGGCATCGTCCTGTCGCCAAAAGCACTCTGTTCTGAGAGGCAGATCAGACTGATCTGCCACTGGTTTTGCTCACACAGATTGAATCAATGTGAACATAGCCTGACTGCACTCAACTGTGTGTCTGTCACATTTCCTGCAAAAAAAACAGAGAATGACAGGAAGCATAGATCTTGAAAACCATGTGGAATTCTATTGGAAAAGTGTACAACATTTCATTTTACAAGACGTTATTTGCTGAAACTGTTATAGCCTTAAAGGGGTTGTCTCATTTGAGGCATTGGCCGCATATCCTACGGATATGGTGCCAATGTCAGGTAGAGGTTGGACCGAAAGTGAAGGAGAACACACCGTGTGTGCTCTCCATTCAGTTCTATGGGAGGTCCAAAAATAGGGTTAGTGAGGGTGCTCAGCTATTAATGGAAAGCGCACCGTGCTCACTCCAGGGGTCCCGTTCTGGTGATAGGTGCGGGTCCCAGAGGTGGAACCTGCCCCTATTTGACATTGGTGGCATATTCTAGCAATGCCCATAAGAGGTGAAGTTACAGTCTGTTTCCATCCCATAGGTGATCAATATCTGATCATGGGGGTCCAACTCCTGCCCCCCCCCCCCGCCAATCAGCTGTTTGAAGAGGCCATGGCTTTCCAGTGAGTGATGCAGCTTCCCCACAGCTTGCCAAGAACAGCGCCATATTATATAGCGGCTGTGCTTTTTATTTCACCAGAATGGGACTGAGCTGCGCCTAGGCTATGTGACTAATGGATGTGATGTCACTGGTCAAGGAAGAGGTCTACAGCGCTCACTGGAGCGTCACAGCCTCTATAGATAGCTAATCAGCAGGTGTGCCAGGAGTCAACCCCCTTCTGATCATTTTTGTGCATATTTTCTCAGTTCCATTGTAAAAAAGTATTTTCAATGCAAGTTTTCTGTTTTTCTTCTTTTTTTTTTTCCTAGTTCAATTGTAAAGAAGCACATGAAGGATCTTTGATGAAGATTAATATAGAACCTTCAAAAATTTGTGTAAGTACTGTACCAAAACTGAAAGAAATGACATTATTCTCTGTTCCATTTATTTTTTGCATAGAAAACATTGGGGAAGATTTATCAAACTGGTGTAAAGTAGAACTGGTTTAGTTGCCAATCAGATTCCACCTTTCATTTTTCACAGCTCCGTTGGAAAATGGAAGTTGGAATCTGATTGGTTGCTAATGGCAACTAAGTCAGTTCTACTTTACACCAATTTGATAAATGTCCCCCATTGTGTGTATGCAATCATTTTCGGGCTATTATTAAAGCATAGGTATCCTTTTAGCAAACTTTGCATTAATCAATATGACAGATTGTGTACATGAGGAATAACACTATTTCTGGTCATCATTATATGAGTTGTATCTGGCATTTTTTGCAGTTTTCTCCCATGTATACTAGATCTTTAGTTTGCAGTTCTCCCAGATCTGGTGGTGGAGACTAGCTCCCATCCACTGCACACAGAACTTTCTCACACTCAGACACAGCCCTAGGGTCATGGTGGACATTACTGAGAAGTACTGACCTGTACTGAAGTAAATAACACCCTTAGGGCTCATGCACATGAACGTATTTTCTTTCCGCTCCCGTTCCGTTTTTTTGTGGACCGTATACGGAACCATTCACTTCAATAGGTCTGCAAAAACAACGGAAGGTACTCCGTGTGCATTCTGTTTCCGTATTTGGATTCCGCAAAAAAGTAGTGCATGTCCTATTATTGTCCGCAAATCACAGTCTGAGGCCCCATTCAAGTCAATGGGTCCGCAAAAAATACGGAACGCACACGGAATACATCCGTATGTCATCCGTATTTCATCCATATTTTGCGGATCCCTACTGTAGAAATGCTATGCCCAGCCCATGTTGCTCATGTGTTTGGTGATTAATAAGTTAATGTTTCCGTTTCTGATCCGCAAAAAACGGATCGCATATGGAAACCATACGGATATGTTTTGTGGAATAACGGAATGGAAGAGGATTTAAATCGGAGAAAAAAAAACTGAACAACGGATCTGTGAAAAACGGACCGCAAAACAACAATGGTCGTGTGCATGAGCCCTTAGGCTAAGATAGAAACTTTTTAGCTATTTAGCTGTAGCAGTCTATTGCTCACTCCTCCCCCTTCCATAGACCTGTATTGAATGATGTAATCTGATCTTTCCATAAGCAGTCTCACCAAGATGGATTTCTCTGACATTTCAGAGACAATTTCATTTTAGAAAATGATAACTGATAACTGTAGAAAAATGCATTTCCTCTGATAAGATATATTGCACAGTTTCTTACAGTCACTTGTACTATTGATTTATGTAAAGTTGTGTGAAAATTATTACAGTGGTTAAGGTCTGTTCACACTATTTTTGAGCCTTCGGTTGGACGTATATTTCTGGAAATCCTCCTGACATATACCCGAAGGCTCAAGAATAATAATATATAATAATACAGTATATTAATATATAACTAGAAAAGCTAAAATTTCTGGGGAAATTGTGTGAAGTGTTCTTGCCTCCACCAGTAGTCTACAAGTGGAATGGGCGGAGTAACTGGGTGGAGTGGCTTGAGTAACTGTTGTGTGGTTGGAGTGGCTAACCAATTGATTAATCAAATTTAAAAAGTGCACATTGCAAGCTTGATAGAGTGAGAAATGCATTTTAACTTTTATTTATTTATATAGCACATTTAATTGTAATGTTGTTGCCCAAAGTGCAACAACATTACATTAAAGCATACATTTATAAAAACATTAGCAGCCGATTTCTGTAGGTGGGCTTGAAAATGAGGGAGTGGTGGCAGTTTAGAAATCATGTCCTGATTTTTCAGCTCACACTCTAGCTTTTGTCACTCTGCCGGCTGCTCACACACCTGGGTTCCTATGACAACTCACTCTACAGGGCAGAGAAGAGCGGTTAAAAACAAACTGCTCCAACTTGCTCACTTCACTGGCGGTTGCCATCTTCAAACGGTTGTAGTTTAAAATGTATAAATCCTACAGCGAAGTTTTATATTGTGAGAATCACAAGACCCAGACCTAAATTTTGATGCGTAGTATGTCTCTGAAATATTAAAAATGAAGGCACAGTCGCAGTTTAGAAATTGCCCTTTAAATTTGAGGTGGCTAGAGTGGAGTTTCAATGAATGTCAATGGGCGGCGTGAGTTACAAACAAATGGTCATATTGTGAAAACTATCAGGACTATGGCTTAGCTGACATTTTTAGTGGCAGCAGAGATAGCTGAACGTTTTGATATAAGATTTGTGTAGGTGGGCTTGAAATGAGGGGAGTGGTGGCAGTTTACAAATCATGTCCTGATTTTTCAGCTCACACTCTAGCTTTTGTCAGCTCCCACTCTAGTTTTGAACATTCTGCCATTCATTCCTATGGGACCAATTTCGCCCCAAAAATGCAGATATTTTGTGACCCATTCGGCAAAACGTTCCACGAAGTAATAGCACACCAATCGGGAACAATCTGCACGTTTCGGTATATTACTGTCTATGTAGTGTAAAAACTGTGGGAGGAGTTAGGGTGGTAAATTTGGCTACAAATAAGAATATATACGTGAGATAACGGTAAGTGGTCTTGCCATGCAAGAACACTTAATTATACCTGTGTTGCCCACATTAAAAGATAGACAGTTCACAGTATACATTTTTTATGGGATGCCCCTGAATAGAATAGTGTTGTCTACTAAATTATACAGCAAAAAAAGCTATACTGACACATACCTGAGAACCTACAAAAGAACACTGAGAGCTGATAAGCTATAAAAATATTGTTTTATTAAATACATAATTAAAAGCATACAGAGAGATGACAGACAAATGCACAAAGTGCAGCACAATCCTGGAAAGTTGGTAGAGTACAAAAAATGTATAAGAACAGAAGTGACCCAAATGTAAATACATCCAAATGAAACAAAGCTACCATATAGAATATATATTGAAGGAATACCCACTGTTGGTAGGAGTACAAATAATATCATCAGATATAAAGTGCAAGTGCAAGCTTATGTATATAAGCAAAGAAAAGGAAAGATAACCCTCCAATGTGGGTCCTTGGATATATATATATATATATATATACCTATTCAATTAGTCTAGGCGGGTACTAAAGTGCATGTGCAAATCACGCAATAGTTACAAAAAGAAACACATAGTAAGTGTTTGATCAGAAAGACCAAGAAACCGCAAAAGGTATAACAGGTAAGCAGGTAAATGGAATAAGGTCACATACCGTGTGTGAAATGATAATAAGTCCACAGGAAGACTGCACACCCCGACGCGCGTTTCGATTTGAAACCTGACACATACCTGCCCTACAAAAGCCAAAAGGACAGTCTTGTGACATCTGTCTGGTGAATGCATTTTTTCACACTGTTGCCCCTAAAAAAAATTCAAATGCTTGTTCATCGGCAGCTCATATCATATAAACAGGGGATGCAGTGGTGACATTATTTGATCTTCTTGGGCGCTAATGATTGTAGTAATAATCATTGATCCCCATCTAGTTTCCACCGGCCAGTGTGAGGGCTCTTTAAACGAGTGCCAGTCGTTTGTCCATCAATAGGTGCTTGTTATGGCTTCACATCAGTCTGTCTAAAAGGTCCCTTAGAATGAAACAGTAAGCACAGTTGTAAGCAAACTAACCATGTGGATGTCACCAGTGTTTTCTCCTAGGCACGCCATTGTTTTAAAGCGCAGTATCAAATAATCTGATGAATAATGTGTATGAAAAGACCATTCGCTTCCTCTTGAGCAGAACATTATTTCACTGGTCTAAGCTGTGTTATTTGGCCCTTCTACAATATATTCAGTTCCATCTGAACAATAGATCCATTTCATGCCACACACGTTACAATTTTTTTTGTCTGTTTAGTGAGACTCTTTTGACACATGCATGTTTTAGTCCATTAGCCAAGATGCAGACCTCTGAATTGAAGGCAAGATTACTATAATATTAATAAAGCAATATTGTTTAGGACAAATGTATATAAATCAGGTAATATTTAAATTCATGCTTGTAAATTTTGTTCCTGGCAGTTCAGATTCTGAAACAAAACATTCATTAATCCTATTTTGTCCGATAGGTTTTACACATTCCAATACTGCCATCTGCAGGTTCATTTAAGAATTACATTTCCTTGTGATGTGCATGCAATTTGTATTGAATCGTTTTTTTTATTTTACCTACTTGTATAGTACTGACATATTCCACAGCACTTTACAGACATTCCCATCACTCTCTGTGCCCAATGGGGCTCACAATTTAAATAAAAAATCAGTATGTCATTGGAGTGAGGGGCAAACTGGATTCGCCAAAGGAAACCCTTACAAACAAGGGAAGAATGTACAAACTCCATGAAGATGTTGTCTTTGGTCAGATGTGACCAAGAACCCCAGTGCTACAAGGCACCATTGCTAACCACTGAGCCAGGGTGCTGTCCATGAACCATCTATTTTTAACCCTTTTGCTGCCAGGGGTTTTTGCACCTCTGGTGTTCAGGGCAAATTCACACTTTTTACACAAATAATACTTCAATTCCAAAAGAACAAAAATCATACTAACCCCCGTACCAATATATATATTCGGAAAGTATATATGCAGCACATTTTCAAAATGACACTCAGTACTTTATACACAGAGGTAACTTTGTGTATATTTGCATCAAATTGAGTTTTTTTTTAAGTTGGGTAAACGTTGATATTAGTGAGTAAAAGTGTGACTAAAGCAGCACGTTGAACATGTGCAGAGGTCATATATACCACATTAGCCTAAATCTATGTGCATATATCTTAATAAAATCAACAGAACTGGAAATACCAAAAATATGGTTTTAGGCCTAGTTCACACGAACGTATGGCTTTTATTGTTTTTGGCGGTCCGTTTTTCATGGATCCGTTGTTCCGTTTTTGAGTTCCGTTGTGTTTTCGTTTCCTTTCCGTTTTTCCGTATGCCAAATACAGTATACAGTAAATACATAGAAAAAATTGTGCTGGGCATAACTTTTTTAATAGATGGTTCAGTAAAAACGGAACGGATACGGAAGACATACGGATGCATTTCCGTATGTGTTCCGTTTTTTTTGCGGACCCATTGACTTGAATGGAGCCACGGAACGTGATTTGCGGGCAATAATAGGACATGTTCTATCTTTCAACGGAAAAACGGAAATATGGAAACGGAATGCTTACGGAACACATTCCGTTTTTAATGCGGAACCATTGAAATTAATGGTTCCGTATACGGACCGTATACGGAACACAAAAAAACGTCCCGTACACTCGCAAAAAAAAACGATTGTGTGAACTAGGCCTTATGCTGGAAATTGTATAAAAAAGAACAACCTCTAAGGCCTAGTTCACACGATCGTTTTTTGTGCGAGTGTACGGGACGTTTTTTGGTGTTCCGTATATGGTCCGTATACGGAACCAATCATTTCAAAGGTTCCGCATTAAAAACGGAATGTGTTCCGTAAGCTTTCCGTTTTTCCGTTCCGCCTGACGATGCGGAGCCAAACGGGTCCGTCCTGACTTACAATGTAAGTCAATGGGGACGGATCCGTTTTCACTGACACAATATGGTGCAATTGAAAATGGATCCGCCTCCCATTGACTTTCAGTGTAAGTCAAAACGGATCCGTTTGCATTATAATTTTTATTTTTTATTTTTTTTCATGGTAATGCAAACGACTCCGTTCTGAACAGATACAAGCGTTTGCATTATCGGTGCGGATCCGTCTGTGCAGATACAAGACGGATCCGCACCTAACGCAGGTGTGAAAGTAGCCTTAAAAACACTGAAACAGAGAGCATGCACTATACCAGGTTTCAGCAACCTTCGGCATACCAGCTGCTGTGAAACTTCAACTCCCAGCATGCACACTTCCTCATCTATTCTTGTAACTGCCAGAAAAGTGAATGGAGCATTCTGGGAGTTGGAGTTTCAGAACAGCTGGAGTGCTGGAGGTTACTGATCCCTGCACTATACTAAACACTGCATACATGAGAGCCCGGCACAATACAAAAATATTATGAGGCCATTGTTTCTTGAGGGTTCACTGTAATTCAAATTTGCAACTAAAATACGTACTCTATATTTACTGCTGCATGTATTGAAAGAAACTCAGAAACTGTAATCCTAATTGAAAATATTAAATCTCTAAACCTAATATAATGCATTGGGTTGCTTTCAGAACGGTGTACCATGGGTGCTTAATTGCTCCTATATTATGTAAAACACATCTGAACCTTCTGTGGTTCATCAGAAATGTACTGTAGGTAGAGGCCCCTGGATTACACCTGTTTAAAGAGCTGCCTGATGGAAATCTTTTTCATCTGATAATTGTTATCATTATCACTGTGGCATGTAAACGGTATTACTAGAGAAACGTTCAGCATATTTTACGCTAAAGACTAGGCCTGGACAGGACAGGTACAGTGTAAAATGGAAACTTTATTGATGTTTGTGTGTGATTTTGTGACTAATTTGATGCTGTGCTCTAGGGCTGCACGATATATCGCAAAAATAATCGAATCGCGATAATCGGCAAATGCGATATGGCGATTCGGCCGACCCGAAAATGCCGCGATTATATATGACGGGGCCCCTATTGATAAAATGTCCTCTGTCCTATTGATAAAATGGGCAGCCTCTGTACTTACTTTCACGATGAATGCACTGCAGCGAGCGGGAGCGAGCGAGGCGGCCGGCGCGTAACTGACGTCACTTAGTCACGCTCCTGCTTCCTGAATTAAGTGGGAGGAGTGTGACAGTGATGTCAGTCACGCGCCGGCCGGCTCGCTCGCTGCCGCTCTCTGCAGTGCATTCATAGTGAAAGTACAGAGGCTGGCCATTTTATGAATAGGAGAGTTATGTATGCAGTTTAGGACACATGAGGGGACACATAGGGCCATGAGGGGGACCAGCATAAGATGCTATATGTGTGTCTTATGCTGGCCCCCCTCGTGGCCCCATGTGTCATAGCACACATCCCCCATAACAGTGCCCTCCGCAGATCCCCCATAACAGTGCCCTCCGCAGATCCCCCATAACAGTGCCCTCCGCAGATCCCCCATAACAGTGCCCTCCGCAGATCCCCCATAACAGCGCCCTCCGCAGATCCCCCATAACAGCGCCCTCCGCAGATCCCCCATAACAGCGCCCTCCGTAGATCCCCCACATAACAGCGTCATCCACAGATCCCCCACATAACAGCGCCATCCACAGATCCCCCACATAACAGCCCCATCCGCAGATCCCCCACATAACAGCGCCATCCGCAGATCCCCCACATAACAGCGCCATCCGCAGATCCCCCACATAACAGCGCCCTCCGCAGATCCCCCATAACAGCGCCCTCCGCAGATCCCCCATAACAGCGCCCTCCGTAGATCCCCCACATAACAGCGCCATCCGCAGATCCCCCACATAACAGCGCCATCCGCAGATCCCCCACATAACAGCGCCATCCGCAGATCCCCCACATAACAGCGCCATCCGCAGATCCCCCACATAACAGCGCCATCCGCAGATCCCCCACATAACAGCGCCATCCACAAATGGGAAAATCCAAGCAAATAGACCTCTAGCACAATTCCCTTAAAATATCGCATCACATATCGTTATCGCAATTTTTAGGGCCCTAATCGCAATCGCACAAAATTCCCATATCGTGCAGCCCTACTGTGCTCCAGACACTGGTAAACGTCAGGGCAGAGGCATCAATAAAAGGCCTAATTAGGGTTGTTTTAAAGCTTAAAATACGTTTTGAAACAAGACTTGTCATATCTCTAGCTGATATACTGTACAGCTTGAGATACAGTCATCAGTAGTAAGGTCATACCTCATACTACTTTGGGTACTGAACTGCTATCCTGCAAGGACGTATGACTTTCATTCTTGCAGGGAAAGGGTTAATGACATAGTAACACTGTACACTATGCAGTTGTCACTTTTTTTTCTTCCAAAAACCTGTTGCAAATATTCTACAGTTATACGAAAAAGTATACAAATAAGCTTTCAAGAATGAAGCACACTCTCACTACAGTAGGTTAAAGCTTGGGCTCCATTCTCAGCGACTGTGACATAATTTGAGCTACAGCTTCGTGAGCTCATAGTGGTACAAAAACCAAGGCTTTTTCAAAAAGTATATGCTTTTTTTCATGAGGGATCAGGGATTCAGCAATACCAAGACTATACAACAGCCCAAGTAGGTGCAATTGAGACATGTAATTGTTACACATTGCGATCCAAACTAGTGTAATGATATATAAGTGGTAGCGCTTGATATGAAGTCTGATTATGGTAGCTGTTTCGTGTTAGATACTGTAGTTAGCACTGAGAATATTTTATACATATTTCCCTTTTGTTATTCAGTTGCGGTACTGATAGTTTTGCATATTTTACAGTGCAGCAAGGTATATTTTGACTGTAGAGCTTGTGAAATTGCACATTGTTTCCCCGAAAAACCTGTTGCACAATTCCTTCCGTTAATAAGTGTACAGATGACTGTATTTTACTGCTTCACCAGCAGGGTATATTTTGACACCAGAGGTTGTCCAATTGTGACTTTTTACAAAATCCTGTTTTCTGTAGTTTATAAGTGTGCAAATAAGAGTATTTTCCTGTGTGAACAGCAGGGTATATTTTGGCTGCACATCTATTTTTTTTTTTTCAAAAACATGTTGCAAAGTTTCTTCAATTAAAAATTAATATGTACAGTAAGCATATTTTGCAACGTCATGGTCAGCATATATTTTTGGTGGAGCAATTGCTTTGTACCAGTACTACTATGTGTGTATAAACACAGACAGGCATCGGCCCCCATTAAGGGATAGTTTTTCTACCACTTTTTGAGAACAGAACATTGCTTCTTCCGATATTACCATGTGTGTAAACAGAGCAGTTAGACACAGAAGTCAACGAGTTTAGGGTCTTACAGGAAAAGTGTTAGATATTGGAAAGACATATTGTTTTGATAAATTTAATTACTTGATAGAAAGTCAGGTTGTAACACTAGGGACAGGATAGGGTCAGTTAGTTTATTGTGTGTTTTTACATGCTTTAGCTGTTCACATACATGCAGACTCTGCTGCACTGCACACTAGTTTTTCCAATCGTGCCTTTTTTTCCCAAAAACCTGTTGCACATTTTCTCACATGTACAAAAAAAAGAAAGGCAAAATGTGAGTCGTGGGACCTCAGAGTCATACACTAATTTTCAGGCCGACAACGTTCAATTTGGGTCAAATTTATTTGTACCCAAATTGAATGTTTCCAGACATGAAAATAATTTCAAGAAATTAATTCATCTCTAGTGGCCACTTAAAATTTTTAAAAGTCTCAGACACAATTATCCATAGTTTTCAGCCATGACAGAGTCACTCCATGTGGCCCTTCCCTTATAAGTATCAGCATTTTAGTTTCGCTGGTAGTAATACATGTTTTTTTCTTCTAGGGACATGATGCTAATGAAAATGACGCAAAAGAAATATTGAAACATATCTGCACAACTATAAAGCCGGGATACCAGCCAAACAAAGATAAATGCCATATAGATCTGGGCAGTGGAAGTTCTAGTCACCTGGTGGTAGTAAATGCCTATGTTCAAAGTGAGTACTACAAATGTAACCAAAATTGTTTCATTTATAGAGGGAGTGTTAATGGCAAAAACATGTTACTGAATAGCCTTGGTTTGTAATATTAGAATAATGGTGTGATTTATTTGATGTACAATACCAGTTAATATATTTCATTTATAAGAATGTAGGATGAAAAAATTGTGAACTGTCTGGTATTGTTTTCTGTATTCTTTTGCTAAAATACAAATGGACAACAACCATCAAAACTGAACCAATATAGCAAAATAGCTAGAAAGAGATTGGAAAAATGTTAATGCCTAGTTATTTTATCTGCCAGGATTAGAGTTGAGCGAACCCGAACTGTAAAGTTCGGGTTCGTACCGAACTTTAGGGTTTTCGGCACCCGGACCCGAACCCGAACATTTACGTTACAGTTTGGGTTCGGTGTTCGGCGATTTTTATGGCGCTTTTTGAAAGGCTGCAAAGCAGCCAATCAACAAGCGTCATACTACTTGCCCCAAAAGGCCATCACAGCCATGCCTACTATTGGCATGGCTGTGATTGGCCAACTGCAGCATGTGACCCAGCTCCTATTTAAGCTGGAGTCATGTAGCGACGCCCGTCACTCTGCTCGGATTAGTGTAGGGAGAGGCTGCAGCTGCTGTGAGGGAGAGATCAGAGAGAAATTTTATCAAGAACTGGTTTATGTACTCAGCGATCTACAGAAAAAGTGTTTTGTGGGTGCAGTGCACAATTTTTTTAAGCCTGCCCTGAGCCAACTACTGCTGAAAACGAACTTTTTTTTCTTCAGTTAGTCAATATCAATGCATGATCGGCAGCCATTTTATGCAACGATAGTGCACCAGCATAGGCTATCTGCAAGTCCAGAAATACAGCTTTGGCATACTGGGGTGAAAAAAGCCTCTGATATACTGCACATCTGGGATTACACGTGCATAAGTGACTGTCACATTTAGGACAGAAATACAGCTTTTTGGTTAGGGTGAAAAAACCCTCTAATATACTGCACATCTGGGATTACACGTGCATAAGTCACTGTCACATTTAGGACAGAAATACAGCTTTTTGGTTAGGGTGAATGAAAAAACCCTCTAATATACTGCACATCTGGGATTACACGTACATAAGTGACAGTCACATTTAGGCCATAAATACGGCTTTGGCATACTGGGGTGAAAAAAAGCCTCTGATATACTGCATATCTGGGATTACACGTGCATAAGTGACTGTCACATTTAGGACAGAAATACAGCTTTTTGGTTAGGGTGAAAAAACCCTCTGATATACTGCACATCTGGGATTACACGTGCATAAGTCACTGTCACATTTAGGACAGAAATACAGCTTTTTGGTTAGGGTGAAAAAACCCTCTAATATACTGCACATCTGGGATTAGACAAGCATAAGTGACTGTCACATTTAGGACAGAAATACAGCTTTTTGGTTAGGGTGAAAAAACCCTCTAATATACTGCACATCTGGGATTAGACAAGCATAAGTGACTGTCACATTTAGGACAGAAATACAGCTTTTTGGTTAGGGTGAAAAACCCCTCTAATATACTGCACATCTGGGATTACACGTGCATAAGTCACTGTCACATTTAGGACAGAAATACAGCTTTTTGGTTAGGGTGAAAAAACCCTCTAATATACTGCACATTTGGGATTACACGTGCATAAGTGACTGTCACATTTAGGACAGAAATACAGCTTTTTGGTTAGGGTGAAAAAACCTCTAATATACTGCACATCTGGGATTAGACAAGCATAAGTGACTGTCACATTTAGGCCATAAATACGGCTTTGGCATACTGGGGTGAAAAAAGCCTCTGATATACTGCACATCTAGGATTAGACATGCATAAGTGACTGTCACATTTAGGCCAGAAATACTGCTTTTTGGTTACTGGGGTGAAAAAACCCTCTGATATACTGCACATCTGGGATAAGATGTGCATAAGTGAGTGTCACATTTAGGCCACAAATACCGTTGTCATATAGAGTTTAAAAAAAATATCAAGTGCAATACCCTACATCAGGGTTTATATTGGCGGTTAATTATTTTTAACATACTTAACCACTTTTTACTTTGCTTTGTGAACGCTAACTATGAGGCAAACATGTAATAAGGGACGCGGTCATGGTCGTGGTGGTGGTGTTGGTGGAGCCTCTGGTGCAGGGAGAGGACGTGGCCGTTCTGCCACAGCTACACGTCCTCCTGAACCTACTACTTCAGGTCCCAGTAGCCGCCAGAATCTACAGCGATATTTGGTCGGGCCTAATGCCGTTCTAAGGATGGTAAGGCCTGAGCAAGTACAGGCGCTAGTCAATTGGGTGGCCGACAGTGGATCCAGCACGTTCACATTATCTCCCACCCAGTCTTCTGCAGAAAGTGCACAGGTGGCGCCTGAATCCATGCCCATCAGTCTGTCACATCACCCCCATGCATATCGGGGAACCTGTCTGAGCCTCAAGTCATGCAGCAGTCTCTTATGCTGTTTGAAGACTCTGCTGGCAGGGTTTCCCAAGGGCATCCACCTAGCCCTTCCCCAGGGGTGGAAGACATAGAATGCACTGACGCACAACCACTTATGTTTCCTGATGAGGACATGGGAATACCACCTCAGCACGTCTCTGATGATGACGAAACACAGGTGCCAACTGCTGCGTCTTTCTGCAGTGTGCAGACCGAAAAGGAGGTCAGGGAGGAAGACTGGGTGGAAGACGATGCAGGAGACGATGAGGTCCTAGACCCCACATGAATAAAGGTCGTGCCACTGACTTTCAGAGTTCGGAGGAAGAGGCAGTGGTGAGACCGAGCCAACAGCGTAGCAAAAGCGGGAGCAGGGTGCAAAAGCAGAGCAGCCGTCGCCAAAACAGTTCGCCTGCTACTGGCCACCATCACCAGGGACCGAGCACACCAAAGGCAGCTTCAAGGAGTTCCCTGGCATGGCACTTCTTCACACAATGTGCTGACGACAAGACCCGAGTGGTTTGCACGCTGTGCCATTAGAGCCTGAAGCGAGGCATTAACGTTCTGAACCTTAGCACAACCTGCATGACCAGGCATCTACATGCGAGACACGGGCTGCAGTGGAGTAAGCACCTTCAAAACCAAGAAAGGGCTCAGGCCCCTCCTGCTCCCTCTTCTGCTGCTGCCTCGGCCTCTTTCTCCGCCTCTGGAGGAACGTTGGCACCTGCCGCCCAGCAAACAGAAGATGTGCCACCAACACCACCTCCGTCACCAAGCATCTCCACCATGTCACACTGAAGCGTTCAGCTCTCCATCTCACAAACCTTTGAGAGAACGCGTAAATTCCCCCCTAGCCACCCTCGATCCCTGGCCCTGAATGCCAGCATTTCTAAACTGCTGGCCTTTGAAATGCTGTCATTCAGGCTGGTGGAGACGGACAGCTTCAAACAGCTCATGTCGCTTGCTGTCCCACAGTACGTCGTTCCCAGCCGCCACTACTTCTCCAGGAGAGCCGTGCCCTCCCTGCACAACCAAGTATCGGATAAAATCAAGTGTGCACTGCGCAACGCCATATGTGGCAAGGTCCACCTAACCACAGATACGTGGACCAGTAAGCACGGCTAGGGACGCTATATCTCCCTAACTGCACACTGGGTAAATGTAGTGGCGGCTGTGCCCCAGGCGGAGAGCTGTTTGGCGCACGTCCTTCCGCCGCCAAGGATCGCAGGGCATCATTCTTTGCCTCCTGTTGCCCCCTCTTTCTACTCGGCTTCCTCCTCCTCTTCTACCACCTCCTCATCTGGTCAGCGACAGACCTTCACCACCAACTTCAGCACAGCCAGGAGTAAACGTCAGCAGGCCGTTCTGAAACTGATGTGTTTGGGGGACAGGCCCCACACCGCGCAGCAGTTGTGGCGGGGTATAGAACAACAGACCGACGAGTGGTTGCTGCCAGTGAGCCTCAAGCCCGGCCTGGTGGTGTGTGATAATGGGCGAAATCTCGTTGCAGCTCTGGGACTAGCCGGTTTGACGCACATCCCTTGCCTGGCGCATGTGCTGAATTTGGTGGTGCAGAAATTCATTCACAACTACCCCGACATGTCAGAGCTGCTGCATAAAGTGCGGGCCGTCTGTGCGCGCTTCCGGCGTTCTCATCCTGCCGCCGCTCGGCTGTCTGCTCTACAGCGTAACTTCGGCCTTCCCGCTTACCGCTTCATATGCGACGTGCCCACCAGGTGGAACTCCATCTTGCACATGCTGGAGAGACTGTGCGAGCAGCAGCAAGCCATAGTGGAGTTTCAGCTGCAGCACGCACGGGTGGGTCGCACTGCGGGACAGCACCACTTCAGCACCAATGACTGGGCCTCCATGCGAGAGCTGTGTGCCCTGTTGCGCTGTTTCGAGTACTCCACCAACATGGCCAGTGGCGATGACTCCGTTATCAGCGTTACAATACCACTTCTATGTCTCCTTGAGAAAACACTTAGGGCGATGATGGAAGAGGATGTGGCCCAGGACGAGGAGGAGGAAGAGGGGTCATCTCTAACACTTTCAGGCCAGTCTTTTAGAAGTGGCTCAGCAAGAGGATTTTTGCAACAGCAGAGGCCAGGTACAAATTTGGCCAGCCAGGGCCCACTACTGGAGGAGGAGGAGGGTGGGGATGAAGCATGTTCACAGCGGGGTGGCATCCAACGCAGCTCGGGCCCATCACTGGTGCGTGGCTGGGGGGATACTGAGGACGCAGACGATACGCTTGTCCATACCTCTGGGCAGCCTGGCACACATGAGCGACTACATGCTGCAGTGCCTGCGCAACGACTGCAGAGTTGCCCACATTTTAACGTGTGCTGTCTACCGGGTGGCCACCCTGCTGGATCCCTGTTACAAAGACAATGTGCTGTCCTTAATTCCCTCACTGGAGCGTGATCGGAAGATGCGCTACTACAGGCACACGCTGGTAGACACGCTCCTGACAGCATTCCCGACTGACGCCGGGGGACAAGTGGAAGCACAAGGGGAAGGCAGGGGAGGAGGAAGAGGTCGCCAATGCAGCTGTGTCAGTGCCAGCACCTCAGAAGGCAGGGTTAGCATGGCCGACATGTGGCAAAGCTTTGTCACCTCGCCGCAACAACCGGCCCCAACTGCTGATATGGAGCGTGTTAGCAGGAGGCAGCATTTGAACAACATGGTGGAACAGTACCTTTGCACACGACTACACGTACTGACTGATGGTTCTGCCCCAATTAACTTCTGGGTCTCCAAATTGTCCACATGACCAGAGCTTGCCCTGTATGCCTTGGAGGTGCTGGCCTGCCCTGCAGCCAGTGTACTCTCTGAACGTGTATTTAGCACGGCAGGAGGCGTCATTACAGACAGACGCAGCCGCCTGACCACAGCCAACGTGGACAAGCTCACGTTCATTAAAATGAACCAGGCTTGGATCCCACAAGACTTGTCTGTACCTTGTGCAGAATAGACATTTATACCACCATCAAACATACATTCTTGTACTCAAGTCAAGTGCAATGATTCTTTTGTTTTCTTTTTTTTATTTGTCCCAATATTTTGGGGGCTACCTACCCCAATAAAAAAAATTAAAAAAACATTGTTGGCTACCTCCTCCTCCTTTATTGCTGCTTCCACCTACAACACCACATTCACCGTCTCCTCAACCTCCGACTCCATATCCACCTCCTTCTCTGAGTTGCAGGTTAATAATTTGTAATTTTTAGTTATTTTATTTCATTTTAAGTTATTTCCCTATCCACATTTGTTTGCAGAGCAGTTGCCATGCTCTTAAGCACATTTTACTGCCTTTTACATCCCTCTAGCCTTTTCAAGGACTATTTTAGAGCCATTTTAATTTTAAAAAGTGCCAATTTTAGTGCCCTAAATTGAAAAAATCCTTATTTTTAATTGTTGGGGTGACATTTTACCATTTTTGGTGTATACAAACCCCTGCTGTGCCTGGGTGACAGGGGCCTAAATCTCTCAAAATCCTCTGTTGTATTGCTGGGTGACATGAACCCCCTTTTGCCGCGAATGAACCCCTGCTGTGCCTGGGTGACAGGGGCCTAAATCTCAGAAAATCCTCTGTTCTATTGCTGGGTGACATGAACCCCCTTTTGCTGTGAATGAACCCCTGCTGTGCTTGGGTGACAGGGGCCTACATCTCTCAAAATCCTCTGTTGTATTACTGGGTGACAAGAACCCCCTTTTGCCGTGAATGAACCCCTGCTGTGCCTGGGTGACAGGGACCAAAATCTCTCAAAATCCTCTGTTGTATTGCTGGGTGACAAGAACCCCCTTTTGCCGTGAATGAACCCCTGCTGTGCCTGGGTGACAGGGGCCTAAATCTCTCAAAATCCACTGTTCTATTGCTGGGTGACATGAACCCCCTTTTGCCGTGAATGAACTCCTGCTGTGCCTGGGTGACAGGGGCCTAAATCTCTCAAAATCCTCTGTTCTATTGCTGGGTGACATGATCCCCCTTTTGCCGTGAATGAACCCCTGCTGTGCCTGGGTGGCATGGGCCTAAATCTCTCAAAATCGTCTGTTCTATTGCTGGGTGACATGAACCCCCTTTTGCCGTGAATGAACCGCTGCTCTGCATTGCTGACAGGGGCCTAAATCTCTCAAAATCCTCTGTTCTATTGCTGGGTGACATGAACCCCCTTTTGCCGTGAATGAACCCCTGCTGTGACTGGGGCTTAAATCTCTCATAATCCTCTGTTGTATTGCTGTGTGACATGAACCCCCTTTTGCCGTGAATGAACCCCTGCTCTGCATTGCTGACAGGGGCCTAAATCTCTCAAAATTCTCTGTTCTATTGCTGGATGACAAGAACCCCCTTTTGCCGTGAATGAACCCCTGCTGTGCCTGGGTGACATGAACCCCCTTTTTCCGTGAATGAACCCCTGCTGTGCCTGGGTGACAGGGGCCTAAATCTCTCAAAATCCTCTGTTGTATTGCTGGGTGACATGAACCCCCTTTTGCCGTGAATGAACCCCTGCTGTGCCTGGGTGACAGGGGCCTAAATCTCTCAAAATCCTCTGTTCTATTGCTGTGTGACATGAACCCCCTTTTGCCATGAATGAACCCCTGCTCTGCCTGGGTGACAAGGGCCTAAATCTCTCAAAATGCTCTGTTGTATTGCTGGGTTACATGATCCCCCTTTTGCCGTGAATGAACCCCTGCTGTGCCTGGGTGACAGGGGCCTAAATCTCTCAAAATCCTCTGTTCTATTGCTGGGTGACATGTACCCCCTTTTGCCGTGAATGAACCCCTGCTCTGCATTGCTGACAGGGGCATAAATCTCTCAAAATCCTCTGTTCTATTGCTGGGTGACATGAACCCCCTTTTGCCGTGAATGAACCCCTGCTGTGCCTGGGTGACAGGGGCCTAAATCTCTCAAAATCCTCTGTTCTATTGCTGGGTGACATGAACCCCCTTTTGCCGTGAATGAACCCCTGCTCTGCATTGCTGACAGGGAACTAAATTTTGTGAAAACATCTGTTACTGATCGGAAAATGCGCGACTACAAGCGCACACAGATGATGGCATTCCCACCTGACAGCGGGGGCACAGTGGAAGCACAAGGCAAAGGCAGAGGAGGAGGAAGAGGTCGCCAACGCATCTGGGGCACCACCAGCACCTGAGAAGGCAGGGTTAGCATGGCCAAAATGTGGAAAAGCTTTGTCAGCCTTGGAGGTGCTGACCTGCCCTGCAGCCAGTGTATAGTGTGAACGTGTGTTTAGCACGGCAGAGAGCATTATCACAGGCCTCAGCCAATGTGGACAAGCTTACGTTTATTAAAATGAACCAAGCATGGATCCCACAGGACTTGTCCGTACCTTGTGCAGAATAGACATTTATACCAGCCTCAACCATCCATTCTTGTACTCAAGTGCACTTATTCTTTGTTTTATTTTGTTATATGTCCCAATATTTTGGGGGATACCCCAATTAAAAAATAAAAATAACACAAATCAGTGTTGGCTACCTATTCCTCCTTCACCGCCGCTTCCACCTACACAGCCACGTCAACCTACACCGCCACATCCACCGCCTCCTCAACTTCCTACTCCTAGATCCAGATTGTTATTTTAAATTTTTCTGTATTTTATGTTATTTTAAGTCATTTCCCTATCCACATTTGTTTGCAGAACAGTTGTCATGCTCTTAAGCACATTTTGATGCCTTTTGCAGCCCTCTAGCCCTTTCCAGGACTTTTTTTAGAGCAATTTTAGTGCCCAAAAGTTCGGGTCCCCATTGACTTCAATGGGGTTCGGGGTCAAGTTCGGGTCAAGAACCCAAACTGTTTTTTCAAGTTCGGCCGAACCTGCCGAACCCGAACATCCAGGTGTCCGCTCAACTCTAGCCAGGATAACATAATGAGATATGTTTCTGCAAATGCAGTGCCACGTGTGCTACATTTGATCAATCTGTAACAACATACATAAATGTCTACATTTGCTTAATGACTCTTCTTTTTCTATGTCTGGGCCTGTGTGGAGTAGAGATGTGAATTTTAAAGAAAAAAAAGTAACATTTCATAAAAAATGTTTAAATCCTGGCCAAACAATAGCTCCATTCACCTTACTTTTACAGAAGTGCATGGCTTAAATGCCTTTAAAGGGGTGGCCCATCTCATACCTTGGTGGCACATATGCCACCAATGTCTGATAGGTGCGAATCCCACCCCTGGGATAGGAGCCCGCAAAGTGAAGGAAATTGGACCGCGCATGCACGGCTGCCCTCCATTCACTTCTGTGGGGCTAACAGAAATAGCATAGGCCGCGCTCAACTATTTTCAGCAGTCCCATAGAAATGAATGTGGGGGCAGCCGCACATGCACAGCCCGCTCTCCTTCACTTTGCGGGTTCTGTTCTAGAGATGGGTGCGGGTCCCAGAAGTGGGGTCTGCACCGATCAGACATTGGTGGCATATCCTAGCAATATGTACTGATGCAAATTGTTAAATATAAGGAGATAAGACAGCGCAAATACAGTGATGAATATGGACTAATTATTTAGTGTCCCTGCCAGATTACTGTATATATTGTGCAGACAGTTCTCTGTAAAAGTGATGTATGGTAGAACACATATAGCCTACAATTACAATGACTCTCCAGTTCACAATTCTCGTTAACTGGGAAAGGAACAAGAACACTTATCTTTTCAGCTTCAGAGCTGGACAATCTGATGCACACTGTGTATTGGTAGTCCAAGATACTTCCTTCTTGTCCAGATCTGCTCTTGAATTGGTCAGCACTGTTCACGTAAGCAGGGCTGGCCAATCCAAGGGCAGTAGAAAGTGTCTTGGACAGTGCAGCCATCTTGAATGGCAGAAGAGGAGCCTGGGAATAGGTGGATCTGCAACTAAAAATATATATTTTTTTAAATCATCATGTACAGTGGATATTAAAAGTCTGCACACCCCTGTTAAAATGTCATGTTATTGTGCTGTAAAAAAAAATGAGACAAAGATAAATCATTTCAGAACTTTTTCCACCTTTAATGTGACCTATAAACTGTACAACTCAATTGAAAAACAAACTGAAATCTTTTAGGTGGAGGGAAGAAAAAAAATTAACTAAATCAATGTGGTTGCATAAGTGTGCACACCCTCTTATAACTGGGGATGTAGCTGTGTTCAGAATTAAGCAATCACATTCAAAATCATGTTAAATAGGAGTCAGCATACACCTGCCATCATTTAAAGTGCCTCTGATTAACCCCAAATAAAGTTCAGCTGCTCTAGTTGGTCTTTCCTGGAATTTTCTTAGTCGCATCCCACAGCATAAGCCATAGTCCACAGAGAGCTTCCAAAGCATCAGAGGGATCTCATTGTTAAAAGGTATCAGTCAGGAGAAAGGTATTTCCAAGGCATTAGATATACCATGGGACACAGTGAAGACCGTCATCATCAAGTGGAGAAAATATGGCACAACAGTGAAATTACCAAGCACTGGACGTCCCTCCAAAATTTATGAAAAAACAAGAGGAAAACTGGTCTGGGAGGCTATCAAGAGGCCTACAGCAACATTAAAGGAGCTGCAGGAATATCTGGCAAGTACTGGCTGTGTGGTACACGTGACAACAATCTCCTGTATTCTTCATATGTCTGGGCTATGGGGTAGAGTGGCAAGACGAAAGCCTTTTCTTACTAAGAAAAACTTCCAAGCCAGGCTACATTTTGCAAAAACACATCTGAAGTCTCCCAAAAGCATGTGGGAAAAGGTGTTATGGTCTGATGAAACCAGGGTTGAACTTTTTGGCCATAATTCCAAAAGATATGTTTGGCCCAAAAACAACACTGCCCATCACCAAAAGACCACCATACCCACAGTAAAGCATGGTGGTGGCAGCATCATACTTTGGGGTTGTTTTTCTTCAGCTGTAACTGGGGCCTTAGTTAAGCTAGAGGGAATTATGAACAGTTCCAAATACCAGTCAATATTGGCACAAAACCATCAGGCTTCTGCTAGAAAGCTGAACATGAAGAGGAACTTCATCTTTCAGCATGACAACGACCAAAAGCATACATCCAAATCAACAAAGGAATGGCTTTACCAGAAGAAGATTAAAGTTTTGGAATGGCCCAGCCAGAGCCCAGACCTGAATCTGATTGAAAATCTGTGGGGTGATCTGAAGAGGGCTATGCATAGGAGATGCCGTCGCAATCTGACAGATTTGGAGTGTTTGAGTGGGCAAATCTTGCCTAGTCAAAATGTGCCATGCTCATAGACTCATACCTAAAAAGACTGAGTGCTGCAATAAAATCAAAAGGTGCTTCAACAAAGTATTAGTTTAAGGGTGTGCACACTTATACAACCATATTATTTTATTTTTATATTTTTTCTGCCCTCTACCTAAAAGATTTCAGTTTGTTTTTCAATTGAGTTGTACAGTATATGGCCTCATGCACACGGACGTTTTTTTTTGCGGTCCGCAAAAACGGTTTCTGATGTTCCGTGATCCGTGTCCGTTTTTTCATCCGTGGGTCTTCCTTGATTTTTGGAGGATCCACGGACATGAAAAGTAAAAAAAAAAAACTAAGTCAAGTTTGCATTGAAAATGATAGGAAAAACGGACACGGATCACAGACACGGATCACGGACGCAGATGACTATCTTGTGTGCATCCGTGATTTTTCACGGACCCATTGAGTTGAATGGGTCCGTGAACCGTTGTCCGTGAATAAAATAGGACAGGTCATATTTTTTTCATGGACTGGAAAAACGGATGACGGACGCGGAGGCCAAACGGTGTATTTTCAGATTTTTCCACGGACCCATTGAAAGTCAATGGGTCCGCGAAAAAAAAAACGGAAAACGGAACAACGGCCGCGGATGCACACAACGGTCGTGTGCATGAGGCCTATAGGTCACATTAAAGGTGGAAAACGTTCTGACATAATTTATCTTTGTCTCATTTTTTTACATCACAGAAACCTGACATTTTAACAGGGGTGTGTAGGCTTTTTATATCCCCTGTAAGTGTTCTGTTCATTCTCATGTTAATGTGAATTTTTTTTAGGAGGGTAAGGAAAGCGCAAAACCAACCTGTAACCAACCTTTTTTTTTTTTAAGGTTCCTTAAGTCCAGATGAATTGTATGCATCACTAAAACACATAAAAAAGGTAAATGATTTCCTAAATGTCCTCCGTTGTTAAAGTATGAGGCTATGTTCTCATTGGCAAGAAATGCAGCTGACGCAGCAGAGCGAAATGGTCATTTTTGGCTGAATAATCCACATGTAAAATACAGCAACAATTTCCTATTGACTTCAACATAAAAAAACTGACCATGTGCACATGGTTGCTGCAGCTGATTTGAAAAACACTTGAGAAGTGGTTTGATACTTCTTTCAAGCAGATTTGATGGGGGAAGTCTATGAGAAAGGGATAAAATACTTTGATGAGTAGGAGGCGTATCTTGAGTGTTTTTGGCGGTATTTAGGCAAGGGCTACACAGCAACACTGTCACGGCCAGGATCGCTGAGCAGGGGTGATCCCATAGAAATTAATGGGATTGTCGCGGCAGTCGCAAGAAATCCAACCGTGTTGGATTTCATGCGGCTGCCACAGCAATCCCATTCATTTCTATGCGATCACCGCTACTTAGCGATCCTAGCTGCGACCAGTGTCGCTGTGTAGCCCTTGCCTTACAGCACCAAAAAAGACCTGTTTTCTGCTGTTATCCAGCATACGCTGGAATGTGAATGCGAGCATAGTGGAAGAGATTTATCAAAACATATAAATAATTATATTAATAAATTAGGACTAAGTATCATAGGGGTTGTCTTTTAGATCTATCAATCTCTTATGATAACTCTGTCGTATGAGGCTATATAAACAACAGGATATACATAGTATCATATGTATCTAGATACTGCATTATCAGGTAGTACTGTAATAGAATAGCACTTATTTGGCATTTCACACACTATGTACTACACTGATATGTGTAATCATATTTGTTATTAATAGTACGTTTTTTTATTTTTTATGTTCAGGACAGTTCTTATTTGTTTCAATATGAGAACAGAAAATTTGAAGAAGAAGATCTGGTGAGCATTCCGCTTATCAGTGCTATAGTCTCCCTGGCAGTGGCTCTATTGATCATTGCAGCCATTTATGGATGTTGGCATCAAAGGCAAACACGCAAAAGAGAACAAGTAAGTAATTGATTTATTATTACTGCAGTTGATGCACAGAATATGTGCAAACCAGGTTCATCATTTAACATTTCCACTGTAAGGCCCCTTTCACACAGGCGAGTTTTCAGCACGGGTGCAAGGCATGAGGTGAACTGTGAGGAAAAGGACCTTTGGTGATGTCACTGTGCTCATCACATGGTCCATCACATGATCCATCACCACATCCATTTTGTCATCAAAGGTCCTTTACCCAGGTTCTGAAGAAAGAAGAGGAGATCCACTATGTGGAAGTGGATGGGGTGAGTTAAATTTGTTTGTTATTTTTACCCCTCAATGGACATTTTACTTGACATTTTGCACCATGAATGATCCGAGCTGTGTGCTCGAGTAGGGCTCGGCCTGAAATAACATAAAGGTTCTCAAAAAAAAAAAAATATTTACTTGACATTTTGTATTAAGAATGCTATTATTTTAAATAATACAATTTACACAACACCTAACACAAACCCGAACTTCTGTGAAGAAGTTCAGTTTTGGGTCTGGGTACCAAACATGCCGATTTTTCTCACGTGTGTGCAAAACGCATTAAAACATTTTGCACTCGTGGGGAAAAATCGCACATTTTCCCGCAACGCACCCGCATCTGTTCCTGCATGTCACCCGCAACGCCCGTGTGAACCCAGCCTAAAGAAAACATTCAGGTTGATGCCCAAGCCCTTGTTTCAAATACCCTCCCCAGCTATGACCCTTGGGCAAGAGGGACGCCAGGGCTGAGACTGACCATTCAGTGCATGCTCTAATGGGTTCAGATTTGATTGATTTTCTATATAATACTGGAAATATTACCTTATACAAGGACTTGCAGGGCAGTGCCTATATTTTCCAGTTGAGCAACTATATACACATTGACAAAAAATAATGCACCAAGAAGGAGTTGTTGCAATCAAATGAAACATTAGATGTGTGACTGTAATGATGATATATGTGACATTAGATACAATATTAGAGCAAAGAGTATTGGGGAGGCTCCAGTAGACTGTTCAACTGCCTCTTGCCTAGATACAAGATGAGATATAGTTGGATATGGAGGTATACAGGTTCCATATAGTATCCTGTGACACATTTGCCCACAGATACTGCACCTGGGCCTGTAGATCCTGCAGACTCTTAAGTTGCTGAAGCTGGCCTCCCAGCTGGTCCCATAAATACTCAATTGACAATAAATATGGCGACTGAGCAGACCAAGGAAGTATTGCAAACTGACGGAGACATTAATGGAAAACTGTCACACCCTGCCCTGTGGGTGGTTTGAGGAGGTCTGTCAGAATTGCTGCACGTGACTCGATCTGATAGTTTGTTTGTTGTGGGTTTGAGCACAGTTCCACCTTCTCCCAGGTGGTGTTCTTTTGGGGATTAGTGAAGCTATTTGTACCTCCCTTTTTTCCTATAGTCTTTGCAGGTTATAGTTCTACCTTGTGTGAGCTTCGGATGCTTGGTGGATCGTCTGCTCCTTCTCGTATCAGATAAGTCTTTTCCCTTCTCTTTTCCCTTTTGGTTTCTGTTTGGTCTAAGCCTCTAGTGGGGCCGCTAGCTCCTTCGGGGGTAGAAGGCGCTGGGTGTCTCTTACTCTTTCTCCCTATTGCTGAGGGTCTGTTTAATGTGTTATAGTCTTAGGCACGGGGACATGTGTATATCTACCATTGAGGTATGCACATGGGCTTAGCAGCCTAGGGAAAGTGTGTCAGGGATTGCTAGGAGGTGACCTTGTTTTTCCCTAGCTTGTGGGTCCTAGTCTGTTGTTTAGTTTGTCTTTCAGTTTGCTGTTCCCTTCCCTACCTTTCATGACAAAAACACTTACTGTGGGTGAGCATTATTCTGCTGAAAAATGCTAGCTGAAAGCCCTGCTATGAGTGGCAACACATGTGGCTGCAGGATGTGGCCTACCAGGAGTGACCATCTGTTGTATGCAATGGCTTCTCAGATCATTACACCAGCAGCTGGGGCAGTGTGTTGCACCACAGCAAAGGCAGGATTGAAGTGCTCACCACAAGGCCTCCATACTCGAAACCAACCATCATAGGATGCCAAAAAGAACCTGGGTTCATTGCTAAAGACAATATGGTTCCAGTATGTAGCAGTCCAGGTTTATTATTCACGACACCACTGTAAATAAAGGAGATAGTGGCAGGCTGTTAATGGCAATTCCTTCTGCTAAGTGCCTGGAAATGGTCCAGGCAGAGACAGGGTTGTGTAATGAAAAGTGATGAGCTGCATAGGCAATATTCGAATTTGCAATATGTCGCAAATTGTGGGGGGAATATTCGCCATAAATTCGCGAATTCGAGATCTCTATTCATTATTTACTTGATTGTGAAAATCAGCAATGTAATATATTCGCAATAAAAAAATCGCGATTAGAATATTCGCGATCAACACTAAGGGGTAGGCAACTTTCCTATTGGTTGCTAGGGATGTTGTTAAGTGCCGATATTCACAATAAATTTGCGAAAAATTCGCAATTAGCATATTCGTGAATACGAATATATAGCACTATATTCTAAATATTCACGAATTCTCAAAGTGGCGATATTCGCAATTAAAATTCGCGATTCGAATATTCGCTCTCAACACTAGTAATAAAGGTGTCACCTGTCTCTGGATGGTAGGCAACAAAATTGTGGTAGCTGTTAACCCCTTGGCGACCCATGACATACTAGTACGTCATGGCCGCCAGTGCCTTAGAGACCCACGACATACTATTACGTCAAGATGATCGGGCGGGCACCGGAGTGGTGAGCATGCATGATCAATGCAGAGGCCCGGCAGTCACTGACAGCCATGCCCCTGCTGTATCCAACACTGTAAACAGTGATGCGCTGACTGCAGCATACACAGGGCTTGCTGAGTGTCCCGGCTCCCTCCCCATCAGGTCCCCATACTGCGATGACAGGAACCTGGGAACACAGGCATCGGGGCTTGCCTTCCATGGAGCCAATGAGATCCTGCCTTATTAGGCTGGGTCTCCTTGGCAACTGTGAACACAGTGCTCTCACACAATGCATTACTATACATGATGTATAGTAATGCATTGTATAGGGGATCAGACCCCCAAAAGTTGACACAGTGGGACAAAAATAAAAAATGTCAAGTAAAAAAAAGCCTCATCTGTCATCTCATCCCACAAAAAAAGAGCCCCTACATAAGACAGTCGCCTGAAAAATAAAAAAAATATGGCTTTCAGTAAATGGAGTCGCAAAAACATGTTTTCTTTCAAAAATGCTTTTATGCTGTGTAGTGTTTCACTCTGGTAGACAGGATTAGCGGATGCAGTATTAGAGGCAACAACAAGGTCTTTGAATCAAACAGTTCAGTGTTTTATTCACACTTTAGGCAAGTGAAAAAACAAGCATTAATAATCAAACAAAATGTCACCTTGCGGTGTTGGTGTTAATTCACACCATGCGGCAATTCTGCCTCAAAGAGTCCTTGACCATAGCAGCACCAACCTGTTTTCACGCCAAACAGGTAGCAAGCCTTCATCCAGACAAAAGGCTCCCAGATCCCAACATAGAGACCTGGCTTCATAGCCCAGCTGCCTATTTAAGGACAGCCAGGTGCTGCCAAGACCCGGACCAGCACTTAAATTCTGGTCTGGTATTTGACCCCACCTGGCTGTAAATCAGCCCAGCAGCACATGCTGGGAGGAAAATACCTGTTTTCCCAGACAAAACCTCTCACTGTGTCACATACCCTTCCCCCTTTGTTCAACCCTGAGGGGGTGAACACACGCCAGACAGTGTACCCGGGCCCTGTGTTCCGCCGAAAACTTAAAGTTTTGTAGGGAGAGAAACCATTGGTTGACCCGGGCATTTCTGTCCTTGGCCTGGCTCATCCACTTGAGAGGGGAGTGGTCAGTCATCAGGCGGAATTTTCTCCCCAATAAATAATAGCGGAGAGATTCTAGTGCCCACTTGATAGCCAGGCACTCTCTCTCCACTATACTATACCGTATCTCGGCTGGGGTGAGCTTACGGCTGAGGAAGAAAATGGGATGCTCCTCCCCGTTGACTTCCTGAGACAGTACAGCACCGAGGCCTACTTCGGAGGCATCGGTCTGTACTATAAACAACCTTTTAAAGTCGGGCGTCACCAAAACCGGGGACCCGCACAGGGCCGACTTCAAAGCGGAGAAAGCCTCTTCCGCCCGATCATCCCAGCGAACCATCATTGACTTGTGTCCCTTCAAGAGTCCTGTCAAGGGCGCAGCTAGAGTAGCAAAGTGGGGGAAAAAAACTTCATGTAATAGCCCACCGTTCCCAGGAATGACTTTATTTGCCTAGTGGTGACAGGTCGGGGTCAATTCTGTATCGCCTCTATTTTGTTCACTTGGGGTTTTACATACCCCAGGTACTTAGTCTCTTCTAACCCTATCGCACATTTTTTTGGGTTAGCGGTTAGGCCAGCTTTCCGAAGGGAGTCCACTACAGCCTGCACTTTGGGTAGGTGACTTTCCCAGTCGGTACTGCGGATGACAATATCTTCCAGGTAAGCCGAAGTGTACCGACGATGTGGATGAAGTACGATGTCCATTAGTCGCTGAAAAGTGGCGGGGGCGCCATGCAGACCAGAGGGTTAGACCTTATATTGATACAGCCCCTCAGGCATGATGAAGGCAGTTTTCTCTTTGGCAGCCTCCGTTAAGGGCACCTGCCAGTACCCTTTCGTGAGGTCCAAAACAGAAAAATACTGGGCTTGTCCTAACCTCTCAATGAGCTCATCCACCAGGGGCATGGGATATGCATCAAATTTGGAAACCTTGTTAAGTTTTCGAAAGTCGTTACAAAACCCAACGTCCCGTCCGGCTTGGGTATCAATACTATAGGACTGGCCCACACTTTTTGACTACTCAATGACGTCTAGCTGCAACATTAGCTGCACCTCCTCCGATATGGCTTGTCACCGAGCTTCGGGTACCCAGTATGGTTTTAATCAGACTTTTGTCTGAGGCTCCTTGACAATGTCATGCTGGATTATGGAAGTGCGTCCAGGGAGGTCCAAGAATACATCCGTGTTCCGACTAACAAACTCCCTGGCCTCCTGAGTCTGTTTAGAGGAGAGGCGGTCAGCAATTTTTACTGTGGCAGCCACCTCTCTTGCATCAGACAGAGGGGCCGGTACCTCTTCTCCTACAAAACCCGGCCGCGGGCTGTCTTCTGTACAGGTTTCCCTATCTTTCCACGGTTTGAGTAAATTCACATGGTAAACCTGCTTCGGCTTTCGCCGCCCTGGCTGGTGTACCTTGTAGTTCACATCTCCAATTTTCTCGAGTAAGGCTGCGTTCACACGGGCGAGATTTCCGCGCGGGTGCAATGCGGTAGGTGAACGCATTGCACCCGCACTGAATCTGGACCCATTCATTTCAATGGGGCTGTTCAGATGAGCGATGATTTTCACGCATCACTTATGCGTTGCGTGAAAATCGCAGCATGCTCTATATTCTGCGTTTTTCACGCAACGCAGGCCCCATAGAAGTGAATGGGGTTGCGTGAAAATCGCATGCATCCGCAAGCAAGTGCGGATGCAGTGCGATTTTCACGCACGGTTGCTAGGTGACTGTCTATACACTGTATTATTTTCCCTTATAACATGGTTATAAGGGAAAATAATAGCATTCTGAATACAGAATGCTTAGTAGGTGATCAATTGAGGGTTAAAAAATAAAAAAAATTAACTCACCTTGTCCTCTTGTTCGCGTAGTTCTCCCGGTCTTTAGTTCTTTAAAAAGATGAACTATGGGCTAAAGGACCTTTGGTGACGTCAGATCACATGCTCCAATCACAGGGTCCATCACCGCGGTGATGTACCATGTGATTGGAGCATGTGATCTGACGTCACCAAAGGTCCTTTAGCCCATAGTTCATCTTTTTAAAGAACTAAAGACCGGGAGAACTACGCGAACAAGAGGACAAGGTGAGTTAATTTTTTTTATTTTTTAACCCTCAATTGATCACCTACTAAGCATTCTGTATTCAGAATGCTATTATTTTCCCCATATAACCATGTTATAAGGGAAAATAATAACATCTACACAACACCGAACCCAAACCTGAACTTCAGTGAAGAAGTTCGGGTCTGGGTAACACAGTCGTTTTTTTATCACGCGCGTGCAAAACACATTGCACCCGCGCGATAAAAACTGAACAGCGGAACGCAATCGCAGTCAAAACTGACTGCAATTGCATTCCTACTCGCGCGGGTTTGCCGCAACACACCGGGACGCATCCGGAACTAATCCGGACACGCTCGTGTGAACGCAGCCTAACTCTTGGGGCCCCTGTCAACTAGCCAGGAATTCACTGTCCATGATCGGCACCAGAACCAAAACCCAATCACCCGGGTTGAAGATCCGGACCCGAGCCTGCCGATTATATACCCGACTCTGGGCTCGCTGAGCTGCCTCCATATGCTCCCTAACAAGAGGTAACACTGTCTCTATCCGATCTTGCATCTGGGTAGCGTACTCAATGACACTTTTATGTAGAGTGGGTTGTTGTTCCCACGCCTCTTTGGCCACGTCCAAGAGACCGCGAGGGTGTCTGCCATATAGCAGTTCGAAGGGCGAACACCTAGTGGAGGCCTGGGGTACCTCTCGCACTGCAAACATGAGATAGGGCAGAAGGAGGTCCCAGTCCTTCCCATCTTTAGACACTACCTTTTTCAACATATTTTTTAATGTTTGGTTAAACCGTTCTACCAGACCGTCCGTTTGCGGTTGGTAAACGGACGTCCGTAGTTGTTTTATGTGCAACAACTTTCAGAGTTCCCTCCTCACCTTGGACATAAAAGGGGTCCCTTGGTCGGTCAGAACCTCTTTAGGTAGTCCTACTCGGGAAAACATCTCCATTAAATGGAATCTGTCACCTAGAAAACACATATTAAATCAACCACAGTACCTTAAAGTATCCCCCAGTGTGTTTCTAATTATGATTTTCTTTCCTCATTCTGTCTCCTCATATTTGTTAAAATCGCAGTTTTAATGTCTGTTGGCTCCTTCTCCAAGTCAGGCTTGAAGTAGAGGGGACAGCGGCCTCCTTGCTTCAAGGCACGATAACCCCGCCCCTCCTGTGTGTAGCCTTACTCTGATAGGGAACTTAGATTGTGAGCCTCCTTCGGGACAGTGATTGGGGAGTGATTCTAATGTTGTAAAGCGGAATATGTCAGTGCTATATAAGTGAGTATAATAAATAAATAAATATGTACCAATAAAAACATCAACTCTTCCTGCAAAAAACTAAAACTGAAACAAAAAAGCAAGGAAGCAACAGCCGTTTCGCGCTTGTTGCGCTTTTTTAAGCGAGAGAAAACCCAACAAGCACGAAAAGGCTGATGCCTCCTAGCTGTGTTTGGTCTGCATGACGCTGACCTTTTTATGTAAATAAAGCTGCAAAGAGTATCTTTTGGGTGAGTGCCACATTCTTTTTTTCATGTTTTTCATGCTGAGCACCACCACTACTCACATTCAATCAGTGCAGCACCAAATTAAATCCCACACCTACAGCAGTGCCGACTGTATCCTCTACATATTACTCATAAAATAGTTATTACTTTACATTTCCCATATGTCTAATATATGTTGGCATTATTGTGTTTGGTCCGCATGACGCTGACCTTTTTATGTGAATAAGGCCTCATGCACACGACAGTTTTTTACGTCCGCCCAAAAAAACGGATGCGGCATCCGTTTTTTTTGGAGGGTCTGTTTTTTTCCACAGATCCCTTGTAATAAATGCCTATCCTTGTCCGCAAATGTGAAAAAAGTAGGACATGCACAATTTTTTTTGCTGAAGGGAAACACGGACAACGGACGCGGAACACAAACGGATGAACTATCAGCATTTTTTTGCTGACCTATTGAAATAAATGGGTCCCCATCCTATCCGCAAAAAAAACGGAACGGAGGCCGAGAAAAACAACTGTCGGGTGCATGAGGCCTAAGGCCCCTTTCACACGAGCGAGTTTTCCGCGCGGATGCGTTGCGGGAGGTGAACGCATTGCATCCGCACGGAATCCTGACCCATTAATTTCTATGGGGCTGTTCACATGAGCGGTGATTTTCACGCATCACTTGTGCGTTGCGTGAAAATCGCAGCATGCTCCTCTTTGTGCGTTTTTCACGTAACGCAAGCCCCATAGAAATGAATGGGGTTGCGTGAAAATCGTAAGCATCCGCAAGCAAGTGCGGATGCGGTGCGATTTTCACGCATGGTTGCTAGGAGACGATCGGGATGGAGACCCGATCATTATTATTTTCCCTTATAACATGGTTATAAGGGAAAATAATAGCATTCTGAATATAGAATGCAAAGTAAAACCACGCTGGAGGGGCTAAAAATTTTTTTGAAATCATTTAACTCACCTTAGTCCACTTGTTCGCGATGCCGGCATCTGCTTCTGTCCCCTTTACTGAATAGGACCTGTGGTGAGCATTAATTATAGGTCAAGGACCTTTGATGACGTCACTCCGGTCATCACATGGTACGTCACATGCTCTTTTACCATGGTGATTCACCATGGTAAAAGATCATGTGACGTACCATGTGATGACCGGAGTGACGTCATCAAAGGTCCTTGACCTATAATTAATGCTCACCACAGGTTCTATTCAGTAAAGGGGACAGAAGGAGATGCCGGGCCGCGATCAATTGGACTAAGGTGAGTTAAATGATTGTTTATTTTTTTTTTAACCCCTCTAGCGCTGTTTTACTATGCATTCTATATTCAGAATGCTATTATTTTCCCTTATAACCATGTTATAAGGGAAAATAATACAATCTACAGAACACCGATCCCAAGCCTGAACTTCTGCGAAGAAGTTTGGGTACCAAACATGTGCGATTTTTCTCACGTGAGTGCAAAACGCATTATAATGTTTTGCACTCGCGTGAAAAAATCGCGGGTGTTCCCGCAACGCACCCGCACATTTTCCCGCAACGCCCGTGTGAAAGAGGCCGAAAGCTGCAAAGAGTATTTTTTGGTGAGTGCCGCATTCTTTTTTCTTTTCTCTCCTTTGTTGCAAATACTATTTTTTAAGGTATCACTACTGCTAGAAGAGATACTGCTAGAAGAGATAGAAGATGTATTATTAATATTGTTAAGCAAGCAAAGCAGGAAGGGGACGTGGATGTTCTTGTCCATCTAGGGACAAATGACCTGGCTTGCAATAAAGTGTCAGAGGTGAAAAAATCTTTTATCACACTTGGTAATGACGCACAGGATTTTGCATCCACCATTTCATTTTCTGAAGTTCTGCCTGTGCATAATGTTCAGAATGATAGGCAGAGGCGCATAAAGGAGTTCAACATATGGCTTGGTAAATGGTGTCAAGAGCAAGGATTTGGCTTTGTTTCTCATGATAGCTCTACTTGGAATAGAAAGGAACTGTACAAAAAAGATGGTTTGCATCTTTCTCTCAAAGGAACAAATGTACTTAGTGAACAACTCCAAGAATTTGCGGAAGAGTATTTAAACTAGGAAGGGGGGCCAAAAGAGTGAGAATAAAACAGTCCAATTGCCCCCCGAAACAATGTCACTACAGGTCAGAAGCACAGAGGTTAAGAAATGATAAGCTCAGAGTCCTGTCTACAAATGCTCGCAGTTTAGGTAAAAAAATCAATGAACTTGGGTCAATAATGGCATCTGAGAATGTAGATTTAGTGGCTGTTACGGAGACATGGTTTAATGAAAGAAATGACTGGGACATAACCATACCAGGGTACTCTTTATACAGAAGAGACAGAGAAGGCAAGAAAGGAGGAGGAGTGGCCCTGTATGTGAAAGATAGCATTAAATCTAACCTAATACAAGTTGGTGAGGCCAACATAGAGTCAGTTTGGGTTACGTTGCAGTTTGCTAACCATGCAGTAACTCGTGTAGGTGTGATATATAGACCACCTGGTCAAGTTAAAGAACTAGATGATCTACTAGTTGAAGAAATAGCTAAAATGACAATGAAAGGAGAAGTTATCATTATGGGAGATTTCAATCTTCCAGATATAAACTGGAAAACCAAAATAGCAAGTTCTACCAGGAGTACAGATATTCTAAATTCCCTACTGGGGTTATCTCTACAACAAGTGGTTGAGGAGCCAACCCGGAGGGAGGCCATTCTGGATTTGGTATTCACAAATGGGGATTCGGTATATGATGTCATTGTAGGCGAAACCTTGGGATCTAGTAATCACCAGTCAGTGTGGTTTAATATAAGAACTGTGAAAGAGTCCCACCACACAAAAACAAAAGTTTTAGATTTTAGAAAAACAGACTTTTCAAAAATGAAATTAGTCATAAATGAGTCCTTATCAGACTGGAACGGATTACATGGAGTCCAGGAGAAATGGGACTACTTAAAAGGTGCATTATTGAAGGCAACAGAAAATTGCATTAGACTTGTCAGTAAAAGCAAAAAAAGGAAGAGACCACTGTGGTACTCAGCAGAAGTGGCCCAAATCATTAAAAATAAAAAGCTAGCATTTTGTAATTATAAAAAAAACCAGAGCAATGAAGATAAGGAAATCTACAAGATTAGGCAGAAAGAGGCCAAGCAAGTTATAAGAACTTCTAAAGCGCAGGCAGAAGAAAAACTAGCTCAGTCTATGGAAAAAGGGGATAAGACATTCTTCAGATATATAAATGAAAAAAGGAAATTAAAACAAGGAATAACTAAATTAAAAACAAAGGACGGAAGGTATGTAGAAGAGAATAAAGGGCTAGCCGACTGCCTTAATGAATACTTCTGTTCAGTTTTTACAAAAGAAAAAGAAGGAGAAGGACCTCCACTAGAAAGGATGACTAATAAATCGTTTGATGCATGTGTCTTTACAGAGGAAGATGTTCTAAATTTGCTGTCTAAAGTGAAGACAAATAAGTCACAGGGGCCTGATGAGATACACCCAAAATTATTAAAAGCGCTTAGTGGTGAGCTGGCAAAACCGTTAACAGATTTATTTAACCAATCATTAGTAACAGGAGTCGTCCCGGAAGATTGGAAATTGGCAAATGTCGTGCCCATTCACAAGAAAGGTAGTAGGGAGGAATCGAGCAACTATAGACCAGTGAGTCTGACATCAATAGCAGGTAAATTAATGGAAACCCTATTAAAGGATAGGATTGTGGAACATCTAAAATCCCATGGATTGCAAGATGAAAAACAACATGGGTTTACTTCAGGGAGATCATGTCAAACAAATCTTATAGATTTTTTTTGACTGGATGACTAAAATAATAGATGGTGGAGGTGCAGTAGACATTGCATATCTAGATTTTAGTAAGGCTTTTGACACTATCCCACATAGAAGACTTATCAATAAACTGCAGTCATTGAGCATGGACTCCCATATTGTTGAGTGGATTAGGCAGTGGCTGAGTGACAGACAGCAGAGGGTTGTAGTCAATGGAGAACATTCAAAACAAGGTCATGTTACAAGTGTGGTTCCACAGGGATCTGTACTGGGACCAATTTTGTTTAATATCTTCATAAGTGATATTGCAAAAGGCCTCGATGGTAAGGTTTGTCTTTTTGCTGATGACACAAAGATATGTAACAGGGTTGATGTTCCTGGAGGGAAACGCCAAATGGAAAAGGATTTAGGAAAACTAGAAGAATGGTCAGAACTCTGGCAACTGAAATTTAATGTGGATAAGTGCAAGATAATGCACCTGGGGCGTAAAAACCCAAGGGCAGAATATAGAATATTTGACACAGTCCTGACCTCAGTATCTGAGGGAAGGGATTTAGGAGTAATTATTTCAGAAGACTTAAAGGTGGGAAGACAATGTAATAGGGCAGCACGAAATGCCAGCAGAATGCTTGGATGTATAGGGAGAGGTATAAGCAGTAGAAAGAGTGAAGTGCTTATGCCGCTGTACAGAACACTGGTGAGACCTCACTTGGAGTATTGTGCGCAGTACTGGAGGCCATATCTCCAGAAGGATATAGCTACTCTAGAGAGAGTTCAGAGAAGAGCTACTAAACTAGTACATGGATTGCAGGATAAAACTTACCAGGAAAGGTTAAAGGACCTTAATATGTATAGCTTGGAAGAAAGAAGAGACAGAGGGGATATGATAGAAACTTTTAAATACATAAAGGGAATCAACTCGGTAAAGGAGGAGAGCATATTTAAAAGAAGAAAAACTACCACAAGAGGACACAGTTTTAAAGTAGAGGGGCATAGGTTTAAAAGTAATATAAGGAAGTATTACTTTACTGAGAGAGTAGTGGATGCATGGAATAGCCTTCCTGCAGAAGTGGTAGCTGCAAATACAGTGAAGGAGTTTAAGCATGCATGGGATAGGCATAAGGCTATCCTTCATATAAGATAGGGCCAGGGACTATTCATAGGATTCAGATATATTGGGCAGACTAGATGGGCCAAATGGTTCTTATCTGCCGACACATTCTATGTTTCACTATCTGCCTTAAAAGCAGAGGAATTGAAATTTAGAAAATTGAGAATTTTTCCCAATTTTTGGTACATTTTGGAATTTTTTATACATAAAGGTAAAATATATCTAATCAAATTTACTAACATCATGAAGTACAATGTGTCACGAGAAAACAATCTCAGAATGGTTATTACCACATAAAGTGACACATCAGATTTGCAAAAAATGTCCTGGTCGTTCAGGTGAAAAATGGATGTGTCCTCAAGGGGTTATTGCTTGTCGGCAGATCAAACAATCCTCTCTACTGGTGGTGTGTCTGGGCTTTCTAGAACCTGTTCGCAGTATGTGCCCTCATGTAACCACTGCTCCCCAGATCACCTAACAGCTAGGTCAGAATGGCCTAGATGGCAAGCAGTTCGTCAGAACTACCATCCTGCTTCTCTCAGCCTCTGAGAGCTTTTTTATAGGGCAGCGGAGGAAGTACATTTACGTTGTCTTGTGGCAAGACCCAGTGTCAATCAGACCACACCTGTAATCATTCATACTGTATATCAGACAAAATTGCATGCTGAATTTAGCAACAAATCGACATTTCTAACCGAGTACTTTTTTTTTTTTTGTCAATGAGTGTGAATGAGCGGTATCTTGTGGGGCTTCTTTAGAAATGATTAATTAACAAAGCCTGAACACATGTATTATAGAAGTGTCCTATCTACAAACTAAAATAAAATGTCCTCGTTAGTGACGGTGTTTTCACAATGGTTACAGGCTCTAAACCTGCACAATCTATGGCAGTGCAGGTGCCTGGACACCTGCTCAGGATTGGGGAAACCTCTTTAACCCCTTAAATGCCATGATCAATAGCGACCAAGGCATCTAAATGGTTCAATTATTTTTATATATAATATATATATACACACACTCACCTAAAGAATTATTAGG
The DNA here is from genome assembly GCF_905171765.1 of Bufo bufo. Lineage (NCBI taxonomy): Eukaryota > Metazoa > Chordata > Amphibia > Anura > Bufonidae > Bufo > Bufo bufo. The sequence goes on along the minus strand of NC_053389.1, from coordinate 584,412,763 downwards.
AACACCTGTTCTATTTCTCATTAATGCAATTATCTAGTCAACCAATCACATGGCAGTTGCTTCAATGCATTTAGGGGGGTGGTCCTGGTCAAGACAATCTCCTGAACTCCAAGCTGAATGTCAGAATGGGAAAGAAAGGTGATTTAAGCAATTTTGAGCGTGGCATGGTTGTTGGTGCCAGACGGGCCGGTCTGAATATTTCACAATCTGCTCAGTTACTGGGATTTTCACGTACAACCATTTCTAGGGTTTACAAAGAATGGTGTGAAAAGGGAAAAACATCCAGTATGCGGCAGTCCTGTGGGCAAAAATGCCTTGTGGATGCTAGAGGTCAGAGGAGAATGGGCCGACTGATTCAAGCTGATAGAAGAGCAACGTTGACTGAAATAACAACTTGTTACAACCGAGGTATGCAGCAAAGCATTTGTGAAGCCACAACACGCACAACCTTGAGGCGGATGGGCTACAACAGCAGAAGACCCCACCGGGTACCACTCATCTCCACTACAAATAGGAAAAAGAGGCTACAATTTGCACGAGCTCACCAAAATTGGACTGTTGAAGACTGGTAAAATGTTGCCTGGTCTGATGAGTCTCGATTTCTGTTGAGACATTCAAATGGTAGAGTCCGAATTTGGCGTAAACAGAATGAGAACATGTATAAATCCTCTGATGGCTACTTCCAGCAGGATAATGCACTATGTCACAAAGCTCGAATCATTTCAAATTGGTTTCTTGAACATGACAATGAGTTCACTGTACTAAAATGGCCCCCCCAGTCACCAGATCTCAACCCAATAGAGCATCTTTGGGATGTGGTGGAACGGGAGCTTCGTGCCCTGAATGTGCATCCCTCAAATCTCCATCAACTGCAAGATGCTATCCTATCAATATGGGCCAACATTTCTAAAGAATGCTATCAGCACCTTGTTGAATCAATGCCACGTAGAATTAAGGCAGTTCTGAAGGCAAAAGGGGGTCCAACACCGTATTAGTATGGTGTTCCTAGTAATTCTTTAGGTGAGTGTATATATATATATATATATATATATATATATACTGTATATAGTAAATGGCAGTGGATCTCATGAAGCGAATACTAATGAGCGTTCCCATTATGGAAGAGCTCATTAGTACCCAGTAGGACCAGGGAACAGTGAATATAGTGCTCCTGGTGCTGGCTGTACTCACTGCTCCCTGGTTTTCTACCAGGCACTCTCTGTGCTGTGTCCTGAATGCGTTCTGTGCTGTGTCCTGAATGCGTACAGCAGCAGGACATAGTGCGCGCTACCACTTGACTGTGCGATGTCAGGTCACAGTGCAACGCTGCACCGGCAGAAGGCCAGGAAGCGGTGAGTGCAGGAAGACCGCGCTGGATATTGTGATTGGTGGACCCATGCAGAGCAGGAGAGGTAAGTTATTTTATTTATTTTATATCTGATCTGAGGGTCTGATGAACCTTGGGGGGCCTGATTTGGGTTCTGATGAAGATTGGAGGTTCTGATTTGGGGGTCTGATATAGCTCTTGGTATGCAAAGATGAGAAAGTTTAAAAAAATGTAACATTGCTTGGCCACTAAGGCTTAACAGTCTGATCACTAAGGCTAATTTCAGACAAGCATGACTACTAGGGATGAGTGAATTATTCATCCGAAGTCGATTCATATAAAACTTTGAATACTGTACGAAGCGAGTAAAAAAAAAACCTTGTACCGAACTCGGGTTCAGTTCCAAGGTACCACATGGTACCGAACCCGAGTTCGGTACAAAGGTTTTTAACAGTAGAATTTAATTTACGAAGTTATTACCCGAAGTCTTGCAAAGTAATAACTTTGGCTCATAGGAGCCAATACATTTTAATACTGTACGGAGCGCTTGCCCTGTACAGAATTCAAACGAAGTCGATTTGCTCATCCCTAATGACTAGAAAACAGAAAGGACACTGCTCCTTTCATAGGGCAGCAGGGCATTAGAATGATTTATAATGCTGTGTGTCTCTACCCAACCTTGTATCTGCAGAATTGTATTGACATAATACAAGGACTGCCAGCCACACACAGCATTATAAATCATTATAATGCCCATGTGGTCCTGTGAAAGAAGCAGTGTCCATAACGGGAAATCATGCTCCCACACGGAGAGTGTTTTTTTGCAGTGGACATGCTCATCTGAAATTGGCCTAAGGGGCTAAAGATGATCTTTTCTCTCTCCTGACTTCTGTTTTAGTAACTACTTACATGTTCCGTATTATACCAATTCAGGAGCATCTTTTCTTATAACTCCCATGTTGTGCTGTTCCTCTGTTATTCCTACTAGACATGTCTGGCTAAAATGCAGTTAGGCTGTGTCCCTACACAATCTGATGATATCAAATCAGTGCTGCCAGTGTCAGACTGTACAGGGACATACCCCAACTGATAACACCCAGAAGAACCTTTATTCATACTCTCAGCAATTCATTTACTTCCAGTTAGAATAAACAAGGAACTGCACAACATAGAGTTTTATGAAGAGATGCTTCTGAATTGTTATTACATGAGGAATGCAAGTAGTTACCAAAACAGACAAGTTAGGAGAGGTGACATCCTCTTTAACCCCTTAGGGACACATGACGTACCGATACGGCATGTTTCCCGAGTCCTTAAGGACACATGACGTACCGGTACGTCATGTGGTGTTCCGATCACCGCCGCCCGGCGGGCGGTGATTGGAACAAGGTGCCTGCTCAAATCATTGAGCAGGCACCTCGGCTAAATTCAGACCTGCGGTTTGCGGCTTTTTATGGTGCGGGCGGCGGTGCCATCAGGTCCCCATGGGGCTGAGGGGGGGACCCAATGGCATGAAAGGCAGCGCAATGCCTTCCTGAGGCATCTGCGCTGCCTTCCGATGAAGAGCCTGTGAGATCCAGCCCCTTGGATCTCACAGGCCCCGGAAGCTGTATGAGTAATACACACAGTATTACTCATACAGCCAATGCATTCCAATACAAAAGTATTGGAATGCATTGTAAAGGAATATACCCCCAAAAGTTCAAGTCCCAAAGTGGGACAAAAAATAAAGTGCAAAAAAAAAAGTTTAAAAAATAAAGTTTTCCCCCCAAAAAATTAAAAGTTTCAAGTAAAAATAAACAAAAACGTCATTTTCCCCAAATAAAGTAAAAAAAAAAATTGCTAAAAAATAGGGGGGGGGGGGAGAGTATACATATTAGGTATCGCCGCGTCCGTATCGACTGGCTCTATAAACATATCACATGACCTAACCCCTCAGATGAACACCGTAAAAAAAAAACAAAAAAAAAAACTGTGATAAATAAACCATTTTTTGTCACCTTACATCAGAAAAAAATGTAATAGCAAGCGATCAAAAAGTCATATGCACCCCAAAATAGTGCCATTCAAACCGGCATCTCATCCCGAAAAAAATGAGACCCTACCTAAGATAATCGCCCAAAAACTCAAAAAAACTATGGCTCTCAGAATATGGAGACACTAAAACATGATTTTTTTTTTGTTTCAAAAATTACATTATTGTGTAAAACTTACATAAATAAAAAAAAAGTATAAATATTAGGTATCGCCACATCCGTATCGATCGGCTCTATAAAAATATCACATGACCTAACCCCTCAGATGAACACCGTAAATTTTTTAAAATAAAAGCTGCTAAATAAACAATTTTTTGTCACCTTACATCACAAAAAGTGTAATAGCAAGCGATCAAAAAGTCACACGCACCCCAAAATAGTGCCAATAAAACAGTCATCTCATCCCATAAAAATCATACCCTACCCAAGGTAATCGCCCAAAAACTGAAAAAATTATGGCTCTCAGATTATGGAAACACTAAAACATGATTTTTTTTTTGCTCCAAAAATGAAATCATTGTGTAAAACTTACATAAATAAAAAAAAAAGTATACATATTAGGTATCGCCGCATCCGTGACAACGTAACCTGTCAGATGAATGTTGGAAATAACAAAAAATAAAAACGGTGCCAAAACAGCTATTTCTTGTTATCTTGCCTCACAAAAAGTGTAATATAGAGCAACCAAAAATCATATGTACGCTAAACTAGTACCAACAATACTGCCACCCTATCCCGTAGTTTCTAAAATGGGGCCACTTTTTTGGAGTTTCTACTCTAGGGGTGCATCAGGGGGACTTCAAATGGGACATGGTGTCAAAAAAAACAGTCCAGCAAAATCTGCCTTCCAAAAACCGTATGGCATTCCTTTCCTTCTGCGCCCTGCCGTGTGCCCGTACAGCTGTTTACAACCACATATGGGGTGTTTCTGTAAACTACAGAATCAGGGCCATAAATATTCAGTTTTGTTTGGCTGTTAACCCTTGCTTTGTTACTGGGAAAAATGGATTAAAATGGAAAATTTGCACAAAAAATTTAAGTCTGAAATTTCATCTGCATTTGCCAATAACTCTTGTGGAACACCTAAAGGGTTAACGACGTTTGTAAAATCTATTTTGAATACCTTGAGGGGTGTAGTTTCTTAGATGGGGTCACTTTTATGGAGTTTCTACTCTAGGGTTGCATCAGGGGGGCTTCAAATGGGACATGGTGTAAAAAAAAAAACAGTCCAGCAAAACCTGCCTTCCAAAAACCGTATGGCATTCCTTTCCTTCTGCGCCCTGCCGTGTGCCCGTACAGTAGTTTACGACCCCATATGGGGTGTTTCTGTAAACTACAGAATCAGGGCCATAAATATTGAGTTTGGTTTGGCTGGTAACCCTTGCTTTGTAACCGGAAAAAAATTATTACAATGGAAAATCTGCAAAAAAAGTGAAATTTTGAAATTGTATCTCTATTTTTGATTAATTCTTGTGGAACACCTAAAGGGTTAAAGACGTTTGTAAAATCTGTTTTGAATACCTTGAGGGGTGTAGTTTATAGAATGGATTTTTGGGTGGTTTCTATTATGTAAGCCTCGCAAAGTGACTTCAGACCTGAACTGGTCCCTAAAAATTGGGTTTTTGAAAATTTCAGAAAAATTTCAAGATTTGCTTCTAAACTTCTAAGCCTTGTAACATCCCCAAAAAATAAAATATCATTCCCAAAATGATCCAAACATGAAGTAGACATATGGGGAATGTAAAGTAATAACTATTTTTGGAGGTATTACTATGTATTATAGAAGTAGAGAAATTGAAACTTGGAAATTTGCAATTTTTTACAAATTTTTGGTAAATTTTGTATTTTTTTATAAATAAAAATTAATTCTTTTGACTTCATTTTACCAATGTCATGAAGTACAATATGTGACGAAAAACAATCTCAGAATGGCCTGGATAAGTCAAAGCGTTTTAAAGTTATCAGCACTTAAAGTGACACTGGTCAGATTTGCAAGTGGCCTGGTCCACAAGGTGAAATAGGGACGAATCCTTAAGGGGTTAAGGGAGCCAATGACACTGCTAATATAGAAAATGTGGAATCTGGAAGTATAGGACACGGTGGCTCAGTGTTTAGCACTGGTGCCTTGCAGCACTGGGGTCCTAGGTTTGAATCTGAACAAGGACAACATCTGCATGGAGTCTGTATGTTCTCCCTGCGTTTGTGTGGGTTTCCTTTAGGTACTCCAGTTTCCTCCCACTCCAAAGACATACTGATAGGGAACTTAGATTGTGAGCCCCAATAGGGACAGTTTGATGCTAATGTCTGTAAAGTCCTGTGGAATATAGTAGCGCTATATACCGGCCTTATTGGCCAAAATGCTTTTGTAGCTAAATTATAGAAACACATCTACCATCAGTAGGCTATATGAATGAGTGATATATGTGTATGAAGATATAGCCACATTTAAAATCAACCAACATTTTTTTTTTGTGCTGACCACCTCTGGTCTGTGGAGATGCCTATCTATATTTATTTAATTGATACCCCCCTCAATTAATATTACAAAAGGAACAGGTCTTTGCTTTCATTTGTCATTGAGGAGCAACTACATTAACATTGTGTTAATTAACTCTGGGAGTGTCAGATTGTTCTGTACCCTGCTGGCAGCCATTAGGAGTGCCTTGGCAGGCCCCTGGTCATTGGCACACTGGGAATCTTCCTGGTAGGTCTATGGCAGTGATGGCTAAACTCCAACACTCCAGAAGTGAATGGAGCATGCTGGAAGTTATAGCTTCCCAACAGCTGGAGCACCACAGATTGCCTCCCAAGCTTGCATTGTCAGCATATGTCTATGAAATTTTTTATTTTAGGCCAAATAGTGACACATCTTCCACTGTACCATATAACATAACTAGTATACCGCCAAACAATGTAGTGTGTTGTAAATTACTTTTTTTCTTCTTCTAGAGACTGACTGAAGAACTGCAGACAATGGAAAATGGTTATCATGACAATCCAACTCTTGAAGTCATGGAGACCTCCCCCGAGATGCAGGAGAAAAAGGGTGGACCTAATGGAGAGCTTGGGGACAGCTGGATTGTTCCTCTTGACAACCTGACAAGAGAAGATTTAGATGATGAAGAAGACACCCACTTATAAAGCACGTGAACGCCAATAAGACTAAATGGAAATACCACTGCTACAAAGTGCATTAAATAGTTGGAAAACAAACGTACTGAGAGCACATTCACTGGAAGTGCCCCTTAGAGGCCCTTGCTGCCTCCAGCTCTGCCCCATACGTAGCCAAAGTTTTGGTAAATGTCATTCATTGAAATGTGTGTAAACCTAATTTGATGCTTGCAGCGTATGACGCCCGGCCACAGACATTAGAAGAGAACATCTCTTCACTCTTCCTGCTGATGGCTGAATTCGAAAGCACTGGAAATATTTGATAAATACAAGGTTTTGAACAACTAAGGCTTGGGCTTTAGTATATTGTTCAAGAAATAAGGGGACATGTATTTGATGAGTTCATTGTGTTACTGGATTTCAGAAATTGCTTTTAATGGAATAAGTCCAGATTTCTCAATGAAGTGTTCAGTTTTTCAGGTTATACTTTACTAAAGTGTTTTTTTTAAGGGATATGCCAGTGGAATGTGAATATGGGTGTATATATAACTTTATAAAACCATTTTCATACTCTGTTGTAATGTATACACATGTATTATCCACAAGAACAGTAATAGAATAAGTATCAGAACTCATAACGTGTCTCAGGTCAATCACCGTATAATTAATTCCTAGCTAGCTGTACCTACCACAGATAAACCCATCATCCACAATGTACTACACATCGTGTTTTAGTAACAAATAGATGAATACATTTAAAGAGGACCTTTCATCACAATAAAAAAATCTAAACTAAGTATGCTGACATGGAGAGCGGCGCCCAGGGATCTCTCTGCACTTAGTATTATCCCTGGGCGCCGCTCCGTTCTCCCGGTATAGGCTCCGGTATCTTCAGATTTTCAGCTCAACTGGGAGGAGCCTGCTCTTGTTCTCCTGGGCGTCTCCTTCTCCCAGGCTGGAGTGCTGGCCAATCGCAGCGCTCAGCTCATAACCTGAGAGAAAAAAAAAACTATCAGGCTATGAGCTGAGCGCTGCGATTGGCCAGTGCTACAGCCTGGGAGAAGGAGATGCCCAGGAGAACAAGAGCAGGCTCCTACCCGTTGAGCCGAAAATCTGAAGATACCGGAGCCTATACCGGGAGAACGGAGCGGCGCCCAGGGATAATAGTAAGTGCAGGGAGATCCCTGGGCACCGCTCTCCATGTCTGTATGCTTAGTTTAGATTTTTTATTGTAGTGAAAGGTCCTCTAAGTTTTAAGCATTTCTTCAGGAAATTGTAGAAAAACTGTACTCCATGTTTTCCTAGAACTAGAAAACCTAGTACAAGGCTGTGCCTCATACACACAAAGTTCTAACAAAACTGTAAAAAAACAAAAAAAAACAACATTCAACTTGGCCTTTACTCATTGTCATTTGTCCATTCTGGATGACCTTCGTGAAAGGAATGGAACAAGCAGTCAAATCAGACTTGGCCATGATAAAAGAGCATTGTGGTGCATTATCCATGAGGTGAAAACTTCCCTTGTGATAGCTCCATTCCATTACCGCAGGGGACGGCACTGTGGCAGATATACTGTCTACCCCTGCACCAACCCCTATACAGGGAAGGAGGGAAAAGGTTAGACACACCCCTGGGGGGCATAGGGTTAGGAGCATGTTTTATTACATTGAATCAGGGTGAAAGTGCAGTAAAGTTCACACAATTAGATTCCATTTTGAACTTCTGGGAAACATCTTGGCCGTCCAATAAGATAAGGTTATTTCTCGTTCATTCCATTGGGGGACACAGACCATGGGTATAGCTTAGAGATATTACTAGGAGGGACACTATGCAAAAAAAGAAGCTCCTCCTCCTCGGGCTATACCCCCAGGCACCTCCAGGAGAACTTCAGTCTTTGCTTAGTGTCCGTCCAAGGAGGTTGACTCTTACTCTTCTCCTGTTTGTTTTTTTCTGTTTTCAGATGGGGACGCAGGTCAGCATTGCGCTTTCCTGGCCCCTGTGGAGTGTCTGCCACGGTCTTCTGAAGGTTCCTGGCTACCTCCCATTCCCCCACAGAAGAAAAGTGGATCCAGGCTCGACATGTAAGCTCTGGCATCCCACCAGCTGCTGGGACACCTGCTGCCTACCCTCCCCAGAGCACTGCCCTCCTTTGGAGTCAGATGTCTGAAGAGGTGAATCCCTGCTGGTTTGGACATCGAGGGAGCATGCTGAGCAGATAAGTATTGCCTGCTTCAATCTCCCTTCTCTCTCTTCCCTCCCCCTATCTTCATGTCGTTTGTCTGGCACTCTGAGGCCGTCTGGGTGAGCTGGAAAAGGACCTGCTGGGGGCATTTTTTCCTAGAGGAGGGGGCCTTCCGGGTAGGGCTGAGGATTCCCTATCTTCATTTTTCCTACCTGCCTACAGCTCAAACGGCAGCTTAAGATCGGCAGAGACAGGACGCCTCTGCATATGATTATTTCCGTTCCTTTAGACTGCGGCCGCTGCGCTCTCTGCAGCTCCCCGCCGGACCGCTCCGTCATTCATTAACCCCTGCTGCGCCGTACGGCTATGGGGTGTACTTTGAATCGCGCGCGCGCGCGCTTTTTTCGCGCCGCAATGACGCGCTCAAGGGGGCGGAGCTTCGGCGTCCGGCCTGTTTTCTCCTTACGCCGGAGACTCTGCTGGTTTGTGGCCGTGCAGCTCCTCAGTGACCGGAGACTTCTGCTTTTTGCCTGGGTGGTAGGAATTGCAGCAACCTGGTAGGAAATCTGTTTTTACATTGGAATCCATCATGCCTAAACCTGGGGCCCCTAAGCCTTCCAAGGCTCCCTCTCAGGCTCCATTGGAGTCATGTAAGATATGCCTTAGGCCTTTTTCTGTCACTGGTTCTTGTGACTCATGCCCTGCTCCTATACAGGATCAGCCTCCTTCTCTTGCTCAGCCCGGTCCTCCCTCTGCCCCTGCGGAACCAGCGGTACCCGCCTGGGCCTCCGCCATGTCTAATGCGGCAGCTGATCTGGCCTTAGTTGCCAAGGCAGCCATATCCTTCATGGAGCGCATGGCGGCTACTACCCCTGTGGCAGCCACCACTCCATCTCCTCTCAGTGACTCTCACAGAGGGCGTCTGACTTCTAAAAGGCAGCGTGAGCGGCAGCATTCCTCCTCGGATGACTCCGCTTCTCCCCCTCGCCTTGAGGCATGCCCGGTTGACTCTCCCCCCCGCAGGGAGCGCAAATCCGAAGGGGAATTGTCCGGATCGGACGAAGTCACGGAGCGGGAACCCCTGCCTAAGCTTTCCACCATGGTAACAGAGTTGGTGGCAGCCGTCCGTGACACTTTTAATATACAAGGGGATTCGCCTCCCTCCACTAGTCGGGAGTTCTCCCTTTTTCCACCTAAGAAGCAGGAGTCCGCTGTGTTCCCTATTCATGAGGAATTCACTGCGGTCATATCAAAAGCTTGGGATCGTCCTAATCAAAAGTTTTCGGCCACCAAGCGTATGGATACACTGTATCCTTTTCCAGCTGACACAGTGGAAAAGTGGACTTCTTCCCCTAAGGTAGATCCTCCGGTGGCCAGGTTAGCCAAGAACACGGCCCTTCCCGTCCTAGACGGTTCCTCTCTGCAGGACGCGGTGGACAGACGTTTGGACTCACTTTCCAAGTCTATCTTCTCCCTGGCGGGCGCTTCCCTGCGACCGGCCTTCGCGTCAGCTTGGGTCGCCAGAGCCCTTACAATGTGGTTGCAGCGCCACCACCAGGATCTGTCAGAACAGGACGCCTCTGCAGATACTCTGGATTTTATCATTCAGATGTCTCAAGCTTCCAAATATCTCTGTGAGGCTTCAATGGACATCGGCTCCCTCTTTGCCCGTATTTCGGCCCTCTCTGTCATTCAGCGCAGGGAGGTCTGGCTGAAGGTGTGGGATGCTGATGCCTCATCTAAGCGTTCACTCGCTAATCTTCCCTTTGAAGGGTCCAGGCTCTTTGGGGCTCAACTAGATGAATTTATTTCGGCCGCAACTGGGGGCAAGAGCACTCATCTACCTCAGCCCAGGACCAAGCGTCCCTTTCGGTCTCGGCCTTCAGGTTTCCGGGGCCAGTCCTTTCGTCGCTTCTCCACTGCCAGGACGCCGTCGTCCTCATCGGCAGGGGGGTCCCAGGACTCCCGCAAGAAGCCTTTCTTCAAGCCCCAGCCTTCTTGGCGGCCTCGGGCGCAGTCAGCCCGTCCTCCTGCTCCCAAGCAACCCTCCGCATGAAGGGGTGCCCCCACCCCTCGTGGTGGGGGGACGTCTGCTCTCCTTTCAACAAGTTTGGAGGGCTCACGTTCTGGACGCCTGGGCTCTGGAAGTGGTGACGTCCGGTCACAAGTTGGAGTTCGCGTCCAGTCCGCCGGAACGTTTTTTCCCTTCTCGCGTTCCGGGGGATCCGGCCAAGGCCTCGGATCTCTTTTTTGCGGTCTCCTCTCTTCTGGACCGTGGTGTCATTTCCCCCGTTCCCCCAGAAGAGCAAGGGACAGGTTTTTACTCAAACCTGTTCGTTGTTCCAAAGAAGGAGGGGTCAGTGCGTCCGATCTTGGATCTAAAACTTCTCAACAAGTTTCTACGGGTGCGGAAGTTTCACATGGAGTCCCTTCGCTCCGTTATTGCTTCTCTGAGTCCAGGAGAATTCCTCGCGTCTGTGGACATTCAAGACGCCTACTTGCACGTCCCTATTGCAGAGTCCCACCATCGTTTTCTGCGCTTTGCCATAGGGGGGCGTCATTACCAGTTCGTCGCCCTACCTTTTGGGTTGGCGACCGCCCCTCGGGTTTTTACGAAGATTCTGGCGCCTCTCATGGCGCTTCTTCGCACCAGGGGCATCTCTTTGTTACCATATCTAGACGACATCTTGATAAAAGCTCCGTCTCTTCCACAGGCCGAGGACAGCGTCCGAATCACCGTTCAAGCCCTGGAACGGTTCGGGTGGCTGATCAATCTTCCCAAGTCCTCTCTTCACCCCTCCCAGAGACTCTCGTTCCTGGGGATGATCTTGGACACCTCGATTTCTCGGGTGTTTCTTCCGGATTCCAAGGTTTCCCAGATTCGACTGGCAGTGGTGTTTCTTCTACGCTCTCCACGTCCCACCATTCGGGAGTGCATGCGGGTGCTGGGCCTTATGGTCTCCTCTTTCGAGGCGATTCCGTACGCCCAATTTCACACTCGTCCGCTACAGCAAATGATCCTTGCCCTCTGGAACAAGAGCCCTCGGGGTCTAGACACTCCTGTTCTTCTGTCCCGGCAAGTTCGAGCTTCTCTCCCTTGGTGGCAGTCTTCCCTCAACCTATCGTCAGGAAAGTCCTTCCTTCCGTTCTCCTGGACGGTAGTCACCACCGACGCCAGCCTCATCGGTTGGGGAGGTGTTCTCCGGAACCTCACAGTTCAGGGTATCTGGTCGACGGAGGAGTCCCGTCTCCCGATAAACGTCTTGGAACTAAGGGCGATTTTCCACTCCCTCTCCCACTGGACTCCTCTCCTTGCAACTCGCCCGGTGCGTGTTCAGTCGGACAATGCCACGGCTGTGGCTTATGTCAACCATCAGGGCGGGACCCGCAGTCGGGCAGTAATGCAGGAAGTAGCGAGGATCCTCTTATGGGCGGAGTCGCATGTTCCAGTATTGTCGGCAGTGTATATCCCGGGAGTCGACAATTGGACGGCGGATTTTCTGAGTCGCACCAGGGTGGATCCGGGAGAATGGTCTCTCCATCCGGAGGTTTTCGAGGACATCTGCAACCGATGGGGCCGTCCGGACGTAGATTTGATGGCTTCCCGGCTCAACCACAAGGTGCCGGTGTATCTAGCCCGCGCTCGAGACCCGCGGGCGGACGGGGTAGACGCGCTGGTAGCTCCATGGCAGCGGTTCGGCCTCCTTTACGTCTTCCCTCCGATTCCTCTGTTGCCGAAGGTGCTGCGCAAGATAGAGGCGGAGGGGATACCAACCATTCTCGTCGCCCCGGATTGGCCTCGCCGCGCCTGGTTCTCCAGCGTCGCTCGTATGTTGGTCGACGTTCCTTGGCCGCTACCCGACAGAGAGGATCTCCTGTCTCAGGGGCCACTCTTCCACCAGAATTCACGGCAGCTGCGTTTAACGGCGTGGCTGTTGAGACCTCCATCCTAAGGAAGAGAGGCTTCTCTGAGGCGGTGGTGAGAACCATGATCAGGGCTCGGAAGCCGGCTTCTTCACGGATCTATTATCGCACCTGGAAGGCCTTCCTGGTTTTTTGTGAGAAGTCGGGCTACCCGCCCCTACGTTTTTCTGTCCCAGTGGTGCTGTCCTTTCTCCAATCCGGCCTTGACATGGGTCTGTCGCTCAGTTCTTTGAAGGGTCAGGTTTCTGCTTTGGCTATCTTTTTTCAGAAGTCCATTGCCTTTTTGAGACCTGTGAAAACCTTCCTGCAGGGGGTGGCGCATTCTGTTCCCCCGTATGTGCCTCCCTTGCCCCCCTGGGATCTCAACTTGGTTCTGCGCGCCCTTCAGTCGGCGCCTTTTGAGCCTCTGAGGGAGATCTCTCTGGTTTTACTTACCTGGAAGGTGGTTTTTCTGGTGGCCATAACCTCCATCAGGCGAGTTTCGGAGCTGGCCGCACTTTCCTGGTCTTTCACCAGGATAAGGTGGTGCTCAGACCGGTGCCTTCTTTTTTGCCCAAGGTGGTTTCTCCCTTCCACCTTAACGAAGATCTTGTCCTGCCCTCTTTTTGTCCTTCTCCGGCGAACCCCAAGGAATGCGCTCTCCACTCTCTGGACGTCGTCAGGGCTCTGAAGGTGTACCTGGGGGCTACTGCCTCCTTCCGGCGTTCAGACTCTCTCTTTGTGATTCCTGAAGGGTCTCGTAAGGGCCTGGCGGCTTCCAAGGTCACCGTGGCGCGGTGGATCCGTTCCGCTATTGCTGCGGCCTATCGCGCTCGTGGCCAGGTTCCGCCGTCACGGATTACTGCTCACTCCACAAGGGCAGTGGGAGCTTCCTGGGCTAGACGCAATCGCGCATCCGTTTCCCAGTTGTGTAAGGCGGCCACTTGGTCGTCCTTACATACTTTCACAAAGTTTTATCAGCTACACTCTCTAGCCTCGGCTGATGCTATTTTTGGGCGCAGGGTATTGCAGGCTGTGGTTCCTGTTTAACTGCGGTACACTTATTCCAGGCGGTGTTGGGTTTGTTTCTTGTTCCCACCCCATGGACTGCTTTGGGACGTCCCATGGTCTGTGTCCCCCAATGGAATGAACGAGAAAAGGAGATTTTTGTGAAACTCACCTGTAAAATCTTTTTCTCGTCTTTTCCATTGGGGGACACAGCTCCCGCCCCTTTTTTTATGGTTTTCGCCTTATGGTGTGCGGTGTGATGGTTTCCATTGTGTTTTATTTCCGTTCTCCTTCTCCTACTGCTTTTGCAACGACTGAAGTTCTCCTGGAGGTGCCTGGGGGTATAGCCCGAGGAGGAGGAGCTTCTTTTTTTGCATAGTGTCCCTCCTAGTAATATCTCTAAGCTATACCCATGGTCTGTGTCCCCCAATGGAAAAGACGAGAAAAAGATTTTACAGGTGAGTTTCACAAAAATCTCCTTTTTTATATGGCTTATGACTCTTTACTTTGTAACTGTGTTCTAAATCAATGAAATGATTATCGTTACTTGACCATGTCTAGAATATAGTTACAGATATTCTGAAAAGTTTGCTGCATGCTACACTAGTAGCATAACTGATGAAGGATGACGACTATGTGCATTCATTTTCTGTGTCACATTTCTTCATGTACTACAGAGATTTATCTCCTCCGTTATAGCATCGGCCGAGACTCCTAGCGAGTTTAGTTCCCCAGGATTGTTACTATGGGCCAAACTCCTGTGTTTCGTTGTCACTAGTAAAACTGAATGTCTGTCATGGTGACAGTTCTTTTTAGCTGTAGCTAGCACATGATTGCCTGCACAGACAATGCCTTAGAGAATGACAACATTAAATCCATTGAAAGTAGTGAGAGCTTGATGTAAAAGTTCCACTGTAAAACTTCTACTTCATCTCTGAAACTTGACACTGGGGCGACAACGATATATGTAGACTATATCCGCTAAGGAATGATACACAAGTACAACCTCTCAGAGCTCAGCTTCTGGGGGTTAATTTTTTTTTTTAGCAACCTGTTTGTTATAGGATATTTTACCTTTACCAAGGAGAGTGAGGGGTAATGGTTAAGAAGACCCAACTGACCTGATGAGCACTGTAAATAATGACTTTTTACTAGAAAACATTTCCAAGGAGAATAGAGGAGCAGTTAAAGCGGTTATCTACTATTCCGCAGAAGTGACTGGAAGAGAGCCAGAGAGAAATCCAATTCCCTACTGGACCCCATAGATGAACTATAGTGCCAAGGGCAAGCATAAAGAATTTGATTTCTCCACACCTCGCGTTCTGTGGCTTCCCATTACTACTTACTAGAGGGGCGATTCTGTTGGTGAGAACACATTGGAGATTAATTGCACTCCCTTTTGTGCCAGCAGAATGCCATACAGGACCACATTTTTAAGAAAAAAGGATGGCGGCATTAGGATGAAAATGCACTGAAATATTTTTTTTATGACCATCAGAAATAGTATGGAGGATATACTTGGGTAATAGTAAATTTAGAGGCATTCCCTTCGCTTTCAGGGAAAGAATGCTTTTTATATGTACATGAGAAGTGGCAGGATCTTCCTCACGGCACATTCCTTTTTTTGTATTTTAATAGAATGCTGAAAATCATATCTCTAAAAAGGCATAGTAATATCTGCGTGAAAGAAACGTACCTTGCACTGTCAACATTACCAATAAGATATACGGTCAAAGGGAAGAACGATGGTAATTTTGTTTTTCATGTATGTCTGTTAGATAATGAATGTTCTATGATAGGAACAGGGGTCTGTTACACACTGGAAATAACTGGATTGTTATACTAGTTTCTTCTAAATTTATATTTTGAAAGCTATGAATATGTACAATAAACTTCTGATCCACAAGGTTGTATTCTTTTGCTTTTACTAAAAGACAAAAAAAAAAAAAGACCATTGTAAAGACATGCCATGACCCAGTGGTCGATAACATGTAGCACAAGCCACATAACATATGGATAACAGAATTTGGGCTGTGTTCTAATCGGCAGCCTGGAGAACTTAAAAATCATGTAAGATCTTATTCACAAGTCGGTGATTTCCATCAGTGATTGTGAGCCAAAACCAGTAGAGGCGACACAGATAAGGTATAATGGAAAGATCCGCCCATGTTTAGATGCACACCTGGTTTAGGCTCAAAGTAACGGATGGAAAACACTGACCAAACACTGACTGTGTGAATAAGGCCTTAGCTTGACAATACACCTAGCCGTCAGATCAATGCTTGTTCTGCTAACAGCTATTTCTCCTGTCTCCCCCAAAAACATGGGGATCACACAGCTGGAATCCAATGGCAGGTGTCTGAGTAGGGTTCAGATGACATTTACCCAAGGTGTATGGGCAACTTTAAACCTTTTAAGCCCCAGAAGTTTTTTACTTCCTGCTTTTCAGGGGCCATAACTTATTTTTTTTTCACATAGAAGTTTGAGGGCTTTTTTTTCCATTTAATATTGCATAGGATGTATTGGGGAGCTGGAGAAAAATAAAAACTGGGGTGATATTGGGAAAAAAAATAAAAAATTCCACAAATTTTATGGGTGCGGGAGTGGGTGCCATCTTTAAGGGGATTCTGCAGTTTTTTTAAACTGATGATCTATCATCTGATCAGCATCTGATTCGACACCCAGGACCCCTGCCGATCAGCTGTTTGAGAAGGCAGCGGTGCTGGCAGTAGCGCCGTGGCCTTCTCGTTGTTTACCGCAGGCCCAGTGACTCCACGACTAGTATCACTGGCCTTCGCTCGGCTAAGCTCCATTGAAGTGAACAGAGCTTAGCCGCGCCCAGGCCATTGATACTAGTGGTGACATCACTGGGCCTGCGGTAAACAGTGAGAAGGCTGCAGCACTACTGCCAGCACCGCTACCTTCTCAAACAGCTGATCAGCAGGGGTCCTTTAGTGTCGGACCCCCGCCGATCAGATGCTGATGATCTATCCAGAGGATAGATCAGTTTAAAAACTGCAGAACCCCTTTAAGGTCACTAGAGCAGTATATTATGGGCATATTACTGATCGGCATGAATAAAAGTGAACGCACATATGACAGATTTGTTGCAGAACCATCTGATTTGGGTTGTTTCAGCAACAGGAACACTGTTTAATGAAAACCTCATAGATGACAAATTGCAGGAACTGAAAGCCCATATAACACAAGGGCTAATATCTCAGCTACCTTTACTTTATTGAGTACCATCTAAGGTACTTTAATAGTAATTTTCTAATGATGCCAGTTAAGCAAAAGAGATTTGTACAAATCAAACAGAGGAGTCAATTTCTTTATAAATCAGGAAAGCACTGGAGAAATTCTGAAAATTATGTACATAGTTTATTTTGCACACAGGTTTGGTACAAGCTGGAACGAAATAATAGTGATTTATGAATTTGTTCAAAGTACAATACCAAGCATTATGACTAGAGATGAGTGAATTTTATATTTTGCAATTCGTTCACGCTTCATTTGATGGTAATAGCAGAATTGCGTTCTGGGTTCCGTTACCACGGACCATAACGCAATTCTACAACGGAATGTCTTTAGAGGCATTCCGTTATTCATTCTGTCATAATAGAAGTCTATGGGCTACAAAACGTATCTGTCCCGTTTCCGGTATGCAGGAGAGGACTCTCCTGCATAACGGAACCAGGACCTATTCGTCATGCAGGCCATAGACTTCTATTATGACGGAATGAATAACTGAATGCCTCTAAAAGCATTCCGTCGTAGAATTGCGTTTTGGTCCGTGGTAACGGAATCCATAACACAATTCTGCTTTTACCACCAAACGAAGATTGAACAACTTTCATAACATGAAATTCGCTCATCTCTAATTATGACTAAGTGATGAAACACAGTAGATCCATATGAATTAAGCGCAAGAACCTCAAGATTCACGGAAGATGGAACAGCATGATTTATATAATCGTCAGTCAGCACCATCTTACAGGATCAGAACAGACTTCAACTGGCACTTTACTTTCTTACAAGCCTCTCGACCTCTATAATTTCAACTCAGCTATATTTATAAAGTGTACTGTCCTCAGGCAGCCAGATTCAGTAATAATGAGCATGATTTATATCATTTGCAGAAACCAACTACATCACCGTGAAGTTCATGAACAGAACAACCCACAAAGTTCGCCTCAACTGAAAACTCACGCACTTTAAGGCTGGTTGAAAATTAGCATATGTAAATGTTTCCATACATTACTTAAAGGGTTATGTCCTCTGTCAGCAGAGTTTTACAGTTTATATATATAATCCATATAAATAGTTCAAAATACATTGTGATCATGGATCAGTGCTAGATAAGCTATGCAGTCTGTAGTATAGAATGCACAAATCTTCTGGTGGTCACTGGAAGCCCCTATACCTAAGTGTTCTACACTGAATTCCCCCAGCAACATACCAGTATTGTGTGTTCTCTATTTATCAGGATTTGTTGTGGACCAAACATTGCTAAATCCAGGGAGTGATTAGTAAGGAATGCTAGAGATGTCTGGAAATAAGACCATTACATGGTGGTTTACACAAACGTACTTTAGTATTGCATCATTTCTCTTTCTACATTTGCTGGGATCCCTAATTTTATACAGCTCCCTATTGCAGAGTTCTAGAACACAATGTTTCACCAACATTATTTTTGCATTTTAGGCTACTTTCACACTAGCTTTTCTATTTTCCGGTATTGAGATCCGTCACAGGATCTCAATACCGGAGGAAAATGCTTCTGTCTTGTCCCCATTCATTGTCATTGGGGACAAAACAGAACTGAACAGAACGGAATGCTCCAAAATGCATTCGGTTCCCGTACCGGACAGAAAACCGCAGAAAGATGCAGTTTTCTTTCAGTCACGAGATGCAGAGCAAAACCAGCATAACCCACAATGCAAGTCAATAGAAAACGGATCCGTCCCCCATTGACTTTGAATGGTGTTCATGACGTATCGTCTTGGCTATGTTAAAGATAATACAACCGGATCTGTTCATAACGGATGCAGATGGTCTTATGTTCAGTAAAGGAAGCGTTTTTGCTTATCCCTGCCAGATCCAGCAAAAACGCTAGTGTAAAAGTAGCCTTAAATGCGTTTCCGAAATGCTCAGCACCATTCCTGAAAGTTTCCTATTTCCAGGCATCAAACACAGATGACTTTTTGCTTTCCATTAATAAGGATGGGTACACACCACCACTGAATTTTCGTTCCTTCTTTTTTTTTTATGACAAATGAGAACAGAAAATGAAATGGTGATGTACCCCCAAATTTGACAGAATGGCGCTACCATCCATATATGTATTTATCTGCACTCAAATGTTGTCAGAGTTTGCAGTTGCTCTAAATATGGAAAATATCTTTTCTAGCATATTTTAGAATATTATGCACTCACAGTATGTTGTGCCTTCAGAAACTCTACAATTTATCCTAGTGTTTATCACAGTGCACAAAAGTAACAGCAGAAAGCCAAATACAGCTCTGCTACATCTAAACATGCTCACAGCTCCATACCATTTCTAACCTCACAATGTGCATGTGTTTTCACTCAGCAACTTGTGCACCAAATCTACTGTCTGGCAGTGCAAGCCTGTTCTATTCATGTACTGCATTCAGTTTGTAATAGTCTCAATTGGCTAGAAGCTAAATGGATTAGAAATATGGCGAATGCATGGAAACATTTAAATACTGTATTCCACCTGGATAACCTTCATCACTGCACATCAAAACATAAACTAAAGTCATGACCTGCACACAAGGTGAAACTGAGGTATAATGAACAAGAGAACAGACGAAAAGGTGTCAGTCATGGCCCATGCTGCCCTGAAATGCAGATTTTGGTATTTACCCAATACTTGAATGTGGATTTTTTTTCTGTATGTAGTCCTGTTTTTGCTGTATGCACTGGGTCTTTATCAATATGTAGCGCACCCCCATCAAAACACTATCTTTCAGGTCCAAATACACATCAAGAACAGATTAATGACCCTAAAAATATAGATCGAGAAGGAGAATATGACTTCTATTACATCTGCATACTCTGAAACATGGACCGTGTGTGATTTGGTCCATTTTTGTATTTAGTGTTAATATGGAGGAGATACACAGTGGTGTGAATAAGGACTAGACCAGAACGTCATTACTTGTTTTGCCATGGTTTTATGTCCACATTACATGACACTCATTAACAAGGGAATGCAATGGCCCCCCCGGACAATTCAAACTGTAATTGGAAAAGTTGGTAGCAAAATGAAAGCCAGTCTGGATTGTTTTGGCCTTGTAGATTTTTAAACATATAAAGGTCTAAGTAGTACACTACAAAATCTAAAGCTGTCCGTACACTTGCACATGCATGCTGGGCCAGGTAGGCATATGTTTTCCATGGGAAGAGAGGCTGGCTCCCTCAGAACAAATGATCGGGCATATCGAAACCAACACGCCTATAGCCCTGTCAGAGGAGCCTATGTACACATTAGATGGTTAGCTGACCCTGCAGAAAGCTCACAATCTAATGGCCAGCCTCTCTCTTCCTTCAGTGGGTGACACAGCGTCCCCTCTATGACAGAAATGCTCTTCTCTTAAGTAGCAGTCCAGAATATCCAAGACTCGTAGAAAACAATTACAAGATGCATCCCACAATGTATGAAAAAGGCTCCTACAAAACGTGGTCTTCACGTCGGCAGCAAAGCAATTATCTATGAAACACTTCTGTTCTGATACATTAGTATTTGAGTATAGGGTGGTCTTGAGATTTCCCATACTCTACCTTAAATTCTCACTTGCTTCTTAGCAACAAACTACACATTCGACTACTGCTAAGGAACAAGTGACAGGATTTCACATGGCAAGTCTAGAGCTATGCTTTAGGACAGGTGTACAAAAATGTCCTAGCATTTCCATTTGATCAGGGTGTTCTGGGGAGCCGCCTCACAATATTTCATTTCCTTCAGTGATCATAGACCATTGGTAAAGAACCTCTAAGTGTCATTACTCATCTACAGGCCATAACGTCACGTTTCATCGAAGCATGTGGCTTTAATACTTTTCATGCATGAATTCTAAGTAAATGGTGCAGACTACAAGCCTTGTTCAGACTATTTCAACAGCTTGCCCTTCCACTTTCTATCCCAAAACAAGAACTGGAAGGTTATGTGCTCAATATACATAGACTATGAATAAATAAGCACTATGGGGCAGAGTTATGAAAACTGTCTTGGTTGCCCATAGCCACCAATCACAGCACAGTTTTCATTTTCGAGAGCAGAAAATGAAATGAACGCTGCGCCGTGACTGCTTGCTATGGGGAAAAAACAAATCTCAAATCTTCCCCTGTGTTCTGCAACTCAAAGTATAACACAATGACTGCTGTTACATTTGGCTTATAACTCAGTTTCTTACAAGCTACTATCTTATATTCAAAGTAAAGGCTGTGAAAACTCAAAAACTAAAAAAGAAAATTATATTTATATTCACAATCTTTATACAGAAGATACAGTAGCTGTACAGGAGGTCTTCCTTCTTGTAATCCTCTTTGCGCTTATGCTTCATTTCCATGTTATTGTAACATACACCAAAGCCCCCTCATTCACCAAGAAAAATTATAACACAGGGGGCAATCCTCTTATTGTTAACGAAAATAACAAAGGCTAACACGTCACCCCTAAATAGAAATCTTTTAGGGAGAGGAAAAGTATTTAAATAAGGGAAGGAAAATAAGCGGCTACCTTATATTTAGGCATCTCAAAAACAGGGAGATGAAATCAAATGGAAACAATCGCTGGAAATAAATCCTCAAGCAGCAAGGAGACCCTAACGTTATAGAAATAGGATTTTTTTCATTACATAATGTTCACTCTGATGTGCACATGTTGTATTTCAACTTCAGTTCCAATTATACATATAGCAATTAACAGTTTTTGTTCAGCTCCTTTTTAGCGAGTTCTTCACAGTGTAATAAGATCAACCAAATTGCCTTTAGGTGGTGTCATACTGTCTGGGAAGAAGTTGACAAGTGTATCAAAAAGTTGTGTTCTCCGAGCGTATGTGTGGTCAACATCCGAGAAGCCTGCGCATAAAAAAAAATAAAAAATCAGCGTACTCAAACAAATTAGAAGAATTTTATCATTGCACAAAATGTATCATAAGACATGTTGATCAGATGTATTCCTCCAGGAAAAAATAGGAAAAGGATGATTTTAGAGACCTGTCACCATAAAATGCAGCACAATCTGCAGGCAGCATGTTATAGAGCAGATTGATATATAGTTTTGTGGGAAAAGATTCCGTAAACGAAAGCATCTCATCTGTGACTGATGACACGCTCTGTGTAAAGACCGGTTTACACAGGACCAATGGAGCAGGCGATTGTCAGGAACAATGTTTTCCTTCCCGACAACTGCCTGCTCGTCAGTGGAGGTGCAGCAATCCTTTTCACTATATGGGGATGAGCAATCGTGTCCACATGAAAGATTATGTCACCCAATGAACAAGTAATCTGCAGCACATTTACGTGGGCAGATTATCAGGGATGAGTGTTCATCCTCGATAACCTGCCCGACAATCAAGCCATGTAAATCCATCTTAAAGGCAGCTATCAATTACTGATAAAGATGACCCCATGGACAACTGAACTCAGAAAAAGAAGAGATTTAAATGTATAAATTACAAGTATGGCTGAATTTCAATTGCTCAGCTCTTTCTGCTCTAGAACGCTACCTGCAGAGTGCACTGCATTTCATGATGACAAACTCTCCTTAATGGGGCTCTTTACCTTTTTCTTACTGATTATTTATCCTTTGGATAGGTCATCAGCATCTGATTGACGGTGGTCTGACACCTAGGACACCTGCCGATCAGCTGGTTAAGACGACCGTTGCGCTCTGAGATTCCCGCAGGCCAGTGATATCACGACTATGTTAGGACATCAATGGCCTGCGAGCCCCTCTGCCTTCTCAAACAGCTGATCAGCGGGTGTCCCGGGTGTTGGACCGCCCCTGATCAGATGCTGATGACCTATCCAACCAATATATCATTGGTATAGAAAACCCCTCAGAACCTCAGCTTTACATTTCATATATAAAATAATCTAAAGTTAAAAACACCTTTTTAATAAACTTTTAATATGGCCACCGAAGGCTGGTGCTTTTAGCTATAGTATGCAAGCATGGCCACTACTGAATTGCAGGGTGGTCATAACCATGGAAACAAGGAGTCTATAATGTGATAAAAAAATGAGGCAATATGGACAATCACAATACATTAGTAAGTGCCTTGTATAGCCTGCTGAAGTAAAACAACCCCTTTAAGCCAAAGCCAGGAGTAGATTCGAAACACAAAAAAGGTTAGGCTACACTGGTGGTAATACCACAAAAATTATTGGGATCGCAGCACGAGTCACAAAAAAATCTGACTCCATTTCTATGGGTATAGAAAGGACCGGCACTCGCTTTAATTGTAAATTTCAAGTGATTTTAATGGTCACATACATGTGGTAAGTGACGCGTTGCGGCTACTATGAGCCTTTGTCAAACATGTTTGACAAAGGCTCATAGTAGCCGAAACGCGTCACTTACCACATGTATGTGATCATTAAAATCACTTGAAATTTACAACTAAAGCGAGTGCCGGTCCTTTCTATACCAGTATCTGCGGACCTTTCCTGGACACGCGCACCGCATCGCTGACAGCGGAGTGCCGCCTGTATCTTTCTTGGATCCATTTCTATGGGTTCACCGCTACTCTGATCTTGCCTGCGACCAGTGTCGCCATGTAGCCCTAGATTAGGCATCCTAAAAAACTGCGGCCCTCCAGCTGTTGCAAAACTACAACTCCCAGCATGCCCGAACAGCCTACAGCAGGGCATTGTGAGAGTTGTAGTTTTACAACAGCTGGAGGGCCGCAGTTTGAGGATGCCTGCCCTAGATTAATGGAAACATTTATACTCCATTTCTTGCATCCACCCCTGAATTTGGCTTAAGAAAAACTAGGTGTAAAAAAATGCCTCAAAGATAAATGCCTCCATTTTGTAATCTAATCTCTAATTTTTGTTTAAAAAGAGGAACTACGGGAACATTTTTTTATCATTTGATGTGTTCGGAAATTAAATCTGGTAACTACTTGTGCTGTTAATTTTATTTCTTAGGGTACTTTCACACTAGCGTTATTCTTTTCAGTCATTGAGTTCCGTCCTAGGGGCTCTATACCGGAAAAGAACTGATCAGTTTTATCCTAATGCATTCTGAATTGAGAGCAATCCGTTCAGTATGTATCAGGATGTCGTCAGTTCAGTCTTTTTGACTTTTCAGGACGGAGATAATACCGCAGCATGCTGCGGTTTTATCTCCGTCCAAAATCCCGGAACACTTGCTGGCATTTTTTCCCATTGACATACATTAATGCCGGATCCAGCCCAGAGTGTTCCGGCATTGCGATCTGCGCATGATCAGACCGCAAAAAATGTGAAAAAAATAAATTGCGGATCTGTTTTTCCAGATGACACCGGAGAGACAGATCGGGCATTTCAATGCATTTGTCATACCGATCCTGATCAGTCTTAAAAAATGCCATCAGTTTACATGCGTTTTGACGGATTCGGCAGGCAGTTCCGGCAACAGAACTGCCTGCCGGATTCCTCTGCCGCAAGTGTGAAAGTACCCTTACCTGTGACTTTTTCTTGAACTATTCGCTATATCAAACCGGTGGCAACATGTGACCCACACCTTGACCCTCTGAACTATACAGCATTGTCAGTGTGGACCAGAAATCAGTCTCTCTCTGCATTCCCATGAAATGTTCAAGGAACATCTCGTAGGAATACATTGAGAAATTGACTACCAGTCCAAATCTGATTCTATATGATTTGGAGAGTCAGTGTGTTGTGGTTCAACATAACGGACCACAAAGCATAATAAGAAAAAAAGACAATTGCACCATATGAAGGCAGCTTTGGACTGCAGATATAGCAGAATTACTGTGTATTCCACACTGTGGGAAGTTATAGTAAAATACACAAGGATTTGGTTTTCAAAACCCTATCAACATGTAGCGCAAGAGATCTGCATAGAAATACGAGAATACTGCAGATATCCATAGCATGTTCATTATACTGCAGAAAAGCCATAGACTATTTATAATGGACTTCACCCTTTGTGGCACATAGGGCTATATCCACTGCAAAACCGAGCAGGTCTTCAAAACTATGTGGCTTCCACATACACTATGTAAATGGAATTTTACAATGTCTTGATTTAACTTACCCAAAGGGGTGAAATCTTTGTTAGCCTTAAATAGTGCAGATGGAAGAAGCTGAAACTGTACACAAAAATAAAGGTATTATTCATTGTTAGCACAGATTGACCACACCCAGGATATATACACATTTACATCAGTCCACATTTTAAAGTTAAAATACCATGATTTGCTTGTTAGCAGTCATATGAATGCTTCCTCTGGTTGTTCCTTGCTTCCTCCACTGTGGCAGAGATGTGAAGAGTAATGGGAGGCATCCAATGCACATACAAGAAGCATAATCCCTTGCGTCTGTGCATGCACTGGATGCTTGCGCTGTAGTAGAGGAAACCGTGAACAGCATAAGGAAGCAGTCATATGCCTAGTCAAGGATTAGCCACCATCCCGGGTCCTATGGACGCAGAGGATGCCAGCATGCGCTGATGCCAGGGCAAAAGCTTCCTGAAGAAAGTGCCTAATGTATTAAAAGTATACACCTCTTAATAACTGACAGATTTTGGTTTGTTCTAAAGTCTGAAAATTTACAAGTAGGTAAACAGACATTTCCCCACCTCTTTCGTCTCTTCAGGGTCTGAATGATCCACAGTGACAAATAAATCATTCTGCAGGTACTTTAATGCACTGAGAGGCTCTGTCTGAGCTCTTTCTTCAAACCTGTAAGAATGTAATCAATGAGAATTAGAGCATACATTAAAAGGGTTACTCCAAAAATATAATCTTATTTAAACTGGTCTGATCAGTTGGGGTCCAACTGCCCATATAAATGGGGCCGTGGGTAGGTGTACAAACTACCATTCCATTAATCTCTGAGGTTGCTGAAGATAGCCAAGCGATTTAGTCCGCTATCTTTTGCAGTCCCACAGAGAATAAATGCAATGGCAGAGCACATGCTCGACTGCCACTCCATTCATATGGGAAGACAAAGTACTCCCCATGTGATTGGTGGGGGTTCCAAAGTCGGAATGGCCACTATGAGACTCATCTCTTATCTCTATAAGTTGTTAAATTGACCACATTTACATTAGGAACACCTTCTGTGAGGTTTACAGGTAGATTAATTCATGATGACATTACTTGCCGATTACTTCATGCACAATAAGATGATTTTGTGCTGACAAATAGTACAATATGGCACAAGACGTGTCAGAAAAGACTCTTAAAAGCTTTTTTTTCTGTACCTGTGTTTTCTAATGAGGTATTTACAGTGTCTCAACAAGTACTCTTTGGAAGGCCGACACAACTTCAGTGACCAGAAGTCATCTAATCGCATTTTTGGAGAGCAGGATTTTCCTGGATTTCCTCCAAAGAGGTAATGAACCTACGATATCAAAGAATAAACATCAAATAATAAACTGCTGTTTGCAGTAGGGACATATCCAAAAGCAGGAGGACAGTAGGCTACGCTGCAGCAGAAACCAGACCTAAAAGAACATTCATAGCTATGAATACAACCATAGACTAGACTACAACGTGAAACAAATGCATCATAGTTAATACAGTAACTGTAAAACAATCCAATATGAATACTAACAAAAAAGTAGAAAAGGTAATTGTCATTTTTAGTAGTCTCATCAGGACACATTGTTTTTTGCATTATGAGTTAATATGTATTTAAAAAAATGTTGAATAAAAGATTTGGATGCTAAATTGCAAGCTTCCTAGGTTTACTTGGGCCTCTTCAAACGTCTCTTAAGAGAGGCCAAAGTAAGCCTAGAAAGCTTGCAATTTTGTCCTCATTTTTTCAGTTAGCCATCAAAAAGTATCAACCACTGATGAATCGCAATCTTTTTTCATCTTCTATTTACTGGCTAACACGGTACAAATCTCTATATTTTTTTTTTTTTTTTTTTTTTTAAAGCCATTCTGTTGTAGTTTTTACAATTTTACTATGGCATACACCGATCATTAATGAGGCTATAGATTTAGTGTACAGATTGTTATGCTTGTGGCCATACTAAGTGCATATTACATTAATTTTATGTACTAGGACTCAAAACTAATTATGTCTATTAACTGTCAAATAGTATGTTTTTTTACATGACATTTATCCTAAACCTGGATTTTTTATTTTTTCTATTTGAACAATAATGTGACAGGATATCCATATGACAGTATATTAGCCTGAGTACTAATAACCTTGTACGTGACAACTGATCTTCAAAGGATTAAACAGCTTCTCATTGCCATTACAGCATGGTTGTGGCCCTTTATTACAGCCACTGGCCCCTCCTAGATTACATAGGCGAAGTAGCAGTACCCAGGCGGTCAGCATGACTGCCACTCATGAAAAGGTTAATCATTGGGAAGCCGTTACTACAACCTAAACAAGAAACAACTTGTCATACTGGTTATCATAAGGAGTTGTACCTTGTGCAGCTCATCATAAACCAACTGGTGTGCAAATCTAGGACAGGGCTCCTCCTCTTGAAGGCTTTTGTTTGGATTTTCTTTTGACGCTTGATCATTCTTATACACACACGACCTATAAAAAGCAGAGCAGTAAGTAGAAATATTACTAGAGTAATATCTGATAAAGGGACTGGCCTCTTCAAGCCTAAGGTTTAGTTTGTGGCAGGTGGCATGACCACAGAGATGTATTGATAAAGCAATTTCAGATATTCTAATGAGAAACCTACAGAGAAAATGCCCAAAATAATACCATACCCAGCATATGCTGCACTTTGATATGTCACAAACCACCTCACAGTGCTTAAGGAATAAAAAAATAAAAACAAATTACCAAAACTAATAGCCTATTAATGGGCTGTAAATCAAAGGCAATAAAAAAAAAAATCACTGGCATTAGGCTATTTTCACACTTGCATTCGGTGTTCCGCTTGTGAGCTCCGTTTGAAGGCTCTCACAAGCGGCCCCGAACGCATCCGTCCAGCCCCAATGCATTCTGAGTGGATGCGGATCCGCTCAGAATGCCTCAGTCTGGCTCCGCTTGGCCTCCGTTCCGCTCAGCAGGCGGACACCCGAACGCAGCTTGCCGTGGCCGTGCGGAGCCAAACGGATCCGTTCAGACTTACAATGCAAGTCAATGGGGACAGGTCCGTTTGACGGCTACGTCCCCCATTGACTTTCAATGCAAAGTCTGGACGGATCCGTCTGACTAACTTTCACACTTAGATTTTTTGGGTGAAATATAATGCAGACGGATCCGTTCTGAACGGATACCATCGTTTGCATTATAGGAGCGGATACGTCTGTGCAGACACCAGACGGATCCACTCCGAACGCAAGTGTGAAAGTAGTCTTAAACAGGTTTTCTAGGAGATCCTATAGTCATGACCTATCCACAGCCGATCAGCTGTCTGAAGAGCCTCCTCACAGCTAATCAAGCACAGTGCCGTACACTGCAGAGTGGATGTGCTTGGTACTGCAGCTCAGGCCCATTCACTTGAAAGGGACTGAGCTGCAACTAGGCCACGTGACTGATGAATGTGAGGTCAATGGCCGAGGAAGAAACCACAGCACTCGCCGATGCAGGAAGTCAGACCGTCACAGATCAGAAGTTGATGACCTCTCCCGAGTCAACACTATATGAATCAGAAAAACGTTTAATGGGGTTGTCCTGTCTCAAGAGAAAACCTGACAACAATAACCTGTAATAAAGAATAGATGCTTAAGGTACTTTCACACTAGCGTTTTTTTCTTTTCCGGCATAGAGTTCCGTCACAGGGGCTCAATACCGGAAAAGAACTGATCAGGATTATCCCCATGCATTCTGACTGGAGAGTAATCCATTCAGGATGCATCAGGATGTCTTCAGTTCAGTCGTTTTGACTGATCAGGCAAAAGATAAAACCGTAGCATGCTACGGTTTTATCTCCGGCGAAAAAAACTGAAGACTTGCCTGAATGCCGGATCCAGCATTTTTCCCCATAGGAATGTATTAGTGCCGGATCCAGCATTTTTCCCCATAGGAATGTATTGGTGCCAGATCCGGCATTCAAAATACCGGATCCGTCCTTCAGGCCTGCGCAGACCGGTAAAAATGTGAAAAAGAAATTACAAGACTGATCCGTCTGTCCGCATGACAAGCGGAGAGACGGATCCTTTCTTGCAATGCATTTGTGAGACGGATCCGCATCTGTAACCGTCTCACAAATTCTTTTAGTCACATCCAAATCGGCGGATCCTGCGGGCAGTTCCGACAACGGAACTGCCCGCCGGATCACACTGCCGCAAGTGTGAAAGTAGCCTTACCTGACAGATTCTGTGCCGCAGCTCCAGTGCTTTAAAACAGGTCGATCACGAATTGTCTGGTTTCTTCTTGAAACCGATCAACCCCTGTAAACCTCTCTAATCTAACTAGCTGTGCAATCTAAGAGTAAGTACAATAGTGAAAATGAGAAAGAATTGCTGCTTACCAGCTATTTCGAACAATATCATAAATCCAGAAGGAATTTCTGACATTCTCTTCACGCTTTTCTTTATCTTTACTCAGGCCTGACAAAACGTGGATTTCATTTAACTCTGGGTCAATGGTAGCTCTCTGAGTGAAGCCCGTCATTGGCACTGTTAGTAGCAAGATGAACAATGTGTCAACACGTTTAATGGACTAAAGCAAAAGAACTGTGTTTAAAGCTGAACCCTATTCACATTAATGAGCTCTATATTCTTTAATTCCCAAGGCTGGTTGTGGACTGAATCAGTCCATGGATAGGACAGAACAGAGCCAAATGGAAATAAATGAATTCGACCCATCATGTCATACATATACAAGTTCGATTAACCGTGGCCCATTTTCTGACCTGGTTGATCACTTTATCGACCATCATTCATGCAAATTTTTCAGACAACGGGGGGCTGAAAAAAGGAGCGCTTATTTCACATGCATTAGCATCTTTAGAAAGTGATCAACAGAGACAGTAACATGTCAGCTCTGCTCTTGAGAGCCGGGGAACACAGGTGGAAAACCACTTTCCATCATTTAAGAAACCATTTATTACTTTGTAATATTATTATAATAATAATAATAATAATAATAATAGGTCTTCTCTGAAACAAATGTTTCTTCTTATCAAAACGCAGGTGGCAGAAGATACTTGTACATGCTTGTAACACACTGGCCCATATTTGAGTGCACCTACAAGTTAAATGTAAATCGCTCAAAACTGCCAGTTTGCAGCATTTAGTTTTAATAAAATTCACTGTGCCAAGGTGCGTGACATAAGATGCGCCATTTAACAAAAAAATTGCATGACAATTAAAGCTTAAAACGGTGTCACAAAGTAAGCCAACCAACAGTTGGTATAGAGTTAGAGAAAAGTGTATCCCTGCACCAGATTTATCATCCAGGCTGAGCGCCCGGGTGCAGGTCTAGACATCTTAAGTTTACACCATCGACAGGATTAGTAAATATGCCCCACACAAACTCTAATATTTAGTTGGACAGCCTTTAGCTTGGATTATGGCACCCCTTTGCTCTGGCATAGTTTCCACAAGCTTCTGCTATGTCACAACATTTATTTCTGTGCATTCATTTTTTTCCCCAATGGGGTTTAGGTCTGGCCAATCAATGATGTCTCATGCTCCCTGAACCACTCTTTCACAACTTGAGCCCGATGAATCCTGGAATTGTCATCTTGGAATATGCCCGTGCCATCAGGGAAGAACAAATCCATTGATGGAATAACCTGGTCATTCAGTATGTTCCGGTAGTAAGCTGACCTCATTCTTGGAGCACATACTGTTGCTGAACCTAGACCTGACCAACTGCAGCAACCCCAGATCATAGCACTGCCCCGACAGGCTTGTAGAGTAGGCACTATCACTTCATCTGCCTCTCTTCTTACCCTGATGCGCCCATCACAATGGAACAGGGTCAATCTGGACTTACCAGACCACATGACCTTCTTCCATTGCTCCAGAGTGCAATCTTTATGCTCCCTAGAAAATTGAAGCCGTTTTTGCCAGTTAGCCTGATTGACTACTACTGTTTTTCTTAAGGCTACACAGCTGTTTAGTCCCAATCTCTTAAGTTCCCTTTACATTGTGCGTGTGGAAATGCTCTTACTTTCACTATTAAACATTTGGTGAAATCAAATCGTAGAAAAACAGTAGAAATCAGGGATATGTTTAAGTGATCACCGATCATTCAAGATTTTTTTCCCCGACTACATTCTTTCCACTTTTTAATAATGCGTTGGACAGTTCTTCACCCGATTTTAGTAGTTTCTGCAATCTGCTTTGATGTATTCTCTGCTTGATGCATGCCAATAATTTGACCCTTCAGAAACAGACTAATATCTTTTCCGCGACCACAGGATATGTCTTTCGACATGGTTGCTTAACAAATGAGAAGCTCCTCACTGAATCAGTTAGGGTTAAATAACTTGTTACCAGCTAAAACAATCACCCATGCAGTAAGTATCCAATGGGGTGCTCTTACCTGCCCTTTTACGATCAAGCAGCTACTCAACAAAACAGCAAGAATTTTTCTTGGAAACGTTACGGTTAATACTGCATGAAAATTATTTTTTATTTGGAAATACTTTTTATTTGCAGCGACAGGGTACCGCGATGGACTCTAAGGTGGCCCCGCCCTACGCAAATGCATTCATGTCATCTTTTGAAAGAGCCCATGGTTATACACATACATTATTTCAATAATACGCTCCGTCTTGGAAAAGATTTAAAGATGACATCTTTTACGTGTGGGCGGGGCCACTCGAGTACCTCTTACTTTTCTTTGACCACTTGAATATTTGGGAGGAGCTGAAATTTACACTGACATATGATCAATATTCAGTTAATTTCTTGGATACCACAGTGACCAAGGATGTGAATGGACATCTCCACACTGATCTGTATAGAAAAACTGATAAAAATAGCATCTTACATTACCAAAGTGTCCACCCACCGGCCCTAAAAAAAAGCCATACCAAAATCCCAATATACTAGGGTCAAGAAAATAGTAAGATTCAGAAATCCACCAGAAAAGGATTGATGAGATGACGTCTAGATTTTTGGATAGAGGCTATCCTCAAAAGGTATTAGTGGAGAGACAAAGTGACAAGAAGTTACCAATTACTCCAAACATTCACAAACACTGCCACATTTTGGGGAGGTCATACCCATCAATTGAGGATTTTAATAATCCACCACTTATTTGTAATAAGCAAAAACCCAATCTCCGAGACCAAGCGGACATTGGAGGCATGAGAGGTGTTCTGATACAGAAGACCCTTATGAATAAAAAAAACTGGAACATTCCCCTGCCTGCATTGCACGCAGTGTTCGAACGTATTAAAAGGTACATTTTTCTATCATCCACATACTGGAAGAGCATTAAATTAAAGGGTACTACACGTGTGACACTGCAAATGTGATATATTTAATAAAGTGCCCCTGCGTAGGGGAGACCATGTAGACCATTAAAGACCGTATTAGTAAACATAAGTCCACCATACGGATGAAAAATCTGTTGCTGCCATTACCATTCCCTTTCCATAAATGCAAACACTCAATTTCACAGTTAAAATATCAAATAATAGAACAAATCCATCAACCAAGGAGAGGGGGTCAAATTAAAAAATTATTACTCAAAAAAGAGAAGCATTTTGGATTCACACACTGGATACCCTACAACCCAGGGGATTAGGACGTCATGAATCTGGGCAACTGATTAAATGATATATGTTTTCCTTTACAGACCGCTATGCAGCGATAATAGTGTGAAGAATCTTTGTATCCTCATGAAAGAGATTGATTTGATCTGAGATTGATTATTATATTGAATCCCTGTCGTTTTCTTTATAATTTTCTTTATGGTTTCGTCACTTTGTATATAAATTTTGATATACATCACTTCCTGTTTGCATAATGAATTGATGATGTCACTACCGTGTAATTCAAATACCCCACCTATAAAAAGTTACTTTATGTCAGTATAAGTTATCAGTTGAGGAAGGCTGGACGGGCTGAAACTCCTCCTGAAAAACCTAGGATTTGGAAAATGCAATAAAGAATATACAGTGTTGAAAGTACCACGCCTGCTGGGATTACATCTGCACTTTATGGCCAGGCAGTGTAATTTACAGTGGATTCACTTACCCATACCAGAATCCTTCTTGGTGCCATCAGATATAATTTCCACATGGTCATTGTCTACATCATAGCTGAAGAAGTCATTCAAATAGGTCTTTGATCTTTGTCCACCAAACACATATAAGCAGCGGTTTTTCTAGAAAAAAAAAATTCTGTATCAGTTATTTTTCAGTAGCTGAAGGCGCCTTATGCCCAAAATTCTATTCAACAATTCTATTCTAGCTGTGCACATAAAGTACAAGCACACTTACAGAGTGGAAAAGCATGCAGTGCCCTATCCTGGACTGTATATCTTCAGGTCCAGCATTGCAAGAGTCTTCTCGCAGAAGTTTCCAGGTTCGAGTATGGCAGTCAAAAGCAAAAAGTCCACTAAACTGGGGTTCATTGGCTCTGCTGTCATCCACATTGCCATTGCAAGTAAGGATTCGGCCTCCAAAGGTGTAGATCATGTGCTTTTCTGAATCCATACACATCTACAAACATACAAGATGCAGAGGTTACAGTTATTGACGAGGAAGATGTACCCCTATACTGAAGGTAAGTTTATTAACCACCTTAAGGATGGAGCCTATTTTGACCTTAAAGGGGTTATCCCATGATTAATGTAAAAAAATGAAAATCAGATATCATATAGTACATGCCAATCTCTTTCTAACAAAGCTAGAACCAGCCCTGTACCTCACATGGATTCAGAGATCACAGCTCATGGGGCGTGTCCATCCTCTCCCCATCACAGCTCAGGAGGTAGCTGATGGATGAAACTAAGCATGTGCAGCCTTCTCAGTGAGCAGGTCAAAGAAATTAGAAAAAGACCAAACAGCAGGTGGCGCTATACAGACACATTTTATTGAATAACTCAGTGAAATTTTTAATTACATGCAATTACAAAAGTATTCAGATCCAGGTGCTGGTTTGAAAACTGTAGAATATTTTTTTGTGGGACTACCCCTTTAACCTCTTTAGGACACAGGGCGTACAGGTACGCCCTGATGTCCTGGTATTTAAGGACACAGGGCGTACCTGTACGCCCTGTGTATTTCCGATCACCGCCACGCGGTGATCGGAACCCGGTGCCTGCTCAAATCATTGAGCAGGCACCTGGGGCCAATGCGCCCCGCCCCGTGTAGGCGATCGCAGCAAACAGCAGGTCAAACCTGCGGTTTTCTGCGTTTCCGGGTTATTCGGGTCTCTGAGGACCTGATAACCCGGAACAGGATGGTGATAGGTGGTGTGATAATACACCACCAATCACCATCCTGCAATCCTGAGAAGTGATTGCGACATCACCTCTCAGGATCGCCTCTGATTGGTAGGTGGGCGGGCGGTGGGACGTTCAAATCTTGGCACCGCTCCTCTCCTCCCCCTTTTGTGTCCGGGGAGCAGAGGAGAGAGGAGCGCTGCCGCTGCACGTATGGATCTCAGCCAGCATCACCCCATCTGTGTCCCAGCACCCATCCATGCCCCAGCACCCCTCATCTGATCAGCCAAGTAATTAGGGAAAGGGTGGGCTAGGCAGGGATATAAAAGGGAAAGTTAGTGGGGAAAAAAAGTTTGATTGCATCACTTTAAGTAGGGTGTCTAGGGTCACACAACTGTGCTGTGGACCCCAGACCCCCCAGGGGTGCTGCCGCTTGCCCCCCTACAGATTTTTTTTTTTTTTTGCGTACGGTGACTGTGGCCGGCACTCTTAGCGTCTGGCCACTGTTAGCGCATCACACACCCTACCGCTGATCAACTTCGGACGGTTGATCAGCGGGTTTTAAAATTTTTAGACTTTTTAAAACTTTTTTTAGTCTTTTTTTTTTTCTGTTAGTTTTAAGTACGCGAACACCCGTGCCCCCACACACACTGAATAAAGATTTACACGCACATACACACACGCGCAGACACACTACCCTATGGCCCGCCAGATGTTCTCGGCCGAGGAGGCATACGCCCAGCTTGCCACTGAGTCCGAGAGTCCTAGTGAGGACGAGGATGACCCCACTTTCCTGTTGTCATCCGCGTCCTCCTCATCATCTAGCGATGATGAGCCCCCAAGGCTGCGGAGACGCCGCCAGGCGGAGCAAGGGGACCGCCATGCTAGGGACCCTGTGGCCCACCCTAGTACGAGCAGCTCTGGGGCTCGTACTAGTTTTCCGGCCCACCAGTTAAATCCACCGAAGCCCCCTGCCGGTGAACTTGTCTGGTGTACCGCAGAGCGATTTGAGCCTGTGATTCCTGATTTTGTAGGCCAACCAGGAATCCAGATTTCCACAGTGGGCTTCACTGAATATGACTTTTTTAGGCTGGGTTCACACGAGCGGATGCCGTGCGTGGCATCCGCTCCGTGAAAGAGTGCCAAGACCCGATGCAGACTGCAGAGGCACGGAGCATTAACATGACTGATAACGCTCCGTGCCTCTCTGTGACCTCTTTACTACGAAATCACAGTGACAACTTTATCTCTCTTTTTTTTTAGTGACCAACTGGTAAATCTAATGGTGGAGCAAACAAACCTGTACGCCCAACAGTTTGTTGCTCAACACCCGGGCTCCTTTTTTGCTAGGCCCGGTGGCTGGACCCCGGTCAGTGCAGCCAAGATGAGGACATTTTGGGGCCTCGTGCTGCACATGGGCCTAGTCAAGAAACCTAGTGTCAGGCATTACTGGAGTGGGGACGTCCTCTATCAGACCCCACTTTACAGTACGGCCATGACACGTACCCGGTTTTAGGCCATCCGGAAATGCCTGCATTATTCAGATAATGCAGCATGACCCCCCCCAAGGTGATCCTGCCTATGACCGCCTTTACAAAATCAGGCCGGTCATCGATCACTTTGGGGCCAAATTTGTACAGGCCTATGTACCTGGAAGGGAGGTCGTGGTTGATGAGTCTCATTGCGTTCAAGGGGAGACTCATTTTCCGCCAGTATGTTCTCTCAAAGCGGACGAGGTATGGCGTGAAGCTGTACAAACTTTGTGAGAGTACCTCAGGGTACACTTACAAGTTTCGTGTGTACAAGGGGTGAGATTCCCGTATTCAACACCCAGAATGTCCCCCCACTCTGGGTGTTAGCGGGAAACTTGTGTGGGACCTTATGCACCCACTGCTAGATAAAGGTTATCGCCTGTACGTGGATAACTTTTATACTAGTATCCCCTTGTTCCAGTCCCTCGCCGCCAGATCCACGTCCGCTTGTGGGACTGTGCGAAAAATCAACTCGGCCTCCCTGCCCACCCCCTCCAGGTACCTATCCCCAGGGGTGAGACCCGTGCCCTTACCAGTGAAAACCTGTTGCGGGTCAGATATAAGAACAAGAGGGATGTCCTTGTACTGTCTACAATTCATGGTAACGGCATTACCCCTGTCCCTGTGCGAGGTACCGTGGCAATGGTCCTCAAGCCCGATTGTATCGTCGACTACAATCGGTATATGGGAGGAGTTGATCTCTCTGATCAAGTCCTCAAGCCATAGAACGCCATGCGCAAAACCCGGGCATGGTACAAAAAAGTTGCGGTCTACTTGGAGCAGGTTGCCTTGTACAACTCTTTTGTGCTGTCCCGGAGCACTGGCAACACAGGGACATTCCTTCAGTTCTATGAGGCAGTCCTCAAGGCCCTGATCTTTTCTGACCAGGAAAGAGCAGGCAGGAGTACCTCTGGAACTGGAGGCGCACGGATCGTCCCTGGCCAACACTTTCCAGGTGTGGTCCACCATACTGGAAAGAAGGGACGGACCCCAAAAAAAGTGCAGAGTGTGTGGCAGGAGGGGGATACGGAAGGACACCACTACTCAGTGCGACACATGCCCCGATCATCCGGGCCTCTGCATTGATGGTTGCTTCAGGGAGTACCACACTTCCATGGAGTACTAGATTTATATCCCAATTTAGCCACTGACAATCTGATAAAAAAAAAACTCAGACTTAAGACACTAAAACTAAAATAAATTTAAAAAAAAGTAGACCTATTAGGTATCGCCGCATCCGTAATCTGCTCTATAAAAATACCCCCCTAAATTGTAATAGCAAGCGATCAAAAAGTCATATGCCCCCCAAAATAGCGCTAATAAAACAGTCCTCTCCTCGCGCAAAAAATATGAGCCGCTACATAAGATAATCGGCTAAAAAAAAAAAAAAATGACTCAGACTATGGAGATACTAAAATGTTTTTTTTTTTTTCTTTGTAAAAAGATAATAGTGTAAAACAAATAAATAAAAAGTAGACCTATTAGGTATCGCCGCGTCCGTAAGAATCTCCTCAATAAAAATACCTCCCTAAACCCTCAGATGAACACGGTAAAAAAAAAAAAAAAAAGACAAAAAAGCAATTTTTGGGCAAATTTTCCATGTTAATCTGTTTTTTTCCACTAACAAAGCAAGGGTTAACAGCCAAACAAAACTTAATATTTATTACCCTCATACCGCAGTTTACAGAAACACCCCATATGTGGTCGTAAATTGCTGTATGACCAAATGGCAGGCCGCAGAAGGAAAGGAACGCTGTATAGTTTCTGGAAGGCAGATTTTGATGGCCTTTTATTTTTGGGCACCATGTCCCATTTGAAGCCCCCCTGATGCACCTCTAGAGTAAAAACTCCATAAAAGCGACCCCATCTAAGAAACTACACCCCTCAAGGTATCCAAAACTGATTTTACAAACGTTGTTAACCCTTTAGGTGTTCCACAAGAGTCATTGGCAAATGGAGATGAAATTTCAGAATTTCTATTTCTGGTAACCTTGCTTCACAAAAATGTAATATAGATAAACCAAAAATAATATGTACCCTAAAAAATAGTCCCAACAAAACTGCCACCTTATCCCGTAATTTCCAAAATAGGGTCACTTTTATGGAGTTTCTACTCTAGGGATGCATCAGGGGGGCTTCAAATGGGACATGGTGTAAATAAACCAGTCCAGTAAAATCTGCCTTCCAAAAACCACACAGGACACCTTTCCCTCTACGCCCTACTGTGTGCCCGTACAGTAGTTTACGGCCACATATGGGGTGTTTCTGCAAACTACAGAATCGGGGCAATAAATATTGAGTTTTGTTTGGCTGTTAACCCTTGATTTGTTACTGGAAAAAAATTGAAAATTTGCCAAAAAATTGAAATTCTAAAATTTCATCTCCATTTGCCAATAACTTTTGTGCAACACCTAAAGGGTTAACGACGTTTGTAAAATCAGTTTAGAATACCTTGAGGGGTGTAGTTTCTAGAATGGGGTCATTTGTGGGTGGTTTCTATTATGTAAGCCTCACAAAGTGACTTCAGACCTGAACTGGTCCCTAAAAATTGGGTTTTTGAAAATTTCTGAAAGATTTCAAGATTTGCTTCTAAACTTCTAAGCCTTGTAACATCCCCAAAATATAAAATATCATTCCCAAAATGGTCCAAACATGAAGTAGACATATGGGGAATGTAAAGTAATAACTATTTTTGGAGGTATTAGAATGGCCTGGATAAGTCAAAGTGTTTTAAAGTTATCACCACTTAAAGTGACACTGGTCAGATTTGCAAAAAATGGTCTGGTCCTTAAGGTGAAATAAGGTTGTGTCACTAGGTTAAAAAATCTAAACTAACTATACAGACATGGAGAGCGGCACCCAGGGATCTCCCTGCACTTACTATTATCCCTGGGCGCCGCTCCGTTCTCCCGGTATAGGCTCCGGTATCTCCCATGCTGTAGCGCTGGCCAATCGCTGCGCTCAGCTCATAGCCTGAGAGTTTTTTTTTTCTCTCAGGCTATGAGCTGAGCGCAGCGATTGGCCAGCGCTACAGCATGGGAGAAAGACGTCGGCAGGTTCCACTGGGTGGAGCCTAACATGTGAAGATACCGGAGGCTATACCGGGAGAACGGAGCGGCGCCCAGGTATAATAGTAAGTGCAGGGAGATCCCTGGGCGCTGCTCTCCATGTCTGTATACTTAGTTTAGATTTTTTAATCTAGTGAAAGGTCCTCTTTTTTTAAATCAGGCTAGTCACCATATGGTGATAACTTTGGAATACTTTTACTTCAGTTCGGAGATTATTTTTCGTGACACATTGGGAGAGATTTATCAAAAGGTATTATGCCACTACTATGGAGTAAAAAGTCAGATTATGACACTGTATATTTGTGCCATAATTTGCAACTTTGAGTTTTTTGCCTTATTACTAAAGTGGAAAAAACAAATCACAGAAAAAACTAAGATAAAAACATCCTGCACGATATGATATAAAAATCTGCGGATGTCCCTGGCCATATTATTGAAGAAAACCACAGAAATAAGATAATAATGCACTTAGTAAAGTAGATGCAAGCATTATATATGGACAAAGTCCTCACTCTGATATGATAATATCTGAGACACTTAGCCAATATATTTTGATCAAAACACATCTGAGCCCGCCTACCAAGCGCCAAGGTGGTCTCAGGTCAGGCGGGTCCTACGCTAAACCTACCTAAGCCATTGGGCTTCTATGTTCAGGAGCGCAGACGCCGCACATTATTATCTTATTTCTGTGATTTTCTTCAATAATATGGCCAGGGACATCCGCACATTTGTATATCGTACGTGCAGGATGTTTTTATCTTAGTTATTTCTGTGATGTTTTTTGTCTATGTAGAATTTGCTTGAGGGAGTGGCACCTTCAAGTGTGAATGCGCACCTATTTTATCTTGGGAGTAGCATTCCTCTGCACTTTTGCCCTTCCTATCCAATAGAGCGCCTTGATTAGGTGGTACATATGGGTGTGCTTGCTCCTCCCATTGGTTGCTTGATGCACATGGAGGTGACTAAGAGCAGCACACCATATGTGCGGCGTCTGCGCTCCTGAAAATAGAAGACCAATGGCTTAGGTAGGTTTAGCGTAGGACCCGCCTGACCCAAGTCCACCTTGGCACTTGGTAGGCGGGCTCAGATGTGTTTTGATCAAAATATATTGGCTAAGTGTCTCAGATATTATCATATCAGAGTGAGGACTTTGTCCATATATAATGCTTGCATCTACAGGGTGGGCCATTTATATGGATACACCTTAATAAAATGGGAATGGTTGGTGATATTAACTTCCTATTTGTGGCACATTAGTATATGTGAGGGGGGAAATAGGACTCATTTGCATACTAAATAAAGTACATTTTCTGGAGTTTGAAAGTACAGGTAAAGCTAACAAAGGCATGGTTGAAATGATGTTAGACAGATGCACACTGCATTTGCATTGCTTACATATAGAAGTAACAATGACAGATTCCCTTTAAGTCCCAAGTGGTGACTTTTTGCTGGTACAATAAACTGCAACAGTTATCTATTGCAGTTTATTCAACCTGTCAGTTTTACTGACACTTAGTCGACTAACCCCTGGCTCTGGAAGGCTTCTGTACATTGCAGGCCCTCCGGCTGCCATCGCAACAGCGAGACCCTGCAATCGCATCACAGGGGCCCGATGGGGAATAGAGGGAGCTTCTTCCCCCTGTGAACCCCTTAAATGCAGTGGTAGCTATGGACTGATGCTTCTAAGGCCGGCACTAGCACAGATCTCTGCTGTTGCAACAGGGTGTCCAGCTGTATTTTACAGCTGACACACGAGGCACAGTTCCTTAGTTGCTGTCATCGATATGCCGTAAATATACATCTTTTTGCACAAATGAGCAGATTGCTATGCCGTATATTTACGGCATTTTGCGCTACGGGGTTAAACAAGTGCACATGTCAGTAGATACAAAGCAACTTTGACACATACGTACCTGGTGATCAAATACCAGCTTTGGCCCTCCATCAGCCGCAGTGTCGTCACTTAATAAAGACCAGGTGTTGGTGTCAATGTCGTATCGATAGAAGTCACTTTTCAAGGACTTGCTGTTTCGCACAGATGAGTCCAGGTATCTGCCTAAAGTGTAGATCTGCCTCCGCTGAGAGTCAATGCACATCTTGTGACAAGATCTGGCACTGGGACCATTCTGAGGGAAATCACAATTGGAGTATTTAATAAGTCATACAGGAAAATTTCACATTTATTTCTAGATAATTCTCCCACCAAACTCGCATGGTTCCACATGTCTCACCTCACATACAACTCTCGGTCTAAGCAATCCTACTCTTTCAAAACACATTTAATACAGTCTCATCTATAGAGGATGCTGCAGGATTACACCCAGAGTGCTTGAAAAGCTGAGCATGTGTAGTACTTTCATTTACCAATGCAACTGTGGTCTTAAACTGAATCTGTCACCAGTTTTATGGTGACATTTACCTGAACTGAACCAGCAGTTTTGCTAAAATCTTGTGTTGTGCTGTGTAGTGTACAGCGCAGGCTCTTGAGTCTTTATATTCATGAGCTACCAAGCTTTCTTCACCTCCTCTTCTCCCATTGATGACTCTACGAAAAATATGTCAATCTGTGCCGGAGAGAGCCGGGGGCTCATGAATATCAGGACTCAGCAGTTCAAGCTGGAGCTGTTCAATACAAGATTTGAGAAAAACGGCTGGGTCAATTAAAGTAAGTGACCCAGCATTTTGCTAAGGGGATCGGTCACCAGTTTATGCCAGGAACAGATTTCCTCTCTTGTGTCCTCATGAAGTGCAGCTGCACAGGGGCAAGCTCCATGCGGAATCAATTGGTCAGTTTTGGGCTTTTTGGGACAGCTATAGCTTAATCCTGTAAACATGCAGTCTACATAGAGAAGGAAAGGTAGAGAGTTATCATAGAGTTTACAAAATGAACGTAATTGCAGTAAATGTTCAAATATAAAAAAAAAATAATAATAAATAATAATAATAATAATACTAATACTAATACTAATAATAATAGCCTTTAAAATCATCTAAAAAATGTCTGTTGGGATCCTGCTGTGTTTCTTCTGGACTGGCCAAACCAAACCAGATACTAAATTGTGGTTGTCACGCTTTTTTGGCTTTGGTTTTCAGTAATTTGTGGTGCAGTCTTAAACATGGCCTAAAAGCATGCCATCAGTCAAGGTGGTCTTGGCAAACAAAAATTGAGACCTTTATGGCACACACTAGAATAGGCTTTTAAATGTAGGTTTTCAAAATTGAAGATCCATTATTGGATGGATCTGACCCCTCAAATCCACTCCAATCCAGAGAATGGGGGGTGCCCAGTTTACCTGAAACCAGCACAAAGCTAGCTTTGCACGTGTTGCTACACTTAACAAGTCTATAGGAGATCTAGGAGTCTCTGTATTTTGGTACCATGAACAAGAGAACCTCATTATGAAATTACTGTCACTTGCCTCTTTCTCTGTGTCTCTAGAAATACAAATCCATTGATTTTCTCTCACACTGTATGCCCAGAAGTCAGCAAGATCCTGCGTGCCATCCCAGCCTCCGAATAAATATACAGTTTCTGTCCAATGAGAAAAAAAAAAGTTAAAATGTAAAGTTGACAAAAAGCCACAAAAATATATTATGAAAATCCCCAGCACAAATGTAGACCGTATACTAATCATGAAACAGTCAAAATAATACAGAGAACGTCAGGCAAGTGTTACTAGATGCAAACACGAGTATCCACTGTGGCAAATGTTATTTATGTATATTAACCACTTCACATCCGAGCCATTTACCCCCTTCCTGACCAGGCCTAATTTTGCTAATCTGACATGTGTCACTTCATGTGGTAATAACTTTGGAACGCTTTTACTTATTCAAGCCATTCTGAGACTATTTTCTCATGACACATTGTACTTTATGACAGTGGTAAATTTGAGTCAATATATTTCATCTTTATTTATAAAATAATCCAAAATTTACAAAAAAAAATTTAACATTTGCAATTTTCAAAATTTTTATTTATCTGCTTTTAAAACAGAAGGTGATACCTCATAATATTTTGTAAAAAAAAAAAAAAAGACAAATTCATCAAGTTCAACCAAGGGATTGAACTATTCTAATTCATCTAAGCCAGGGATGCCCAATCTGTGGTCCTCCAGCTGTTGCAAAACTACAACTCCCAGGCTTCTACTCACCTCCTCATCAACTGATCAGGTGAGTATGATAACTTCTGTCCTTGGAAAACCCATGCTGCCCATCACATATGCTATTAAGGGTATATTCACACGACTATGTATTTTGCAGTCCTAAAAATGGGGACCTGCAAAGATATAGTCTGTGTGACGTCCACATTTTTAGGACACATTCTTTAATTTGCGGAATGGACAAATGGATGTCGACGGCATCTGTGTGCTGTTCGCATCTATAAGTCCTTTCCCCTAAAGATAGAGTATATCCTATACTTTGCCACAAATTGTGGACCCATTGACATTAAGCTACATGTACGCATCCACGATTTTTGGGTCACAAAACGGAGCAGTCACATGACCATATCTAACAGTCGCATATACCTGTATATAGTCCCTTCAGAGTCCTCCATTTTTTTCCCACAATGGAAGTTAGGTTTACTGGTCTCTAATTACCTGTGGAAAGACCTAGAGGCCTTTTTGAATATGTCACCACATATGCCTTGCACCAGTTGCTTGGCACTGAACCATTTGCCAGAGAATCTCTAAAAATGATGACCACGGGCACAACAATAACTGAACTGAGTTTGTCTAATCCATCTGGACCTGAAGCCCTGTTTACATTTACTTGAACTTAGCTTGTGCCAATATAGTATATTACTGGATATATTAGCAGCCCTGGCACCACCAATATCAGAATCTCTTTCCCCCAGACGAAGGTTCACCAAAACGCGCGTTGGGGTTGGCGCCATCTCGGGGGAGGCACACTATGGGTAACTGACTCTGCTTGAAACTTTTGAGATGGTTTCCAATAGCACTTGCACTTTATAATTTTGTATTTATTGTTGGAGCAGTATGTATTAATACCATTGTGCCTTTCTTTGTGATGTCGCCTTTTCCCTGCACCTGTTTTTATGGTCATTTGCTTCAATGTGTTTAATAAAATGCAATATTTATATCATGCGGTCTGGTAGTGTTTTATAGGTGTTTGTATCTGATTTTGGACCAGAGGCATGTGCATAATTGATTACATACAATATTTATTCTCTTGAGGTATTT
Organism: Bufo bufo; assembly: GCF_905171765.1. NCBI lineage: Eukaryota > Metazoa > Chordata > Amphibia > Anura > Bufonidae > Bufo > Bufo bufo. The sequence goes on along the minus strand of NC_053389.1, from coordinate 584,368,848 downwards.
TGCCTTTGTTTTTTGGTATAGATTCCATGGTTACAGACCACCCTGCAATCCATCAGTGGTGGATTAATGCAACTTACTGATGTGAGACAACCCCTTTAAGTTTCTAGAAGGTGAATTCTTGAGATTTTGTGGGCACCTAGGTTTTTATTGTTGTTTTGTTACACGTAGAACTCCCTATCCACTGACCTAATAACTCCCCGATAATCCATTTCTCCACCCTCCAATATATTCTGGCCCCTCTCCGACCTATCTACCACTTCATTTTTGCCTTGCCCTCCCCTCTCATAACTAGTTGAAATACTCAGCCACTCCTGCTAGTATTATAGACCCAGCAGACACCCTTTTATTCAGCAGCAAACAATCCTTAGAATACTGTACAGTTTATACCCCCAATGAAAAGTTGGCCCAGTGCTTTAGGAACCCAAACTATTCTGCCCTACACCAGGACTTAAACCATGCATTTAACTCCCTAAGCTCCTGCTGCCTTTCCTGTGTTGCACATGACACAGGCAGTACTCTAAAGACTACTACCTTGGAGGTCCTTCCCTTAAGCTTGCAACCTAGTTCTTTAAAATACTTCATAAGGACCCTCCACCTACCATGTATTCTGTCATGGCTTCCAACATGGACCACGACAACTGTGTCATCACCAGCCCCTCCCAGTACTTTATCTACTCATTCCACCACATGTCAAACCCTGGCACCAGGGAGGGGGCAAACCATTCGGTTCAGGCGACCTTGGCGACAAATTATTCTACCAGTTCATGGAATCCCCTATAACTACTAACTAACTATCTAAGCCTACCGGCACTACCATCCTCCCAGCTGTTAGGGAGAGGAGTATCCGCTAGGACTGCCATTTCTACGACATGCATCATCACCCAACTTGGCAATTTTGCTTGAGAGCACAGTAACAGAAGTGGCCTTTTTCTAAGACCCCTTTCTACTCCCTCTGACTACATTAACCCAGCCACCTACCTGCTCCTCCTAACCCTTTGTATAATTATTTTTCAAAATTTTTCCACCTGATATTAAAATGAGCATTTCTGGATGGTAAAACTTAATTTTGCAATTACATGAGTAAAATCAGGCCTTTTTTTGCAGGGCATGTAGCACTTCCTGCTTTTACCATTCTGGGATATGCATAGACTAGCATGTTTTCAGTGTATTTTTTTATTTAGTTACTTTTTTTTTTTTTTACAAAACCATTTTTATTAATTTTTTGGGGGTCGATAAAGGGGCTATAACTGTGCAGGTGCCTATTAAAGAATACGACAAGTATGCTTTAATAGGCAAATATTTTGGACAGGCCTGGGAACCCTTGTTTGGTCCATGGTGTTGCCAGCCCTGGTGATTATGAGACTTATGATCACTTTTAGGCTACATCCACACGAACGTTGTTTGTTTCCGTGTCCGTTCCGTTTTTTTCAAGGATAGGATGTGGACCCATTCATTTCAATGGGTCCGCAAAAAATGTGGACAGCACACTGTGTGCTGTCTGCATCAGTATGTCCGTTCCGTAGCTCCGCCCAAAAAAATAGAACATGTCCTATTCTTGTCCGTTTTAGGCATTGTTACAATGGACATGCAAAAAAAAAAAAAACACATGGCATACGGATGGCAATTTGCGCACCGCAAAACACATACAGTCGTGTGCATGTAGCCTTACGATGGTGTTCCCTCCCTGTACAATGCTGTGATCATGTTTGAGGATTACCTGCCTTTATCAGCTCTCTCTCCAATTCTTCCAGTAGTAGCAGCACGGAGCAGCTGATCTCATACGTACATTGACAGTACTGTTGAGATCACAATGACAACTGACAGCTATCCATGAGGTACATTTTCATGATGGGTCGTTAAGAGGTTTTAAAACACACCATCCTGGTTGGTAGCAGTAAGTGAAATGAACTTATAACCATTAGTCATGATCTTGGACTAAGAAACCAAATGCCTTCTAAATAAAGAGTGAGAGTAAAGGCTAACTCAGATGGCTGTATACCCTACCATTCATACAATATACGAGATAGACTCATTACATGCAAAGCAAGATATTTCAAGCCTTTATTTGTTATAATTTGGATGATTATGGCTTATAGCTTATGAAAACCCCAAAGTCACAATTTTGAGGTACCCTTTGCTCAGGGGATATGGATTAATTAGCTGAATAGAGTGTCACACTTTGATCCTAGAATATTGAACCTTTTCACAAAATTCTAATTTTAAGCTGCATTAATGCAGTTCCTTTTAATTTGCATTACTGAAATAAATGGACTTTTGCACGATATTCAAATTTTTCGAGTTTCACCTGTATATATCTATGAAGTTCAGGTCAGGAATTGCAGTCTTAATACAGACACTAAAATACATTCACATTGCGGCCATCAAAATAAGGCCTAACTATATTACGGCTTCGAGAAATATGCACAATAAATCTTCATATTCTATTATATGGAGAAGGGTTTCACAGCCTTTTAACTTCAGACAGCCAAAAAGCAAAGTCAGTTTCGCTCCAGACTGCACTGCTGTAATTTGTGCCAAATCTACCAATCGTTGCACATAAGTTTTGCATGAAAGAAGTCACAAAGCCCTATTTTCGCTGCGTTTTAAAGACAGATTTCTCCAGTGCAGTGCTTAATAAATTTCAAGGGAGTGCATGACAGAAAGGGATAGATATGTTCTGCATTAACATGATCACTCTGCCTCGGTAACTAATTACACTTTCTAATGGCCTCAACTCGAGCAGTTTTCTTCACAGTGAAAAGGTCCCATTGTGTACATAATTCTCACAGCTCATACCCTCTGACCACCACAACAGCTTCATTCAAATGAGGGAAATCTAGAACAGAAAGCTCTTCCGATGGGCTGGCAGCCAAAACACCAGCAGCAGTTGTGCCAAGGGTTTTGTTCCACTACAATTCAACAATAGCGGAAAGGGCATAAATGCCAGATTTTTCAGCAAACAAATGACGTTAAATGGGATAAAGTGGTCATCCATTTCATACATAATACATTGTTGTACAGCAGGAAAACTACTAGCTACTAAAGCCAAATGTAACATGAGCCAGAAACTACTTCCAACTAGAAATGCACCAGAGTTCTTAAAATCAAATATGTGGGACATTTTTATTACGGTGATAGAATTACATCATCTCATAATTACGTGTTTAATAGTTTCATCAACATTTGTTCAAGGTACCTTCGCAAGGGTCTTTTCAAACAAAAGTTGGGTTGAGAATATTTATCGGGGGCCGTCTTTCAGGACTTAAAAGAGGACCTTTTACCGCTCCCGACGTGCCTGTTTTAATAGCATCAAGCATTCCCCATGTAACAACTATTTGTTCTATGTTGTGCCATTCCTTTATTATTCCTGCTAGAAGTTAAGAATGAATTGCTAGCAGTCTGCAGTAAGGGTACAGAGGGGTGTAACCAGTTAGGGGTGTGTCCCTGCACAGACTCACTCTATCCAATCAGTATTGTCAGACACGGTATATGCCATTGTCAGACTGTGCAGGTACACCCCCAACTGATTACCGCCCCTCTGTGCCCTTACTGCAAACTGCTGGAAAATGTATTCATAACTTCTAGTAGAAAAAACAAAAGGAGCCATAAGAATAGATGTTTTAGAATTGTTATTACATGGGGGATGTATGAAGCTATAAAAACAGGCATGTCAGGAGTGGCGACAGGTCCTCTTTAATCAGTAAATGCCTGCTAATACACCATCTTGATAAAGGTTTTTCTTTTATTTTCTCCAGTTGTCTCAAAGACTATTAATTTGAGTGCAAGTATAGGCTACTTTCACACTTGCGTTCGGAGCGGATGCGTCTGGTGTCTGCACAGACGGATCGGCTTCTATAATGCAAATGCTTGCATCCGTTCAGAACGGATCCGTCTGCATAACTGTTTTTTTCAGATCTGATTTTTCGCTTCGTGAAAACTCAGATCCGACAGTATATTCTAACACAGAGGCGTTCCCATGGTGATGGGGACGCTTCAAGGTAGAATATACTAAAAGAACTGTGTACATGACTGCCCCCTGTATTTAACTCATTGGTGGCCAGTGCTTGTAATTTTTCGCCATGATGCATTGATTGATAAGCTTTAATACACTGCAGGTACAGGCCTCATCATAAGGCACAACCTCATGCAGTCCGTGGTCCTAAACAGAAGATAACAGTTCAGAACTACCGTAGATTTCTGTCTTCATTTACCCAGAAAACTGGTGTAAATGAAGATAAATTTGTTAGGGTGGCAGGCCATGCCCCTTCCCACCCCTTAAGGAAAACTGGTGGGGATGATGGACAAAACCAAGAGATGCGACAATTTTTCAAAAAGTCACAGTTAAAAAGTTGCAAACACACTGTTTGCAACTTTTTAACGCCACTTTTCAGGCACAGGGAAGATGATAAATTGAATTTTCATTTTATCCCAACTTATCCATGTAAAACTCACCTGCACTATGAGCAGCTACATGGGAATGCATGCATGATTACCACAAGACTTACTTCCATGGGATTGCTGGAGATAGTTGAGTGCTATATTCAGTAGTCCCAAAGTAGTAAACGGAGCACTGATAATGGAGGCAAAGTACGGCTCCATTCACACTCTGAGAACCCTCGTACCAGTGATCAATTAAATGTAAAAAACGGGTTAAAAGCTACTTACCAGACTGAACATCTATGACCATCTGATGTCCTCCTCTCATTCCTGGACGGCTGTCTTCGCTATCACCTAAATTGGAGTGCAAAGAGTACAGCATAAAACATTTTTTTAAAGAAATTTCAGAAGATAATTTTAAAACAAAGATAAATATTACAATTATTTACTCAAGATCATCATCATACTATTTGATGAATATCAGAATATTTTAGACTATGCTCATGTCCATAAGAACACTAAGCAGAGAAAGTACACAGCTTTATGTCAGTAGGATTCTGTTACAGAAAGGTCATGCAGAGACACACAGCAGTATCAATCATCATGATAGTGCCGTGCGCTTTCTAAGTCCAGACCGCACAATCCAACTCACATGGAGAAGCTGAGAAGATTGATATAGATATATATTATTTTTCAATTTTTATGAAAAAAATAATACAATTTGACAAAACATTGTATGACTGTACCTGTGGGTATAAAGTGGTGAGTGGCATTTTGACAATGTGACAGATGTATTTCAGAAAATATATGGTAGTTAGTATGATTTTTATTTTTTTCCCGGAACTTGTTTTATTTGTACATGTCAAAAATGAAAATTGCCAAACACCTAAGACTCAAAGGGTTAAATACAGCACTGTATAATGTGACAAAGGAAGAAAAAAACAACCCAAGACAATGAGCATGCCCATTTCTTAAAACTCACCTACAGCAGGTGCTGTACCCCTGGACAGTAGGGTATCCTTGATGCACAAGGACAGTTCAATACTCACAGTTAACATCACCTCTATACAAACACGTTATTGTTACCTTTAATGCATTTAGGAATTATTTGGTTCCATTGTGGTTTGTATTCTTGCTGACTGATGTACTGGCTGAATAGCCCATCTGAGGGGAAATAAAGTACTGCATCAGTATAGACCAAAAAGGATGAAGTAGATAAGAATGGCCTATAGCTGCCCACACACGTACAATACTACTGCTATATGTGCATAGAAAGAAGTCACTGACAAAAAGCTTTGGCAGTGTCTTCTCTTCACAGGAATCAAGGACTCAGTAGAAGACTTGAATTGAGAGAACAGGGGTCCCATCCTGAAGGAAACGCAGACTGAGACCTTGCAACTCCATTCATTCACTATGGGACTGCTGGCAACCGCTGTACTCCATCTATGGCATTCCCAGAGAGAATAAATTGAGTGACAGCATGCAAGGCCGACCTGCTCCTCTATCAGGATGGGGGTATGGAACCTGATTCTTGGGATTGGCTGGGGTCTTCGTGGATGTAACCCCACTGACCAGTTAGTTATCACTGATCCTTTAAGTAGCTTTCCATAGACCGGATTAATGTGTATCCAAATTTACTGCATTCAAGACCCCGACATTACTGGTGTCCGTTTCCTAGGTAAAATTATGTAAGGGATGTTTTTGCTCTAAACTAAATAAGGTCAAATATCCTCTAACATTCAGTGCCGTAGACAGATGACTGTGGAAAAACTAGGTCAGGAAAAGGAACATTCTTGGCATCGGCTCCTTGTCTCATCGGCAACATTTTTCATAAAGGCTGCCTTAATAGGTCATAGTGTGTTGCTTATTCGATTTCTGTACCAAACATAGGGCAGCCAAAGACTACGGTCCTTCTAACATGTATCGTTACCAGTATACCTGCCTGTTGAGCATCTCAAAGAAAGAAGCGTCATTTCCCAAACCAGGAGAAAGGCCATTTTTCTAGCTTCTTCTGTTGTACTCAAATTGTCAGAATCACTTGTCACCTTACAACGCAGCAAAACTACCCCCTTAAGCCGAATGCATACGGCCGTGTTCCGCGGCCAAGAGCAGTCCGTGGTATGCCGGGCTGGATTCCTGTTCAGAGCAGGAGCGCACGGCGTCATTGGTTGCTATGACGCCGTGCGCTTCATGTCGCCGCTGCTGTACAGTAATACACTCGTATAGTGTATTACTGTAGTGCAGCGGCGGCATGAAGCGCACGGCGTCACAGCAACCAATGACACTGTGCGCTCCTGCTCTGAACAGGAATCCAGCCCGGCATACCACGGACTGCTCTCGGCCGCGGAACACGGCTGTGTGCATTCGGCCTTACAGTGAGTAAAACAAATGCCTGTTTACCAAGAAAGGCTACATTTTCTTGCCCTTTTTGCTGCAGAGGGCCATTTGGATATTTGTAACATTGTTCGCGGGCCATACTAAATTCTTAACTTAAAACTTTGACTGCTATATTTTGTCAAACATAAATGACTTAGGCTACTTTCACACTAGCGTTCGGGTGTCCGCTTGTGAGTTCCGTTTGAAGGCTCTCACAAGCGGCCCCGAACGGATCCGTCCAGCCCTAATGCATTCTGAGTGGATGCGGATCCGCTCAGAATGCATCAGTTTGGCACCGTTTGTCCTCCGCTCAGCAGGCGGACCCCTGAACGCAGCTTGCAGCGTTCGGGTGTCCGCCTGGCCGTGCGGAGGCAAACGGATTCGTCCAGACTTACAATGTAAGTCAATGGGGACGGATCCGTTTGAAGTTGACACAATATGGCTCAATTTTCAAACGGATCCGTCCCCATTGACTTTCAATGTAAAGTCAAAACGGATCCGTTTGCATTATCATGAAAAAAAAAAAAAATATATATATATATATTTTTTTTTTGTTCATCGTTATGCAAACGAATCCGTTCTGAACAGATACAAGCGTTTGCATTATAGGTGCGGATCCGTCTGTGCAGATACCAGACGGATCCGCACCTAACGCAGGTGTGAAAGTAGCCTTAGGGGTAAGTTACAGAAAATTGCGTTTGGATTTATTTTTTTAATTAAGACAGCTGTATCCTTGCAGCACAAAGTGGCGGCTGAACCTTATTTATTTATTTATATTAGTACAGGCGTCATTTTGGCCAAACATAGTCTAAGGCTACTTTCACACTCTCGTTTGGTGCGTATCCGTTTTGGTGTCCATCTCCAAAGCGGAATGGAGACTGATCGGAGACAAAACTGATGCATTCTGAGCGGATCCTTTTCCATTCAGAATGCATTAGGGCAAAACTGATCCGTTTTGGACCGCTTGTGAGAGCCCTGAACGGATCTCAGAAACGGAAAGCCAAAACCCCAGTGTGAAAGTAGCCTAATTTTCAAGTTGAGAATGTTGTATATTTAGTTCTTTATTTGGCATTAATGGCAGCCAAGCTCATCCCAGAGGGGTCCAGATAGGGGTTCATCCAGCTTTCACTCTCCCTGCCTTTGTCCCTTTCTCAGCCTCAGAGCTGCCCCCCCACCTCCATCTGCCTCAAATCCACCTCCCATCAGACCCTCCCCAGCCTCAGATCAGACCTCCATTAAACCCTCCCCAGCCTCCATTAGCCTGAGATCATTCTCACAGACTTCCCAGCCTACAAAAGCCTCAGATCACACCCCCATCAGACTCTCCCAGCCTCAGATTGGCCCCCTCCCCCAGCATCCCATCAGACTCTCCCAGCCTCAGATTGGCCCCCTCCCCCAGCATCCAATCAGAACCCCCTGCTTGCACTTCTTTAGATCAGACCCAATCAGACAGGGTGCTCTTATGTGTACTATGTCCTGACACTGTACATGTCAGGACACAGTGCGGGGCCTGGAAGAAGACCAGGGAAGGAGAGTAAGGCCAGCGCAGTGCTCACCTTCCTGTGCCTCCCGCATGCTAAGGACCACTTCCATAATGGAAACGGTCATTAGCATTTGCACTATATGCTCTGGCAGGGGGACAGGGAGACGGCGCTCACATGAAGTGATCCAGTGGGCTTTATGTGGCCCGCAGGCCACAGGTACCCCACCCCTGCCCTAGAGGTTTATACAGGTGAAGCACAGGCATGACTACTTAGGAATACGCAGGAGTTAAAACAAAATGCCTAGTAAAGGGTAACAAACTGACAAAACGTGGTACTACCATTTACAGCTTTTTCAATGAGCTCCTCGCTGGCGTCAAAGTCTCCTTTCAGTACTAGCTTGTCATGCAGCTCCGTTAGCATCGGGTGCTCTAAAGCTATTTTGGTTTTCTTCTGTAAGGACTCAAAAGCTTCTGTATAGTTGTGCTGCCGGAAATGCTTCAGACAAAGGCGAATGGCTTCCTGTTCACGGTACTACTGGAGCAAGGACAAGAATGAGCAGATTTACTAAAACACAAAGGCTGCAGGATGCAGCAAAACAAACATAATATTAGGTTCTGTTCACATTGTCATTCACAGCCTCCTCCTGGGTTACAATACATTACAAAAATGCAGGAGAAAAAGTGCCTCAATGAATAGTATGTTTGTACTGAGTAAAAAAACATACAGGTATTTGGTTATCTCACTCTTACTATTTAAGTTACCTTAACCGAATTGTACTTGACTTTTTTATGCTTTAGGAGAGGAATGCCCCCTCCTACTAGAACATATCTTTGTTAGGTCATGTTGACCAACGGTTATATTTGTAACCATATCTATGCTTTTCAGGAAAAAAAATATGTTACAAAATGTATTTATTTTTTAAAGTAGAGGTAGCCTAAATGCTCACTTTGGTTGTGCCGATAGAACAAAATCCTTCCTGGGTCTGCTATGGCCAAGAAGAACTGGAAAGGCATCCAGTGACGAAGGTAGCGATGGTACCAAAAAGGAACCCGGCTGCGCTGTCACTCAAAGAGTTGGCAAGGTTAGCCAGATGAATAAGCCAGAAGAATTTACTGTCTTCTTCTCTAACACTTGTACTCAAACTCATTATACATTTTACAGAATAAAAAGACAGCAAATTCTTCATGTATCTGGTAATCCTTGCTCACTCTTGGGGCGAATGCGCAGCCAGGTTCCTTCTTAGTACTATTACTTCCTCCTGGGCTTCAGTCAGTCTTCACAGTATATTTTATGGCAAGGCCAGCCTATTAAGACCAGCCTATTAAAATGAAGGGGATTTGTAGAGTTGAGTATGCATGTGAAACCAGGCATAGCTATCATAGCCCCATTACAAAGGGAAGCCAAGACACTAGTGGGTACAAAGACCTAGCAGCCTGGTATTACTAGTACACTGAATGTTAAAAATAGAAAGGTTGTTGCGAAGTAAACAAGTAGATGATATCTGTGTGCTGCCAGCTACGCATGGCATGTGACTTTGGAAAACAATGTGTCACAGAATGACCCTTTGATCGGTCAGGAATGATAGCAATGCAAGACCAAAGTGTGGATTAAACATAACTGGAGACAGGCTCAACATACTTCCCGGGAGTACCCTAGTGAGGAACAAGTCCAATTTATTTTACAGTGTTCTGTAAATATATAATAAAACTGTATTACCCAGTTCAAGACCATTTACAACCCCCTTCCTGACACATTTTTGTTCTTATTAAAGGGTTTCTATCACTTCGTTTCACCTATTTAGCTTTCAGACACTAGCGATCCGCTAGTGTCTGCTCTATCTAACCATCCTAATATAAGAGCTTATTGTCCTGCCGTTTAGCTAAAAAAATAACTTATATAGAAATGCAAATGAGCCTCTAGGTGCTATGGGGGCGTGATTAGCACCTAGAGGCTCCGTCTACCTTAACAAACTGCCGCCGCCCAGCGCGTCCCTCCAGCCCGCCCATCTCCAGCTGAAGCGATCCTCTCCGTGCGCGTCTCTGTTCTGCGCATGCGCAGTGAATGTCTGATCGCTTCCCTGCTCAGACATCTCCACTGCGCCTGCGCCGATGACGTCATAGTGCTCCGAGGAACAGGCGCAGTGGAGATGTCTGAGCAGGGAAGCGATCAGACATTCACTGCGCATGCGCCGAATACGAGGAGCATCGCATTCCGGAGGAGATGGGCGGGCTGGAGGGACGCGCTGGGCGGCGGCAGTTTGTTAAGGTAGACGGAGCCTCTAGGTGCTAATGACGCCCCCATAGCACCTAGAGGCTCATTTGCATATCTATATAAGTTATTTTTTTAGCTAAACGGCAGGACAATAAGCTCTTATATTAGGATGGTTAGATAGAGCAGACACTAGCGGATCGCTAGTGTCTGAAAGCTAAATAGGTGAAACGAAGTGATAGAAACCCTTTAAGTGCATGCTACTTTGACAGTTACACACTAGGAAAAAAGTAAAAAAAAAATATATATAAAGAAAAGTAAGAAACATAAAAACTCGGGATACAACCACATCTGCATTTTAGCCAGACACTGTTGGGGGTCTGGATGGTAGCAATATACATGTAACTTAAATCTAGGGGTTTTGCTTTTTCATGATATGGCATCATCATACATTACGGAATGTACACATACCAAACATTGCCTTGCACGGTAGACGAAGGGAATTCTTTTTCCCATGATTCTACCAAAAACATTTTGGGGCAGACTAAAAAGCGAAAATAAATTAAATTAAACAAAATCACGTTTAGAATGTAGCATTCCAAAAAGTAAATTTTTACTCTAGTCATGAGGCCCCAAATCACCCCTGGTCATAACAGAGTTGGGCTGGGTTCACACGGGCGTTGCGGGGAAAATGCGCGATTTTTCCGCCCAAGTGCAAAGCGTTTTAATGCATTTTGACCGCGCATGAGAAAAATAGGCATGTTTGGTACCCAGACCCGAACCTCTTCACAGAAGTTTGGGATCGGTGCTGTGTAGATTTTATCATTTTCCCTTCTAACATGGTTATAAGGGAAAATAATAGCATTCTTAATACAGAATGCGAAGTAAATTAGGGCTGGAGGGGTTAAAAAAAATTATTAAAGTCACCTCACTCACTTGTTCGCGCAGCCCAGCTCGTCTTCTTTCTTCTTTTTTGAGGACCTGGGAGGAAAAGCGCAGTGACATCACCAAAGGTCCTTTTTCTCCCAGGTCCTTAAAGAAGAAGAAAGACGACGAGCCGGGCTGCGCAAACAAGTGGATGAGGAGAGTTTAATTTTATTCTTTTTTTTAACCCCTCCATTCCTAATTTACTTAGCATTCTGTATTAAGAATGCCATTATTTTCCCTTATAACCATGTTAGAAGGGAAAATAATAATGATCGGGTCCCCATCCCGATCGTCTCCTAGCAACCATGTGTGAAAATCTCATCGCATCCGCACTTGCTTGCGGATGCTTGCGATTTTCACGCAGCCATATTCACTTCTATGGGGCCTGCGCTGCGTGAAAAAACGCACAATATAGAGCATGCTGCGATTTTCACGCAACGCACAAGTGAAGCATGAAAAATCACCAGCCCCATTGGAGTGAATGGGTCTGAATTCAGGGCGGGTGCAATGCGTTCACCTCACACATTGCACCCGCACTGAATTCTCGCCCGTGTGTAAGGGGCCTTAAAAAGCAGGCAATGCTTCTAGAATCAAACACAAAACCCGACCAAACACAAAACTTACTACACTACATACATATATTCAGTGTACAGCACCTCAACCAGCCTATGTTTATTTAAAAAAACGTGATGGATAATATAGTGTGTATATATAAAGTATATTTAAGAAACTCCCCAGTTTATTATTATGGACACGATCAGAGCTGAGATGACTTCTAGGTATAAAGTAAAGCTACCAGTGTCCTCTTCTCCCTAGGACCTACCTTCTCAAAGTCACTGCAGGGACCCCCATATTCAATCTTCATGTAGCATTTTGCTGCTTTGTGAGCAGATATTTGAATGTATCCGCCCTAGGCAACCCCAGTCCGACACCGATGCTATAATGATGAACTTGTGAAGGTGTGAATGCATGTTGGACGCACACAACTTCAGAAAGAAGATTGGATGCCATCATGAGGATTCATAGGCATTATGTTGGTCGGTGGCTGCTGGTCAACTCTTTCTCTCTCATCCTGCATGTCTATTGGCTCATTCCTTCTGACCCAATTCAGGATATTGAATCAAAAATGGAGAACTCTGATGAACTCCAGCCTCCTGCCAAGAAATCAACCATCATGACACAGGCCAGGAGCTTCTTCAGGTCAGTTGCCCCAAGACGTAAAAACCACGTCATCCGCCATGAGAAAGCTGAGAAGACACCACCCAATTTTATTGCCGATCCAAAAGTTGCACATGAGGGGCCCCTAATACCACAAGGCATGTTCCTGGGAGAAAAAAAAATAAGTGGGGAACCCCCACAAAAAAAGCCCCCAGGACGCTGATGCTGTGGAGCCATTGCTTGTCCACAAAGCACCACCTGATAAAAATAAATTTAAAAAAACACCAAAGAACTGTAAGTGACGATGTAATAGAAAGACTCGTTAAAAACAAGACAGGAACAAAGGATTATGTCTCTCTAAATTTTGAGACCCTTAAAACATTGGTCTGATGAAGACCTTTTGAAGGCATCTTGTGAAGCTTCCAAAGCCAGTCTTAAGAGGAAAGCACCAACCTCCAATGACAGTCAGTCTGGGACATTTCCACCAGCCAAAAGATCTGCGGTAGAAAAAATGTCCGCTCCATCTACCAAAGATGTAGGAAGCCCGGAGCTGGGAACACCACAAGTGGAGATGGCCTATACTTGGAGAGCACAGAACAACTTGTATCCAGAGCACTTATCCATCCTGAAGAGCAGCAGCCAGGAAGGCATGATGGATGATAACATCATTAACAAGGCCCAGGATCTCCAGTTTGGGGACTTTGATGGCGTGTAGCCTGTCACCGCTATTCTCTTTCCAGGGTACAGTGTGCTAAAGAAGGCTGTACAAATCCACTACGACAAGGACAGTGTGCACTGGATGACCACCTACTTCAAAAATGGTGACATCCTAGTGTCCAACAGCATCAAGACCAGCAATTTGCCTCTATCTGTTTGCAAGCAGATTAATAACATCTACAGTGCAGTGGTCCATGAGCCCCTGAAACAGCTAAACTTTCTCAAAATGGATGAGCAGATAAACATCAATGACTGTGGGGTGTTCGCCATAGCATTTGCCATTGAGTTTCTGGCAGATGACTGTGAACCCACGGCGATCTTCCAGCACAACGCGATGAGACCATCTAATATCCTGCCTGCAGAATGGCAGGATCACAGGCTTTCCCAAAAAGGTCAATTACCGACTCCATGTCTTTCATGAGATGTCAAGTCTATGATGGGCCAAGAGAGCACCCTGACCGGAAGCCTGATATTACCGAAACAGACCTGGATACTCTAAGTCACCAAAGCTGCAGTCTCTGCCCAACACCAGATTACAACCGCTGACCCACGGTACAGGTCTAGAACCCACAGACTTGCTGGCAACAGTAAGTAACACGGGACTTTTCTAAGTTTGATCATCTTCATGTACTGATTGTAATAATCTCTTCTCTTGTGATAATATATCACACCGGGGCTGTGGGAGGTTATTTGATGATAAGGAGGAGTCCTTGGAATTCAAATTAAGGCGGGCTGGGCACTGCCGGGGGGCGTCACTGGGCTCCGGAGAGTGAAAAAAACGCCCCTCTGGGCTCCTTGGACCCTAATTAGCATAACATAAAAAGCGCTTTTATATCAAAACTACAAAACAAAATAAAGTAAAAAGAAGACTGCTGGAAATAAGGTACTTTAGTCAACATAGTGATGGTGCCAGCTTAAAATGGTAATAGCAGGTGACAGATTCCCTTTAAGGGGGAGCTCCCATTGACTTTGATATGTAGATCACTTTGAGTAACGGCTCCCAGAATTTTAACTATAGAAGTGTGTAAGAAAGCAGGGGTTTTGGCGATTTATATCAGGCAAACGGCGTTCCAAACCCTATAAAGATATATGAAAATGAATCAGCCCATTATAAGGTGTATTCTGTTTATGTTGGATACAGTAGTGGGTCCCAGAACAAGAACAACAGCTATAATAGTCAATGACATTGATAAGCGTTGGTAGAAACATGGGCCCAAGTTTAATACAGGTAAAGGGATTACAATGACCCACAGTGACTAGGAGTAAAGGTCCATTCACACGTCCGTATGTGTTTTGCGGATCCACAAAACACGGACAGCGGCAATGTGCGTTCTGCATTTTGCGGACCGCACATCGCCGGCACTTAATAGAAAATGCCTATTCTTGTCCGCAATTGCGGACAAGAATAGAGCATGTTCTATATTTTCGGGAATGGAATTGCAGACCTGGAAGTGCGGATCCCATAGAAATGAATGAGTCCGATTTTGCGGAACGAAATTGCGGACGTGTGAATGGACCCTAAAGGGTATGTCACTGACATGTAATTTTCCGCTACTCCATGTTCAGTCATCATTAGTTATACATGTCTCTGTTCATGTGATTTAACACATTTTTTTGGGGAGTATTTTAACACACTCCCAAAAATGGAAAAAAAAAAGTTATGCTCATAATTTAGCTTTAAAATTATTTTGCAATTTCAGTAGCGGAAATTTTGAATTGTGACTTATGCTTTTCTTGTATTTCTATGGCTCTTAAAGGGATTGTCTCATTTCAGTAAACGACATTTATCATGTAGAGAAAGTGAATACAAGGCACTTACTACAATGTATTGCGTTTGTACATATTGCCTCCTTTGCTGGCTAGATTAATCTTTCCATCACATTATTCACTGCTCGTTTCCATGGTTTCAACCACCTAACCCAGCAGCGTAGAAAGAGTGTCAGCCTATACGCACTCACGCGGTCCCAGACACCAGAGAGGCCGGTGCATTTTTCTATAGTGTACAAGCACGACCACTGTTGCTGGATTGCAGGGTGGCCGTAACCATGGAAATGAGCAGTATATAATGTGATGGAAAAATGAATCCAGCCAGCAAATGAAGCAATATAGATAACAATATATTAGTAAGTGCCTTGTATTAACTTTCTCTACATAATAAATGCCACTTACTGAAGTGAGACACCCCCTTAGGGACCAGGCTCATTTTTTTTGCAAATCTGACCAGTGTCACTTTGTGGTGATAACTTTAAAACGCGTTGACTTATCCAGGCCATTCATTATTTTTTCGTCACATATTGTACTTAATGACACTGGTAAAATGGAGTCAAAAAAATTCATTTTTATTTATAAAAAAATACCAAATTTGCCAAAAAATTTCAAATTTACAAGTTTCAATTTCTCTACTTCTATAATACATAGTAATACCTAAAAAAAAGTGTTATTACTTTACATTCCCCATATGTCTACTTCATGTTTGGATCATTTTGGGAATGACATTTTATTTTTTGGGGATGTTACAAGGCTTATAAGTTTAGAAGCAAATCTTGAAATTTTTCAGAAATTTTCAAAAACCCACTTTTTAAGGACCAGTTCAGGTCTGAAGTCACTTTGTGAGGCTTACATAATAGAAACCACCCAAAAATGACCCCATTCTAGAAACTACACCCCTCAAGGTATTCAAAACTGATTTTACAAACTTTGTTAACCCTTTAGGTGTTCCACAAGAATTAATGGAAAAAATTTCAAAATTTCACTTTTTTGGTAGATTTCCCATTTTAATAATTTTTTTCCAGTTACAAAGC
Source organism: Bufo bufo (assembly GCF_905171765.1). Lineage (NCBI taxonomy): Eukaryota > Metazoa > Chordata > Amphibia > Anura > Bufonidae > Bufo > Bufo bufo. The sequence continues at coordinate 584,352,800 of NC_053389.1, read as the reverse complement.
AAGGGTTAAAAGCCATACAAAACTCAATATATATGGCTCTGATTCTAAAGTTTACAGAAACACCCCATATGTGGTCGTAAACTGCTGTACGGGCACACCGCAGGGCGCAGAAGGAAAGGAATGCCATACGGTTTTTGGAAGGCAGATTTTGCTTGACTGGATTTTTGACACCATGTCCGATTTGAAGCACCCCTAGAGTAGAAACTCCAAAAAAGTGACCCCATTTTAGAAACTACGGGATAGGGTGGCAGTTTTGTTAGTACTATTTTAGGGTACATGTGATTTTTGGTTGCTCTATCTTACACTTTTTGTGAGGCAAGGTAACAAGAAATGGCTGTTTTGGCACAGTTTTTATTTTTTGTTATTTACAACATTCGTCTGACAGGTTAGATCATGTGGTATTTTTATAGAGCAGGTTGTCACGGACGCGACATTACCAAATATGACAACTTTTTTTGGTTGCTTGTTTCAGTTTTACATAACAAAGCATTTTTATTTTTTTATGATTCTTTAGTGTCTCCACATTCTGAAAGCCATAGTTTTATTTATTTTTTTGGGCGACTGTCTTGTGTTGGGGCTCATTTTTTTCGGGATAAGAGGACAGTTTGATTGGCACTATTTTGGGGTGCGTATGACTTTTTGATGGCTTGCTATTACGCTTTTTGTGATGTGACAAAAAAATTGCTTTTTTTTTACATCGTTTTTATTTTAATTTTTTAGGTCATGTGGTGGTTAGGTCATGTGATATTTTTATAGAGCAGGTTATTACGGACGCGGCGATACCTTATATGTATACTTTTTTTTTTTTTTACTTATGTAAGTTTTACACAATGATTTCACTTTTGAAACAAAACAAAAATCATGTTTTAGTGTCTCCATAGTCTGAGAGCCATAGTTTTTTCAGTTTTTGGGCTATTATCTTGGGTAGGGTATGATTTTTTTGCAGGATGAGGTGACGGTTATATTGGTAGTATTTTGGTGGGCATACGCCTTTTTGATCGCTTGCTGTTGTACTTTTAGTGATGTAAGGTGACAAAAAAATTTGTTTATTTAGCACAGTTTATTTTTTACGGTGTTCATCTGAGGGGTTAGGTCATGTGATATGTTTATAGAGCCGGTCGATACGGACGCAGCAATACCTAATATGTCACCTTTTTTCTTTTTTTCGCCCCCTATTTTTTACCAATTTTTGTGCATTGTCCCAGGGTGCCTGCTGATTGATTTCAGCAGGCACCCAAGTTCCGATCACCGCCTGCCGGTGATCGAAACTACACATGACGTACCGGTACGTCATGTGTCCTTAAGTACCAGGACATCATGAGGTACCGGTACGTTATGTGTCTCCAAGAGGTTAAGGATAATCCTAAAATGCCTTACTAAATACAATCTATTAGATTCTATGGGTTCCATACATGAAAAATATAATTTTCCCACCCAAAATTAACTCACAAAATGTATTCTTGGAGCTAGTTTTAAAATTTTGATAGTGTACATTGAAAATAAAACCCTAAAAAGCAGAAACCAATGCATGCTGCCTTTTGGAAAAAAAATTCACAGATAGTCAAAATAACCATTTCCAATCCTGTCTGCCTGTTTTACAACATGCCTGTATCAATTTTGTAGAGCTCGGTGTTCCACTGTTATTCCTCCTGGAAATGCACAAATAAATTAACTACGCATTATTATTACCCTTGTCAACAGAATGTGTCCCTACACAGTCTGATGGCCTGTTCAAATCACCTTTATGCATCCTGATGAACATGTACCTTTTTGAGCAAATTTACGGTGAAAACAGAATATAACAGGATAAGAAAATGATGTCCCCCCAGGTCAGTGACGTCTCGACCAGCATAACTGGACTGGGCACGCCTTAACACCATTCACGTCAACGGGGCTAAGCCACAACCATGCCAGTAATAATAGTCGTGACGTCACTGGGCCTGCGGAAAACAGCTGATCAGCAGGGGTCCCGGGTGTTGGACCCAAGCTGATCAGATGCTGAAGATCTAGCCAGAGGATAGATCATCAGTAAAAAAAAAAAAAATAATAATAACTTCAATCCTTGTGGTGCAAAACCACACCACAGAAAAAAAAAAAAATATTAAAATGATAAAACACATCATAAAAAATACATCATGTGTACACTAGACTATATACATTAGGGTTCAAAACATACAGATGAAACTGAGCCAGTATAAAATATTGCATTATAGTAAAGTATATTGTGATATACTATCAAAGTCAAATGTGCACACCCACCTTGCTGTACCAATGAAGACAAGGCTGTACAACCTCAGGATCGTCAATGCCGTTGATTTCAACATACCAAATACTAAAATTAAAACTCGGACCCCATGACAATAGAGGCACTAGAACAAAAAATATATATATATTACAATAGGATTTAAAAAAAAATGACATATCCATCATAAAAGCTACAAATGAAAAGCCATGTAACACTGCTTCCCCATATAGAGCGTACATAATTAGGCCTTATTCACACGTCCGTTGTTTCTTTCCTGATCTGTTCCGTTTTTTGCTGAACAGATCTGGACCAATTCATTTTCAATGGGTCCTGAAAAAAAACGGACAGCTCAATGTCTGATTTTTTTTCAGGACCCATTGAAAATGAATGGGTCCAGATCTGTTCAGCAAAAAACGGAACAGATCAGGAAAGAAACAACGGACGTGTGAATGGACCCTTATACAGTGTCCACTGAAATAATAGGGTATAATATAAATACAAATGCAGCAGGTCTCCCCACAGTGACAGCATTTCCCAGCTGCCATAGTGACCCGGCACCCATGATTTGTCCACCTCAGAATATTAATCCTTTTACATACTATAGATCTCTAAAATAGATAGTTGTAATTGAAAAAAAATGAATAAAAAATAAATCACTGCAAGCACACCATTCCCATGCCTACCAAGAAAGTAATGCAAAAGTTTAAACATACCTATTTTAATGAAACGACAGGGGAACATCTGTTCGTCAATTTTATGCTTCAATGTGAAGGTCTCCTTGTTGTAATCGTTTTTCAGGCCACTGAAATGGGACATGATTACATATACTGGGTTGGTGAGAGTATTGAGTGACTTTCAGGAAAATCATTGAAGGAAGGGTAGAAATGTAAAGGGAATCTATCACCAGAGACATAGTCACAAATCCATCTTACATGTGCGCTTGTCGGAACATGGTCATGGTCTAGGTCCTATTTCGATAGGTGGCCTCTTTGCTAATTAACCCCTGGGTTCAACAAGGGTGGTGCCATTGCACCACCGGCTCCGCTCCTTTTCATTCCCAGGCATGCCCCCACCACTTTTACTGTCAGGGCCAGGCAGCTTGCCCTGAAGTCACGCAATGTACATGGCTGAGCGCCGAACGTGCTGCCACTAGACTTCGGGGCCAGGTGTGAGGATGTCTTCACGACCTAAGGTGTGCAGCCAGGAATGAAAAGGAGCAGAGCTTCAGTTGCAACAACACTGCCTAGATGCTAACTAGCATAAAAAGCTGATTTCTTAACAAAGAGGCCACCTATCGAAATAAGACCAAGTCCATTACAATTCATAGCAATGTAACCTGTCACCAGGATTTTGTGTATAGAGCTGAGGACATGGGTTGCTAGATGGCCGCTAGCACATCCACAATACCCAGTCCCCATAGCTCTGTGTGCTTTTATTGTGTAAAAAAAATATATAAAATTGGTACATATGCAAATTACCCTGAGAGGAATCCTGTCCCTGACTCATCTCACGTACAGGACTCATCTCAGGTTAATTTGCATATGTATCAAGGGTTCTCTGGGACTGTATCAACATGGCCTCTGGAAATCCATCCTAGAATGTGACTGGCATAGGTTAGGGTTGAAACCATTTCTACAGCTGCTAAGGATGATGAGAGGACCTTGCTGCTTCGCGCTCCAGCAAAAGCACTGAAGTCACTTCACTGTCAGGCTAAGCACATCTCATGTACGATCGCTCCACTACTATCTACTGTACAGCAGAAATGCTGCTCTATAACCCCCCCCCCCCCCCCCCCCCCCATATCTCCTCTCCGTTCTTGCTCTACAGTAGGTAACCCTGGAACAATTGTACATCAGATATGCCATCAGGCTGAGCAGCCTGACAGCACATCTAAGCAGTGTGAAGTGACTCCAGCACCAGAGACCAGAATAGTGAGCCCCCCGCCTCAAGCAGTTGCAGTAAAGGCGGCAAACTGCCCTAGTCACAATCTAGGACGGGTTGAAACTAGCCATGTTGATACATTCCCAGGAAACCCCTTTAAGAAATACACTGCTCAAAAAAATAAAGGGAACACTTAAACAACACAATGTAACTCCAAGTCAATCACACTTCTGTGAAATCAAACTGTCCACTTAGGAAGCAACACTGAGTGACAATCAATTTCACATGCTGTTGTGAAAATGGGATAGACAACAGGTGGAAATTATAGGCAATTAGCAAGACACCCCCAATAAAGGAGTGGTTCTGCAGGTGGTGTCCACAGACCACTTCTCAGTTCCTATGCTTCCTGGCTGATGTTTTGGTCACTTTTGAATGCTGGCGGTGCTTTCACTCTAGTGGTAGCATGAGACGGAGTCTACAACCCACACAAGTGGCTCAGGTAGTGCAGCTTATCCAGGATGGCACATCAATGCGAGCTGTGGCAAAAAGGTTTGCTGTGTCTGTCAGCGTAGTGTCCAGAGCATGGAGGCGCTACCAGGAGACAGGCCAGTACATCAGGAGATGTGGAGGAGGCCATAGGAGGGCAACAACCCAGCAGCAGGACCGCTACCTCCGCCTTTGTGCAAGGAGGAACAGGAGGAGCACTGCCAGAGCCCTGCAAAATGACCTCCAGCAGGCCACAAATGTGCATGTGTCTGCTCAAACGGTCAGAAACAGACTCCATGAGGGTGATATGAGGGCCCGACGTCCACAGGTGGGGATGGTGCTTACAGCCCAACACCGTGCAGGACGTTTGGCATTTGCCAGAGAACACCAAGATTAGCAAATTCGCCACTGGCGCCCTGTGCTCTTCACAGATGAAAGCAGGTTCACACTGAGCACGTGACAGACGTGACAGAGTCTGGAGACGCCGTGGAGAACGTTCTGCTGCCTGCAACATCCTCCAGCATGACCGGTTTGGCATTGGGTCAGTAATGGTGTGGGGTGGCATTTCTTTGGAGGGCCGCACAGCCCTCCATGTGCTTGCCAGCGGTAGCCTGACTGCCATTAGGTACCGAGATGAGATCCTCAGACCCCTTGTGAGACCATATGCTGGTGCGGTTGGCCCTGGGTTTCTCCTAATGCAAGACAATGCTAGACCTCATGAGGCTGGAGTGTGTCAGCAGGTCCTGCAAGACGAAGGCATTGATGCTATGGACTGGCCCGCCCGTTCCCCAGACCTGAATCCAATTGAGCACATCTGGGACATCATGTCTCGCTCTATCCACCAACGTCACGTTGCACCACAGACTGTCCAGGAGTTGGCAGATGCTTTAGTCCAGGTCTGGGAGGAGATCCCTCAGGAGACCGTCCGCCACCTCATCAGGAGCATGCACAGGCGTTGTAGGGAGGTCCTACAGGCACGTGGAGGCCACACACACTACTGAGCCTCATTTTGACTTGTTTTAAGGACATTACATCAAAGTTGGATCAGCCTGTAGTGTGTTTTTCCACTTTAATTTTGAGTGTGACTCCAAATCCAGACCTCCATGGGTTGAAAAATTTGATTTCCATTTTTTAATTTTTGTGTGATTTTGTTGTCAGCACATTCAACTATGTAAAGAACAAAGTATTTCAGAAGAATATTTAATTAACTCAGATCTAGGATGTGTTATTTTTGTGTTCCCTTTATTTTTTTGAGCAGTGTACAATCCATGCACTAACAAATAACATTTACAGCACATTCAGTGCTGTATCATTAATGTTGGTGCATGCGATGTCACAATGCCACTGCTAGAAAACAGCATGCTTGATGCAAAACACTCAGTTGTATTGGCTACCCAGTCAAAACAGAATTCAAGCATATATCCCCAACAGAGATCACAATAATGCCTGTACAAGCATCAGATGCCTGTTCAGACCATTTTACTCCATTTAAAAAAAATAAAAAAAAGTCTCAATTATCAATACACCTTATTCATGAGCGCAGGGCGCGCTGTGAACAGAACAGGTAGTTTAGCTGGTGTCTGAAATAGCCAATAACAAAGCTCCATACAGCAAGAAGCTTTGTTATTGGTCGGTTTAGGCAGGCTGCTGGAAAGGGGGCGATATTGTGCCCTGCAGGAGGGGTAAGCTGGTGGGAATAATAGCTGTACTTGAAGGAAGGGCCAGATTCTGGGCTGTTGAGCTCTACCTGGGCACACCTGTGAACATGGCGGCTGTGGATTCCAGAGTGGTGGCTAACTCCAGCTGAGCCCTTGGGGACGGCCCATAGTGCAGCAGCCAAGTGATAAAGTACGGGAAGATACAGTATATCAGACTGTTCTTTATTACTTGTCTATAATTGCCAGCGGTTCATTCACTCCAAACCCCTATCAGGAGCTCATTAACCCTATGCTGGAGCGTCCAGAGCAATGTTATTTACATGGGACTATGTTTTGGGGGGGCTGGAGAGAAGGTGGGCTTTTATTTGCATGGGACTTTACGTTGAAGAATCTGACAGGCGGAAAGAGATTATTTACATGGGATTGCACATTGTAGTAGCTGATAGGAGAGATGCTTTTTACTTGGGACTGTATGTTGAAGGGGATGTACAGAGGGGAGAGATTTTATTTAGATTAGTAATGGTTTCCCTGCATAAATACCCACTTCTTAAGGCACGTTCCCACCAGTGCTATTTATTTCTGTTCTTGTGCTCCGTTAGAGGAGCAGAACGACGAAAATAATGCAAGTTATGGATCGGGCACATAACTGACCCCAACGGAGCTGAACAGACACCATTGATTATGATGGAGTCTGTTTAGTTTCTGTTTGGGATCCTATTTACCAAACAAAATAAATAAATAAATCATTCACACAAGGGTTTTTTGTCCGGTCTTTTTGACAAAATCTGAGACAGATGCCCGAACAGAGCTTCTAACGCAGATGTGAACAAGCCCTAAACATTACTTAGGCCTACGTATTATGTATTTGAACTACAACTTTCGTATTCTTCCACAGCTAAAAATACTCTTCAAAAATAATAAGAGTATTATTCCATAAAAAATGTTGTGTGACCTATGGTCCCCAATAAAGACTCCCCAGGGAAGGTTTGAAAAATAATTGAAAGAAAACATATATAGTCTACATTCTTACACCCAAAACCAAGGATCCTTAATGACATATGAGAGACATTGCCTTTAACATCCATGGCATATATTGGCATTTCTTTTACCTAGAGAGAAGTTCGGTCATGTTTTCTTCATTCATTCCACCAAAGACCTTAAACTTCTTCAAGTTACAGACATGTGTCTTCTCGTATTTCCCAAAGGTGATGCTTTGTACAATTGCTGGCCTTTCAACTTTCAGTATCAGAAACTGTGTGAGTAAAAAACAGAAACTATTACAAAATGCAGACACGACAGTATCTGTACTAGGGTTGTTTTAATTTTCGATACTTTTGCCTGGTATCGACCTCGATACCGGGATTTGCCTTTTTTCGATACTAGGCTTCGCTATTGCGCAGTCCAGTATCAGAGAACATGAAGCGCGCTGCTCTCAGCACGCTCCATGTTCTCCTCAGCAGCACAGGGGAGAAGGAAGCCGTCCCTCCCCCCTGTGCCGCTGCTGCCACCAATGAGGAGAGAGGGGTGGGCACACTGCTCCACCAATGAAAGTAAATGTTTAATACAAATCCCAGAGGCGGGTGCTGGCGGGGAGCTGCGATCAGCGGCAGTTGACCCCTCAGGTGCCGCACCCACCTACTGTATTAAATGTTAATCATTAGTGGCACAGTGCGCCCCCTCCCCTCAACCCCCCAGTATGAAAATCATTGGTGGCACAGTGTGCCCCCTCCCATCAACCGCCCCAGTATTAAAATCATTGGTGGCGCAGTGCGCACCACCCAGTATTAAAATCATTGGTGGCAGTGGCCACAGGGTCTCTGCCCCTCCTCCTCATTGGTGGTGCAGTGGCAGATTCTGATCTGAGCCCCAGCAGTGTAATCCTGGGGCTCCGATCGGTTACCATGGCAGCCAGGACGCTACTGAAGCCCTGGCTGCCATCCATGGTAATCTCCCTGCTGCTGTGTGCACTTATGCACAGGGCAGCAGGGAGAGTGAGATCCTATTCACCCCAATAGAGCTCTATTAGGGTGAATAGGACAAGGGATGAAAAGATCCCAGGTTCTTTTCATCCCTTGTCCTAAGTATAAATCACCCTTTCCCAATATTACATATAAAACATATAAACAATAAATAAACAATAAACAAACAATAAATAAACAATAAATAAACAATAAATAAACAATAAATAAACAATAAATAAACATACTGCCACGTCCAGAAAGTCCAAACTATTAAAATATAATTTTTTTTTAAAGAAAAAAATATATATATAAAAACTGCGCGAATCGCCATTTTTTTTAGTCACCTTGTCCCCCCCAAAAAATAAGATCGGACTGTTCTATTATGGGCTGGACGTTCCATAAAATGCGGAATGCACACGGCTTTTTTTGGCGTTCCATTTTTTCCGCGTGGTATCGAGTATCGCAATACTTTTTTATGTTATCGAAACCGAATCTAAATTTTGGTATAGAAAAAACCCTAATCTGTACTACAGTTTTCTAACCAACACAGCTCATTCTAATAGCACAGGCTCAGCCTGAAATCTGCAATAAGCCAATTTACGCTTTCCCACTAAAGGACAAAAGTCCAGACTGAATCCATTGCTGAAGGGGCCCTAACCCAGAAGAGACCGTTACATTACAAAGACAAACCCATCACAGTCTATGCGCTTTTCTTACTGTGCATACACTAACCTGCGGAGGGTAGTTGCTCTCTGAAGACCACCGTGAAGATTGATCATTAGGTTTGTCAACTAAAATGTTCCTATGGAAAATAAATAGATGCTGTTAATATACAAAAACATGCATAAACGCTACAAACACCACAGTGGTCATAACATACACTGAAACCAATGCAAGGTGCTGGAGGTGGCTTTTTGGCACGAAATCCACAGCAAATTTCACATGCAAAAAAAAAACTAAAAACTTATGTGAACAGGGCCATAAACTGTCAAATGTGGCAAACTCCTGTTAAGGGCTCGTTCAAACGAACGTTTTTTGCGTTCCGTATACGGTCTATTCATTTCAATGGTTCCGGAAAAAAAAAACTGAATGTACTCCGTATGCATTCCGTTTCTGTTCCGTTGAAAGATGTTCTATTGCCCGCAAATCACGTTCCGTGGCTCCATTCAAGGGGTCCGCAAAAATAGAGGAAGACATACGGAATGTACTCCGTATGTCTTCTGTATCCGTTCCGTTTTTGCGGATCTATTGAAAATGTTATGCCCAGCCCAATTTTTTATATGTAATTACTGTATATGCCATACGGAAACACTACAGAAACTAAAAAAATGGAAAACGGATCCGTTAAAAACGGCCCGCAAAACACTGAAAAAGCAATACGGTCGTGTGAACGAGCCCTAATATTGTAGAAAGCAATGCCGGACCAGAAAAGGAATAAGGATGTTGTACACTATAGAAGTGCTCTGCGTGGCACTGCACCGTGTGCCAAGCACAATAATAAATATTCTGTATGGAGCAGATATGATCCCATGTGGCGCAATTGTGGTTTGGATGCGTTTTTTGTGCACCAACATGGAAACAATGGAGACAAGTTTTCAAGAACTATTTTAGACTGAAGCAACATGGCAACGTGTAATACAACATAAAGATCAAGATCTTGCGTTACGACATGTTACGGGATGTGACAGTTGCACAAAATCGAACACTGGATTTTTGGTCGCAGGGACTTTCCCCTCAGAGCCCACAGTCGCACAAATGCTTTAGGTCACACTACTTTTCTGACACCGCCGAATTCTTCAAGCTGTTTTTGTCTTTCTATTCAGTAGGGTTGTTGCGGGTATCGAAATTTCGATACCCAATTGATACTTTTGTCCCGGTATCGATATGATACCGGGATTTCAATTTTTTTCGATACTGGGCTGCGCTTCTGCGCAGTCAAGTATCTGTGAACATGAGCGCACTGCTGTCGGCGCGCTCATGTTCCCTCAGCAGCACAGGGGAGAAGGAAGCGGTCCTCCCTCCCTCCCCCCCCTGTGCTGCTGCTGCCAATGGGGAGAGAGGGGCGGGTGCACTGCGCTACCAATGATAGGACTTTTCCCGCTGTGCCCCATTACTGTCTCCTCTCCTGCTCCACATGCTAATTACTATCAGAGCGATTGGGAGGAGACATCAGCTTCTCTAATGGTCGTTCCTTCTCCCTGAGCTGCGATTGGACAGCGCTACAGCCAGGGAGAAGGAACGCCCACTAGAGAAGCTGATGTCTCCTCCCCATCGCTCCGATAATAATTAGCATGTGGAGTTGGAGAGGAGACAGTAATGGGGCACAGCGGGCAAACGGAGCGGCACCCAGGACTAATAGTAAGTGCTGGGACATCACTGGGCGCCGCTCTGTGTAGCCTAATACTTAACTAAGTCCGAACACAGACTTAAACACATAATACAGGAGGCGGGTGCCGGCAGCAGAATCGCATTGCCGGCACCCTGCCCCTGACAGGGAGCTGCTATCAGCGGCAGTTAACCCCTCAGGTGCGGCACCTGAGGGGTTAACTGCCGCTGATCTGCCAGTATCCGCCTCCTGTATTAAGGGGTAATTATCATTGGTGGCGCAGTGCGCCCCCCCCCCCATTAAAATCATTGGTGGCACAGTGCGCTTGCCCCTCTCAACCCCCCCAGTATTAAAATCATTGGTGGCAGTGGCCACAGGGACCCCTCCCCCTCATTGGTGGCAGTGGCCACAGGGACCCCTCCCCCTCATTGGTGGTGCAGTGGCAGCTTCTGATCGGAGCCCCAGCTGTGTAATCCTGGGGCTCCGATCGGTTACTATGGCAGCCAGGACGCTACTGAAGCCCTGGCTGCCATGGTAACATCACTGATGCTGTGTGCACAGAGCAGCAGGGATAGTGTGAAGTCCTATTCACCCTGGTAGAGCTATCAGGGTGAATAGGACAAGGGATGAAAAAAATCCCAGGTTCTAGCCCCTAAGGGGGGAAATAGTTATTAAATAAAAAGTGTAAAAAAAAGTGTGAATCACCCCCTTTTCCCAATTTCACATATAAAATGTATAAATAATAAACATATTACATATCGCCACGTCAGAAAAGTCCAAACTATTAAAAAATAAAAATAAAAATATATGCGGTGAATGCCGGAACAGAAAAAACTAAATAAAAACTGCGCGATTCGCCATTTTTTAAAATGCGGAATGCACGTGGCTTTTTTTTGTTTATTTTTTTCGCGTGGTATCGAATATCGCAATACTTTTTCATGGTATCGAAACCGAATCAAAAAATTGGTATCGCAACAACTCTACTATTCAGTGTGAATTCAGTGTGTAGAATGACATTATAAAGGCTATGGTGCAGTTTACGGGTGGGGAGGAGCGAACAGAGCTCCAAAACAGCATAGTTCTCAATCCTGTTGACAACTATGAAGAGTTCTTTTGCAAGAAAAGAGTGCAGAAACTTAAGAGTCCTGCGATATTTTAATACTGATGACCTATCCGCTTAACCGTTGGAAGTCCGACACGTACACCTTCGCTCTTTGAAAAGACATCAGCACACTCCTGCGAGCCAGTGCCTTCTCGCAGCTTACCAATCACAGCACCGTACATTGTATGGCATCTGTGCTTAGTATCCCAGCTCAGCCCCACTCACTTCTATGGGGTGCGCCTAGGTCATGTGACCGATGAACGTGTGAGAAAGCGAGTCGCTACTTTTAGCGCCAGTGCCTTCTCAAACATCTGATCATGGAGATCCCGGGTGTCAGACCCTTCGGAGTCCGCTCCGAGCGCTCCGTGCAGTATTATAATGTATTGGCTCCGATGAACCGAACTTCAAATTGATTTCTACTGTAAAAAACCTTTTTCCCGAACTTGGATTCGGTTCCAAGTGGTACTTGTACGGAGAGCTCGCTTCGTACAGTATTATAACGAAGGTTTATGTGAATCGACTTGGGATGAGCGAATCAACTTCGGATGAAACATCTGTAGTCATCAGTATTAAAATATCGGAAAGCCCCTTTAAACGTATGAAAACTTCAGCCATTCCTGCAAAGTACATTGTTCTTGTACTGGGCTAGCCTACATTTTAACATAAGACAACAGAGCAGCAGCGACATGACATTACCACATACGTACACGTCATTACCACACTGAACGACCATCTACGACTGCTCACATCTCCTCCATAGAGCACAGTACACTGCTGAGGTCCATGACAGACACTGATGCATCCTAAAGCAAGGGTGACCGTACAAGTGTCCTGCTGCGATATTCTACAATCAGCAATTTGTGCTCTTTTTCCCTCTGCAGCGGGTCATTCACACAAATGTGAGCGCAGAGACCCCCACTGATCACTAGAACATGCTAGAATATCATACCCTCTTCTCCTCGCTGCAGGAGACAGTCCCATAGACTTTCTATTGAAGTATTTATTCCATGCAGTGAATGCCCTAACAGGAGAAAACATGACCGAATCGCCGCTGTTTATGCAGTCATTTTGTTTTCCTCAAAATAAAAAGGAATTAAAAAGTAATTAAAACAAAATTACTGGTGCCAGAAAATACTGAAATAAGTGTTTTTTTTTAAATAAAAATAGCTAGCCATAACACAAATTATATAAAGTATCAGAATAAAAGAAATGTTTCATTTTCACCACGATGAACACCATAAAAACAAAGGGGGTCATTTATTAAGACCGGTGTTTTAGATGCCAGTCTTAATAACCCCTATATCTAGAAGTAGATCCACCGAAGTTATGAAGAGGCGCCGGTCTCTACATAACTTTAGCGCATCCAGCGCCAGTTCTAAATGTAAGCCAGCTTCATTGCTGTCTTACATTTAGACCTTTTTCTACGCCTAAGGGTCCATTCACACATCAGCAATTGCGGATCCATTTATTTCTATGGGGCAGCACAATGTGCTGCCCGGATCTGGAATTGCAGATCCGGACTTCTGGGTCCGCAATTCCGTTCCCAAAAAAAATAGAACATGTCATATTCTTGTCCGCAAATGCGGACAAGAATAGGCATATTCTATTAAGTGCCGGCGATGTGCGGTCCACGGATCCGCAAAACACTAATCTTTCTAGCACCCCTAAAAATTATTTACCCTTGCAAGGGTGAGTTCACACAACCACTATATACTGCATTTCTGTTGTTCTGCTTCATTAAAAGGAGAACAGAAATAACGGAAGTGCCAAATTCGGCACAAAATTTAAACTAGGTGAACAGACTACATTGACTACAATGGAGTTCGTTCAATTAACTTTCAGGATCCTGCAGGACTTTGTCAGGTCTTTTTGACAGAATCTGACAGTGAGGCCCTGAATGGCACCTCCAATGCAGATGTGAACAAGCCCTAAGGAATTACCTCTGCTACCAAAAGCAACTTGATACCAGTTAGGTAACACTAAGGCCCCTTTCACACGGGCGAGTATTCCGCGCGGGTGAAATGCGTGAGGTGAACGCATTGCACCCGCACTGAACCCTGATCCATTCATTTCTATGGGGCTGTGCACACGAGCGGTGATTTTCACGCATCACTTGTGCGTAGCATGAAAATCGCCGCATGCTCCTCTTTGTGCGTTATTCACGTAACGCAGGCCCCATAGAACTGAATGGGGTTGCGTGAAAATCGCAAGCAAGTGCGGATGCGGTGCGATTTTCACGCACGGTTGCTAGGTGATGATCGGGATGGGGACCCGATCATTATTATTTTCCCTTATAACATGGTTATAAGGGAAAATAATAGCATTCTGAATACAGAATGCATAGTACAATAGGGCTGGAGGGGTTAAAAAAAATATATATATATATGAAAAACGGACAGCACTCCAGATAAAAAGCAATGGTGTTTATTCACCCATGTGGAAGGCAATGTTTCAGCTCATACAAGAGCCTTTCTCAAGCTTGAGAAAGGCTCTTGTATGAGCTGAAACGTTGCCTTCCACATGGGTGAATAAACACCATTGCTTTTTATCTGGAGTGCTGTCCGTTTTTCATCTCTATCCATACGGGGTAAGCAGCTACATCCCTGGACCTAGCACTCATCAGTGCTTGTTTTTCCAGTGCCGCCATCATTTTCTATCTATCTATATATACACTGCTCAAAAAAATAAAGGGAACACTTAAACAACACAATGTAACTCCAGGTCAATCACACTTCTGTGAAATCAAACTGTCCACTTAGGAAGCAACACTGAGTGACAATCAATTTCACATGCTGTTGTGCAAATGGGATAGACAACAGGTGGAAATTATAGGCAATTAGCAAGACACCCCCAATAAAGGAGTGGTTCTGCAGGTGGTGACCACAGGCCACTTCTCAGTTCCTATGCTTCCTGGCTGATGTTTTGGTCACTTTTGAATGCTGGCGGTGCTTTCACTCTAGTGGTAGCATGAGACGGAGTCTACAACCCACACAAGTGACTCAGGTAGTGCAGCTTATTGAGGATGGCACATCAATGCGAGCTGTGGCAAGAAGGTTTGCTGTGTCTGTCAGCGTAGTGTCCAGAGCATGGAGGCGCTACCAGGAAACAGGCCAGTACATCAGGAGACGTGGAGGAGGCCATAGGAGGGCAACAACCCAGCAGAAGGACCGCTACCTCCACCTTTGTGCAAGGAGGAACAGGAGGAGCACTGCCAGAGCCCTGCAAAATGACCTCCAGCAGGCCACAAATGTGCATGTGTCTGCTCAAACGGTCAGAAACAGACTCCATGAGGGTGATATGAGGGTCCGACGTCCACAGGTGGGGGTTGTGCTTACAGCCCAACACCGTGCAGGATGTTTGGCATTTGCCAGAGAACACCAAGATTGGCAAATTCGCCACTGGCGCCCTGTGCTCTTCACAGATGAAAGCAGGTTCACACTGAGCACATGTGACAGACATGACAGAGTCTGGAGACGCCGTGGAGAACGTTCTGCTGCCTGCAACATCCTCCAGCATGACCGGTTTGGCATTGGGTCAGTAATGGTGTGGGGTGGCATTTCTTTGGAGGGCCGCACAGCCCTCCATGTGGTCCCCAGAGGTAGCCTGACTGCCATTAGGTACCGAGATGAGATCCTCAGATCCCTTGTGAGACCATATGCTGGTGCGGTTGGCCCTGGGTTCCTCCTAATGCAAGACAATGCTAGACCTCATGTGGCTGGAGTGTGTCAGCAGTTCCTGCAAGACGAAGGCATTGATGCTATAGACTGGTCCGCCCGTTCCCCAGACCTGAATCCAATTGAGTACATCTGGGACATCATGTCTCGCTCTATCCACCAACGTCACGTTGCACCACAGACTGTCCAGGAGTTGGCAGATGCTTTAGTCCAGGTCTGGGAGGAGATCCCTCAGGAGACCGTCCGCCACCTCATCAGGAGCATGCACAGGCGTTGTAGGGAGGTCATACAGGCACGTGGAGGCCACACACACTACTGAGCCTCATTTTGACTTGTTTTAAGGACATTACATCAAAGTTGGATCAGCCTGTAGTGTGTTTTTCCACTTAAATTTTGAGTGTGACTCCAAATCCAGACCTCCATGGGTTAAAAAATTGGATTTCCATTTTTTTATTTTTGTGTGATTTTGTTGTCAGCACATTCAACTATGTAAAGAACAAAGTATTTCAGAAGAATATTTAATTAATTCAGATCTAGGATGTGTTATTTATGTGTTCCCTTTATTTTTTTGAGCAGTGTATATAAAATTTAACTCACCTTAATCCACTTGTTCGCGCAGCCGGCATCTCTTCTGTCTTTATCTGTGAGCAATAGGACCTTTGATGACGTCACTACGCTCATCACATGATCCATCACCATGGTGATGGATCATGTGATGAACGCAGTGACGTCATCAAAGGTCCTATTGCTCACAGATGAAGACAGAAGAGATGCCGGCTGCGCGAACAAGTGGATTAAGGAGAGTTAAATTATTTTTATTTATTTTTTTAACCCCTCCAGCCCTATTCTACTATGCATTCTGTATTCAGAATGCTATTATTTTCCCTTATAACCATGTTATAAGGGGAAATAGTACAATCTACACTACAACTAACCCAAACCTGAACTTCTGTGAAGAAGTTAGAGTCTGGGTACCACAGTCAGTTTTTTATCACGCGCGTGCAAAACACATTGCACCCGCGCAATAAAAACTGAACATTGGAACGCAATCACAGTCAAAACTGACTGCAATTGAGTACCTACTCACGCGGGTTTGCCGCAATGCACCGGGACGCATCCGGACCTAATCCAGACACGCTCATCTGCAAGGGGCCTAAAAGGTGCATCTTAAATGAGAATATCAAAAAGTTAAGTAATTCACAAAGTGAAACTAATTCTATAGATTCATTACACACGATCAATGTTAAGCATTAATTTCTTTTGATGTTTATTATTATTTCTTAGGGTACTTTCACACTAGCGTTTTTCTTTTCCGGCATCGAGTTCCATCCTAGGGGCTCTATGCCGGAAAAGAACAGATCAGTTTTATCCTCATGCATTCTGAATGGAGAGCAATCCGTTCAGGATGCATCAGGATGTCTTCAGTTCAGTCTTTTTGACTTTTCAGGACGGAGATAATACCGTCCAAAATTTCGAAACATTTGCCGGATCTGGCATTTTTTCCCATTGAAATGCATTCATGCCAGATCCAGCCCCGAGTGTTGCGGCAAAAGGGATAAAAAAAATTTTTTTTAAAATAAATAAATGCTGGATCCGTTTTTCCGAATGACACCGGAGAGACGGGTCCAGCATTTCAATGCATTTGTCAGACAGATCAGGAACCTGATCCGTCTGACAAACGCCATCAGTTTGCATACGTTTTGATGGATTCGGCAGGCAGTTCCAGCGACGGAACGGCCTGCCGGAATCCTCTGCCGCAAGTGTAAAAGTACACTTATAGGTAATGAAAACCCAAAAGTCAGTATCTCAGAAAATTAGAATATTATACAAGGCCAATTTTTTTTTTTTTATGTAATACATGGAGATCAACTGAGAACCTTCAGAGCATAACTTGGGTATCTGCACTCGATATCCTTATTCGCATGGAGGAGCTCAGAGTAGATCACGACCTAGTGTCTGCCTTTTCACGGGCTTGGGCGCCTTGGCTTCAGTTCCGCAAGACCTTGCTTTTCTTGGATTGGCTGATCAATGGCGTTGTTCCTTCACAGGTCACCTAGATGGTCAGTGTCTTTAATAGGGTATATACTCTTACCCAATCCTAACCTTGTGTATCTGTCAGGTCTCCCTTGTAAGTCTGTGTTCTTTTTTGTCTATTATTGTTTCTATATACCTTACCTTTTGCACTTTACAACAAATAGTGCCTTATACCTATGTTTCTACTTCGGTTACATTACTGTCTCTATTATGTCTGCCCTTGGTATTCCATCGTATTATGCAGTTACATTTGCCTTTGATACTGCATTATATCAAGCTTTACTGCTGGAGACACAATGTTTTCATGCTTATATCACTAGGTTATTGTATTTTAAAACTTGCTTAATAAAAAATAAATAAAAAGAAACCAAAAAAAATATTCCATACAGAAATGTTGGCCTACTGAAAAGTATGTACACCAAAGTATATGCACTCATACTTGGTCAGGGCTCCTTTTGCATGAATGATTGCATCAATCAGGGGAGGCACTGCTGAGGCGTTACGGAAGCCCAGGTTGCTTTGATAGCGGTCTTCAGCTCATCTGCATTGTTGAGTCTGGTGTCTCATCTTCCTCTTGCCAGTACTCCATAGATTCTCTATGGGTTTAGGTCAGGCGAGTTTTCTGGCCAATCAAGCACAGTGACACTGCAGTTATTAAACCAGGTGTTGGTACATTTCGCAGTGTGGGCAGGTGCCAAGTCCTGCTGGAAAATGAAATCAGCATCTCCATAAAGCTTGTCAGCAGAGGGAAGCATGAAGAGCTTTTAGATGACTGCGCTGACTTTGGACTTGATATAGCACAGTGGGCCAACACCAGCAGATGGCATTGCTCCCCGAACTACCACAGACTGTGGAAACTTCACACTGGACTGTGTGCCTCTCCACTCTTCCTCCAGACTCTGGGGCCTTCATTTCCAAATGAAATGCAAAATTTACTTTCACCTGAAAACAGGAGTTTGGACCACTGAGCAACAGTCCAGACCTTTTTCTCCTTAGCCCAGGTAAGACGCTTCTAACATTGTAACTGGGTCATGAAAGGCTTGACACAAGGAATGCAATAGTGGCAGCCCATGTCCTGGATACGTCTGTGTGTGATGGCTCTTGAAGCACTGACTGCAGCCGCAGGTCACTACTTGTGAATGGTCTATTCTTCATAATCCTTTAAAAGCTGCAGTTAGCCCTGTTGCTTGTGCACCTTTTTCTACCGCTTTTTCCTTCCACTCAACTTCCCATTAATATGCTTAGACACAGCAATCTGAATGGCCAGGTTCTATAGCAATGACCTTTAGTGGAGGGTGTTAACAACTGATGACTTGACAGTTGTCCAGAAGTCAGTCTTTCCCATGATTGGGAAACCTACTGAACCAGACCGGGGACCACTTAAAGGCTTAGGAAACCTTTGCAGGAGTTTTGTGTTAGTTAGCTGAATAGAGTGTGACACCATGAGACTACAAGATTTCACTTTTTCCCGATATTCGAATTTTCTGAGATACTGACTTTTGGCTTTTCATTAACTCTAAGCCATAATCATCAACATTAAAAGAAAAAAATGCTTGAAATAGATCCAGGTGTGTAATGAATCTATGGAATATAGGATTTTCACTTTTTGAACTGAATTACTGAAATAAATTAACTTTTCAATGATATTCTAATTTATTGAGATGCATCTGTGTTCACACAGTGGTTTTGGCCATAGATTTTGGGTCATTTCCTGTAGTAAAATCCTCGGCAAAACTATACCTAATTAACCTAAAATTAAGGGCTCTTTAACACGAGCGGATGCCGTGCGCGGAATCAGCTGCGTAAAAGAGTGCCAAGCCCCGCACTGGACAGCAGAGACACGGAGCAGAAACATGATTGATAATGCTCTGTGCCTCTCTGATCTTTTTACTACAAAATCACGGTGACAACTTTATCTCACAAACAATAGAGCTTAGAAATGGGGATCATTCTAAATTAAAGTGGTATTATACCTACTATAAATGGAAAAATAGAAGCTCTTTGCGCACATTTTTGATCAAACGTGTCGGGCCCATCTACCAGGCGGCAAGGTGGCTTCCGCAGATTGGTACCTAACACTAATATACCGCCTCTCTTGGACTTACCTAAGCCTACAAATTTCAGGGCAGTGCAGGAACCAGCTACATTTATACTCTGCTCAGAAGCCCATGTTTGCTTGATGGATATGCACCTGTGACTATGAATATGAATGTGCTAGTCTAAATTTTCTTGTAATAACTTTATCTCACTGTGATTTTGTAGTAAAAAGGTCACAGATGCACGTAGCATTAACAATCATGTTACTGCTCCGTGTCTCTGCTGTCCAGAGCGGGGCTTGGCTCTCTTTCACGCAGCGGATTAGCCACACTGCATCCGCTCGTGTGAAAGAGCCCTAAAGCTTCTGTTTTTGACAGAATCTGCAACAGAGGTCCCAAATGCAGCCTCCAACGCTGATGTGAACAAGTGTAGGCCTACGTATTATCCATCTGAATTATAGAAACTTTCGTACTCCTCGGATAAAAATACTCCTCAAAAATGGTAAGAGGAGTATTTTTTTTAGTCTTCTGGAAAAAATGTTGTGCGACCTCTGGTCATCAATTCGTTACGGATAACCCCTTTAACCGCCTCCGGACCACCTAACGCAGGATTGCGGTCCGGAGGCGGTCGACTCAGGCACACACGCGCCGGCGCGTCATCTCGCAAGAGGCGAGATTTCCTGTGAACGCGCGCACACAGGCACGCGCGTTCACAGGAACTGCAGGTAATCGAGTGGATCTGCAGCCTGCCAGCGGCGATCATTCGCTGGCAGGCTGTAGATCCGATTTTTTTTAACCCCTTAAAAGGTATATTAGACGCTGTTCTGATAACAGCGTCTAATATACCTGCTACCTGGTCCTTTGGTGGTCCCTTTTGCTTGGATCGACCACCAGAGGACACAGGCAGCTCTGTAGCACCAAACACCACTACACTACACCCCCCCCCCCCCCGTCACTTATTAACCCCTTATTAACCCCTGATCACCCCCCGGTAAGGCTCCATTCAGACGTCCGTATGTGTTTTGCGGATCCACAGATCCGCAAAACACATACGGACGTCTGAATGGAGCCTGACAGGGGGGGTGATCAATGACAGGGGGGTGATCACCCCATATAGACTCCCTGATCACCCCCCTGTAAGGCTCCATTCAGATGTCCGTATGTGTGTTTTGCGGATCCACAGATCCGCAAAACACATACGGATGTCTGAATGGAGCCTTACAGGGGGGCGATCACCCCATATAGACTCCCTGATCACCCCCCTGTAAGGCTCCATTCAGACGTCAGTATGTGTTTTGCGGATCCGCAAAACACATACGGACGTCTGAATAGAGCCCAAGGTATTTCGTGATGGGCATAGTGAGTTCATGGAAGTTTTTATTTTTTGTCACAAGTTAGTGGAATATAAGACTTTGTAAGAAAAAAAAAAAAGATTTAAAAAAAATCATTTTCCACTAACTTGTGACAAAAAAAAAAAAATTCTAGGAACTCGCCATGCCCCTCACTAAATACCTTGGGGTGTCCTCTTTCCAAAATGGGTCACTTGTGGGGTAGTTATACTGCCCTGGCATTTTAGGGGCCCTAAAGCGTGAGAAGTAGTTTGAAATCCAAATGTGTTAAAAATGCCCTGTGAAATCCTAAAGGTGCTCTTTAGAATGTGGGCCCCTTTGCCCACCTAGGCTGCAAAAAAGTGTCACACATGTGGTATCGCCAGGAGAAGTTGGGCAATGTGTTTTGGGGTGTCTTTTTACATATACCAATACATATACCAATGCTGGGTGGGAAAAGTTGTCTTTTAGAGAAATATTTCTCTCACCCAGCATGGGTATATGTAAAAAGTCACCCCAAAACACATTGCCCAACTTCTCCTGAGTACGGCGATACGACATGTGACACTTTTTGCAGCCTAGGTGGGCAAAGGGGCCCAAATTCTAAAGAGCACCTTTAGGATTTCACAGGACTTTTTTTTACACATTTGAATTTCAAACTACTTCTCACGCATTAGGGCCCCTAAAATGCCAGGGCAGTATAACTACCCCACAAGTGACCCCATTTTGGAAAGAAGACACCCCAAGGTATTTCGTGATGGGCATAGTGAGTTAATGGAAGTTTTTATTTTTTGTCACAAGTTAGTGGAATATGAGACTTTGTAAGGAAAAAAAAAAATCATCATTTTCCACTAACTTGTGAAAAAAAATAAAAAGTTCTATGAGCTCACTATGCCCATCAGCGAATACCTTAGCGTGTCTACTTTCCGAAATGGGGTCATTTGTGGGGTTTTTCTACTGTCTGGCCATTGTAGAACATCAGGAAACATGACAGGTGCTCAGAAAGTCAGAGCTGCTTTAAAATGCGGAAATTCACATTTTTGTACCATAGTTTGTAAACGCTATAACTTTTACCCAAACCAATAAATATACACTTATTGCATTTTTTTTTTAATCAAAGACATGTAGAACAATAAATTTAGAGAAAAATTTATATAGAAATGTAGTTTTTTTTTTTTTTTAAATTACAACTGAAAGTGAAAAATGTCATTTTTTTGCAAAAATTTCTGTAAATTTCGATTAACAAAAAAGTAAAAATGTCAGCAGCAATGAAATACCACCAAGCGAAAGCTCTACTAGTGAGAAGAAAAGGAGGTAAAATTAATTTGGGTGGTAAGTTGTATGACCGAGCAATAAACCGTGAAAGTAGTGTAGTGCAGAAGTGTAAAAAGTGGTCTGGTCATTAAGGGTGTTTAAGCACTGGGGGCTGAGGTGGTTAAAGAGGACCTTTCACTAGTTTAAAAACTAAAAACTAACTATATCAGTGGGCAGAGCGGCGCCCAGGGGTCCCCCTGCACTTACTAGTATGTCTGGGCGCCGCTCCGTTCGCCCGGTATAGGCTCCGATGTCTCAGCTCCCTCTGTTGTACGGGGCAGAGTTTTTGTATTAGGGTTGTCCCTTGCTGCAGCGCTGGCCAATCGTAGCGCACAGCTCATAGCCAGGGACTCCCAGGCTATGAGCTGTGCGCTACGATTGGCCAGCAAAGGACACAACCCTAATACAAAAACTCCGCCCAGTACAACAGAGAGAGCTGAGACATCGGAGCCTATACCGGGCGAACGGAGCGGCGCCCAGACATACTAGTAAGTGCAGGGGGACCCCTGGGCGCCACTCTGCCCACTGATATAGTTAGTTTTTAAACTAGTGAAAGGTCCTCTTTAAGCATGCCCATTGCAGAATAGCCCCATTCAGCATGCAAACTGAAAGTCTGATTGTTTGGACCAGTATTTTCTGCTGTGTGAACAAACCGGAAGGCATTTTATAATTCACAAAGGTTTCACATACAGCAGAGCGATAACCCACTGCCTAGTGTCTGGTGGCCAGTTTCCATCTGGTTAGACAGTAAATAGACTTATCGTAAAAACTGATACATAATAATACCAGGGTTCTTTAGTAATCGTAACAAAAAACTGCTTCCCGATCACGAGCCGCTCTACAACTGACAACAGTAACTGTGAATTAGGCTAGCACATCACTGCGGTACATAGGAAGCACGCTGCAATAGTAGGCAGATTTCATGATCACTCAAAACGTGACGAGAGGAAATAAAGCCAAAAGCAAGAACTTTGGAATCTTTCCTGTTTGCAAAGTCTATTTACCTGGAGGCCAGCGGTTCACCTAACTCTAGTTCTTTCAGACAAGGTCAAGTCTGGGCTACTGCCAGCTTTGTTAAAGAGCATGCTATACTCCTAGGAGAAAAATAGATTCCATGTCATGTGCAGGGTTGCTGGAGCGGGTGGCCCGTTTTTCGTACTCCTGGACATTTTATGGAAGTGCTTTGGTATAATGCATTCTCAGGCTCCATTCAGACAGGCAATGTTCCCGTCCACGTGCTGCTGGAGTCTGCACTGAATAAACTTGGACATCAAGCAATCTGATCAGAGTCTCTGAGCTCCCGTGGCCCTGGCCACCAGACAGGCCGGCGCATTTTCCTATAGTGTGCAAGCACGGCCACCGATGCTGGATTGCAGGGTGGTTGTAGCCATGGAAACGAGCAGTGTATAATGTGATGGAAAAATGAATCCATCCAGAAAAGGAAACAATATGGACAATCACATTACATTAGTAAGTGCCTTGTATTAACTTTCTCTACATAATAAATGACACTTGCTGAAGTGAGAGAACCCCTATAATGACATCAGTGGGGGCCGCCCTATAAGTGAGACCCTAATTAGACTGGGGTTAAGCAGATGAAAGGTCCTCTAACAGCTTGCTGACTGTCTCCAGGTGAGCAGACACCCAATCACACAGCTTACTGAATCAGGAGCTGCTCAGACAACAACACAACCCCATGTGCTGCCCGGTCTCGTCCACTGCAGGACATGGAACAGGGGTCTGCTACCTACACCCTCCAGTCAGGCCGAGGACATACTGTGTCCCCACCACAGCCAGCAGGCCTGAGCTGCCCGCCCACACACCGTGCCCGCCACAACGCCGCTGGGCACACGCTGGGAGCCCCGGGTACTCACTCTGGAAGATAACTAGAGGAGAAAGAGCTCCACTTGTTCACGGTATAAGACAACACTCCGCTCTCTGCCGCCATCTTGTCAGCATCAGCAGGAAGACAGGGGGCGGGGCTAGGCTCTTAAAGACACACGCACGGTCCAGACAGCGGGTGGGCGGGTCTGACAAATGAGGTCAAACATTAGCGGCTCGTACCCGCCCCTGTGAGGGGGAGACAGTGACACACGGGGGTCTGCTTGGCTAGCGAGGTGCAGCGCCTGCATGGCTTCCTATCTTCTCTCCTTGTCCACATGCTGAGAGCGGGTAGTACACCGTGCCATGTCCTTCCACAAGAGAGGGCTGCCTGTGACAGGCTTTAGGGTTTACCTCAGGTGACCACATTCATGGTTTTGGGTAACTCTGGGGTCCCCAGCTTTTGTACAGCGCTATGGGATAGGTTTGCACTATATAAGTAATGCTAATTACTGTTGTGACTGATGAAATCTTTGGGTGACAAGAACATTTAGGCCCCTTTCACACGAGCAAGTTTTCCTGTGTGGGTGCAATGGGCAGGGGAGCACCCAGGAATTTTGTCGGGGTGCATTCTTTTGCCCGCCCATTTTTCAAAGCCCTCTTCATGCGCTGATTCTTTTGCCTGGCCATTTCTAAAAGCCCTGTAGACATGGAAAAATTGTGGCGCGCTGTGCAAGTATTTAGCCCCGCCTATTATTAACCGCCTCCGGACCGCCTAACGCAGGATCGCGTTCCGGAGGCGGCAGCCCTGCGCAGAGTCACGCATCTATGCGTCATCTCGCGAGACGCAAGATTTCGCTCAAAGCCGGCCTGCGCATCGCGAGCCGGCAAAAGTTAAAGAAGTATTTCGGCACCAGCCTGCCAGCCAATGATCATTGGCTGGCAGGCTGGCGATTTTCAAAAAATCAAATCACAAGCCATATAACACATCATATTAGTAAATATGATGTGTTAAATGGCTTGTCTGCTCCTCTGCTGGTCCTTTTCGTCGGTTGGTTCCAGCAGAGGAGCAGACATCACTGTGAGTACACACCAAACACTACACTTAGCCCCAGATCACCCCCCATCACCCCAATTAACCCCTTGATTGCCCCTGTCAATCACCTAGTGAAAGGAAAAAAGTGATCAGTGTAAACTGTCACTTTTTTTTTCACTGGTATTGACTGATAGGTTTTAGGATAGTTTAGGTCCCTTGGTTAGGTAGTTTAGCGTCAGTTAGTGCCCACTGCACCGCAGTCACCGATTTGCTGATTAGCGTATCGCTAATCAGCATTTGTACTTTTATAGTATCTGTAAGTGATCAAAACTGATCACGGTCAGATCTATAATAGTATTAGTGTCACCTTAGCTCGCCCTCCACCCAAAACGCAGTGTTTGCCCGATCAGGCCTGATCGGTCGCCCACACGTGCGTTCACCCTCACCCGCCCCGCCGCAGTGACAAAAAATAATTTTTTTTTGATCACTGCACAATCACTTTCCAAGCACTGCGGCGATAAAAAAATCAGTTTTGATATTTTTTATCAATCGCAGCGGCCCCTTTGTAAGACAGGCTTGCTTTTTTTCTTGGGTAGTCTCAGGGAATACCCCTAAATTTAGTAGTCCAAATGTCAAACAGGGGGTATTCTTCTGAAGAGGCCTACAGGATTCTGACCCAGTCGGATGAGGAATGGGAACCCTCATCTAATGAATCTAGCGGGTCAGAATATGAACCTGTAGAAAGCAGTGGCAGTCTGACCCAAAGTTCGGACGAGGAGGTTGAGGTCCCTGATAGCACCAGGCGTACCCGGCCCCGTGTCGCTAGACCACAGGTTGCGCAGGATCAGCTTCAAGAGCAGCAGAGTGGGGCTGGCGCTGTCGGATCACATGGTGAGGCATACACCAGCAGCGCAGCCCTCCCTGGACCTAGTACCAGCACTGCCGTACAACATGGTGAAGTGGCGAGCACCAGAAGGGCAGTTGAAGCTGGTACGGTGGCACGTGCAGTAGTTACCCCGTCGCAGCCACCGCACAGACAGGCCCGTAGACCCCCTAGAGTCCCTGAGGTGCTGGCAAATCCTGATTGGCAGTCACCAACTTCAGCCGCACCATTAGTTCCCCCTTTCACCGCCCAGTCTGGAGTTCGGGTTGAGACAGCTCAGATCGGTTCGGCCCTGGGATTTTTTGAGCTGTTCTTGACTGCGGAGCTCTTGGACTTAGTCGTTTCAGAAACAAATCGGTATGCCACTCAATTTATATCCGCCAACCCGGGAAGCTTTTATGCCCAGCCTTTCCGGTGTAAACCAGTCCAAGTTTCCGAAATTAAAATTTTTCTGGGCCTTCTCTTCAACATGGGTCTAACCAAAAAGCATGAATTGCGGTCATATTGGTCCACGAACCCGATTCATCACATGCCCATGTTCTCTGCTGCTATGTCCAGGGCACGATTTGAGGCCATCCTGCGTTTCCTGCACTTTAGCTACAACACCACCTCCCGTCCCAGAGGCCACCCAGCTTTTGACCGGCTCCACAAAATTCGGCCCCTCATAGACCACTTCAACCAGAAATTTGCAGATTTGTATACCCCAGAGCAAAACATCTGCGTAGACAAGTCCCTAATACATTTTACCGGGCACCTTGGCTTCAAACAATACATCCCAAGCAAGCGCGCCCGGTATGGGGTCAAATTGTATAAGCTCTGTGAAAGGGCCACAGGCTATACCCACAAATTTCGGATCTATGAGGGAAAAGATCAGACCCTGGAGCCAGTCGGTTGCCCTGACTACCTGGGGAGCAGTGGGAAGACAGTCTGGGACTTGGTGTCACCCTTATTTGGCAAGGGGTACCATCTTTATGTGGACAATTTCTACACAAGTGTGCCCCTCTTCAGGCATTTGTTCCTAGAACAGATTGGCTGCTGTGGCACCGCGCGAACTAGTCGCGTGGGCTTCCCCCAACGGCTCGTTACCACCCGTCTTGCAAGGGGGGAGAGGGCTGCCTTGTGTAACGAAGAACTGCTCGCGGTGAAATGGAGAGACAAGCGTGACGTTTACATGCTCTCCTCCATTCACGCAGCCGCCACAATACAAATTGAGCGAGCAACCCGTGTCATTGAAAAGCCCCTCTGTGTCCACGACTATAATTTGCTCATGGGAGGGGTGGACTTCAATGACCAGATGTTGTCTCCGTATTTAGTTTCCCGACGCACCAGACGCTGGTATAAGAAGGTGTCTGTATATTTAATTCAATTGGCTGCATATAATAGTTTTGTTCTCTACAGTAAGGCTGGGAGAACACGATCCTTCCTCAAATTTCAGGAAGAGATCATCGAGAACCTCCTGTATCCAGGAGGTTCCGTGGCCCCAACCACCAGTGTAGTTAGCCATCTACACGAGCGACATTTCCCCAGTGTCGTTGCCGGTACCTCAAACCGCCCGCCACCCCGAAAAAGATGTCGTGTCTGTAGCAGGAGTGGAATAAGGCGTGACACCCGCTATTTCTGTCCTGACTGTCCTGACCACCCTGCCCTATGCTTTGGAGAGTGTTTCCGGAAGTACCACACACAGGTACGCTTAGCATAGGGATTGCATCTCACAGGACAGGCACACAGGGCTATTAGGGCCCATACACACACAGCTGCTGCAAACCTCTCCTTTCACCTGGGACAAAGTGCATAATGTACTTCGCCACATCTTTGGGCGATTTGCACTTTGCACATTGTCCCATGGGGAAGGAGAGGTTTGTCCTATAAAGGTAAAAAAAAAAAAAAACACCAGTAAGCAAAAAAGTTAACGTTCAGTTCAAAAAGTTAAATAAAGTTTATATGTTCTGTTCAAAAGTTATTATAAAGTTAATAAAATTTATTGCGTTGCGGCCTGGTTTTTTCTTTTTTGTTTTGTTTTTTTTACCTTCTAGGTGGACCAACCGATCGACTAGCTGCAGCACTGATGTGCATTCTGACAGAAGCATTGCGCTGCTGTCAGATTACACAAAAGTCGGTGTATGCGGCGCTGCAAGACGAGATTTCTCCTCTGCAGTAAAAGATACGTTTGCCGAGGCATATGAGCTGAGGAGGCGGCGGTGTTCATATGCTTTGGCAAACACTTTGTATATATATATAAAAAAAAAAAAATCCCGGCAATGATTTATTCATCCACATCGATTGATGTGAATGGAGAAATCGGGTTTGCCAGGGCATACGAGCTAAGTGGGTATGGATGTTGGGCGGAGCTCCTATGTCCTGGCAGACGCCTTTCCCCTCCTTTTTCTTTTTTGGCAGAGATTTTTTCATCCACATTGATCGATGCGAATGAAGAAATCTGTGCCGTTCATTTTTTCTTTCAGCCCAGAGGCTGAACGGGAAAAAAAAATCTCATTACCCGTATGCTCAATATAAGGAGAATAGCAGAAACTCCTAACAAGTGACCCCATTTTGGAAAGAAGACACCCTAAGGTATTCCGTGAGGGGCATGGCGAGTTCATAGAATTTTTTATTTTTTGTCACAAGTTAGCGGAAAATGATGATTTTTTTATTTTTTTTTCTCTTACAAAGTCTCATATTCCACTAACTTGTGACAAAAAATAAAAACTTCCATGAACTCACTATGCCCATCACAAAATACCTTGGGGTGTCTTCTTTCCAAAATGGGGTCACTTGTGGGGTAGTTATACTGCCCTGGCATTCTAGGGGCCCTAATGTGTGAGAAGTAGTTTGAAATCAAAATGTGTAAAAAATGACCTGTGAAATCCTAAAGGTGCTCTTTGGAATGTGGGCCCCTTTGCCCACCTAGACTGCAAAAAAGTGTCACACATCTGGTATCGCCGTACTCAGGAGAAGTTGGGCAATGTGTTTTGGGGTGTCATTTTACATATACCCATGCTGGGTGAGAGAAATATCTCGGTCCAATGCCAACTTTGTATAAAAAAATGGGAAAAGTTGTCTTTTGCCGAGATATTTCTCTCACCCAGCATGGGTATATGTAAAAAGACACCCCAAAACACATTGCCCAACTTCTCCTGAGTACGGTGATACCAGATGTGTGACACTTTTTTGCAGCCTAGGTGGGCAAAGGGGCCCACATTCCAAAGAGCACCTTTAGGATTTCACAGGTCATTTTTTACACATTTTGATTTCAAACTACTTACCACACATTTGGGCCCCTAGAATGCAAGGGCAGTATAACTACCCCACAAGTGACCCCATTTTGGAAAGAAGACACCCCAAGGTATTTCGTGATGGGCATAGTGAGTTCATGGAAGTTTTTATTTTTTGTCACAAGTTAGTGGAATATGAGACTTTGTAAGGGAAAAAAATAAATGAAATAAAAAATCATAATTTTCCGCTAACTTGTGACAAAAAAATAAAAGTTCTATGAACTCACTATTCCCTTCAGCGAATACCTTAGGGTGTCTACTTTCCGAAATGGGGTCATTTGTGGGGTTTTTCCACTGTCTGGGCATTGTAGAACCTCAGGAAACATGACAGGTGCTCAGAAAGTCAGAGCTGCTTCAAAAAGCGGAAATTCCCATTTTTGTACCATAGTTTGTAAACGCTATAACTTTTACCTAAACAGTTTTTTTTTTACCCAAACATTTTTTTTTTATCAAAGACATGTAGAATAATAAATTTAGAGAAAAATGTATATATGAATGTCGTTTTTTAAAAAAAAATTACAACTGAAAGTGAAAAATGTCTTTTTTTTTTCATTTTTAATAACCCCTCCTACATATAATAGGCCACTCCCAACAAACACTGTATTGTTGAAGCCTGTCTCTACACATCATACGGAGAGAGAAGGCCTGTCCTGGCTGCACTGCCTGCTTCACATTATACAATAAACAACAGGCTACAGCCAGGAAGCTCCTCCGCTCTCTTCCCTCCCCAGATCCTGCTCAAGGCTTGTGGTTCCCCCTACCATCTGCCACCCGCCTGTGGCCTGCTGCCCCCTTTGGCCGTCCTCACCCAACTCTGAATCCTCCTTCTGCAAATGGCAGGGGGAGGAGCATCTCCTCTCCTACATAGCGCCACATACCTCTTACATCCAGTGATGTCACCTTTGTTGTAGACGTTCTCTTTCCTCATCTTCTCCATTCAGACCAGACCGCCATGATGATTTTTCGGCCATCTCCCGCCTCTGCAGAGATTGATAAACAGACATTAGTTTCCCACTTTTCCATCATCTTCACATCTTCTGAACACCCTTTCCTGCCACCCCCAATACTATACTGCAGAAACAGTCTCCCTGGAAATACTGCTACCACACAGATAGTGCCCCCTTCAACAATTATTGGCACACAGTGCTCTAAAAAATAACTGCGCCCAGACACTAATAGTATAAAGATAATGTCCCCCAAAAATAATTGTGCTAAGCTGATACTGTGGCAGGGTGCCCCCCAAAGTAACAGTGCTCCCCAATATCCCACTAATAGAAATAATTATCTTCCAGAGCACACTTAGTAATAATGCCCCTATAGTGCCCATACTAGTAATCATGTTCCTCATAGCCCCCCAGTAGTAGTAAAGCTCCCCATAGTACCCCCTAGTAGTAATAATTATCTCTATAATATGACAGTACATGAAATACCCCCACTTAGTGCCCGCAGTTGAGTTAATGTCCCGATAATGTATGCCAGTATAAAATACCCCTATATAGTGCCCCAGTAAATGCCCTCATAGTGCTCTTCTCCCCCTTCCTCATAGTGTCCCCCATAATATGCCAGTAAAAAAATGCCCTTAGTGCCACCAGCAGATGCCCCTATAGTGCTCCTCTCCCCCATAATGTGCCAGTAAAAAATGCCCCTTCTTAGTGCCATCAGATGTCCTAATAGTGCTCCACTTCCCCATAGTGCCCCTAAATAATGCCCCATAGTGCCGCTCTCCCCTATAGTGCCTCCCATAATGTGCCAGTAAAAAATGCCCCCTTAGTGCCACCAGATGCCATAATGCCCCCCAAAATGTGCCAGTAAAAAAAAGGCCCCTTTAGAGCCCCCACTATGCCATAGTGCCCCCAAAAAATGCCCCTATAGTGCCCCCATAATGCGCCAATAAAATAAATGCCCCTTTAGAGCCCCCAGATAGTGCTCCTCTCCCCCATGGTGCCCCCTCCCCCATAATATGCCAGTAAGAAATGCCCCCATAGTGCTCCCCCCAAAAAAAAATGCCAGTTAGAAATGCCAGATGCCCCCATAGTGCCAGCCCCAAACCACTAATACTTACCTCCATCAGCAGCGATGCAAGCCTCTTCCGGCCTGTGTCCCAGCTGTGTGCTGGCCGGCTCAGGCGGTGCGATGATAATGACGTCACTGCGCCGCCTAAGCCGGCCTCTGATAGGTTGCAGGCACTAATGCCTGCGGTCTATCAGAAGAACAGGGAAGGGAGACGCCTCTCCCTGCCCCGCCGCAGCACAGCCATCTGTATCGCTGTCCTGAGGACGGTGATACAAATGAATATGGAGATGAGCACTTCCACAATGGAAGCGCTTATCTCCAACTGCCCCCCACCGGCAACTAGAACCAGAGCTGCGCCGCCTGTGGTGATCGGCGGTGCGGCCCTGAGGGATAAAAAAAGAAATAAAAATATTTGCTGGTTGTTCTAGGGGGTCCACACCCGCTGGACCACCCCTGTCAGTGCGCCACTGGCAATGGGTGAAGTGAACTCATAGCACCCGCACTGAATCCTGACCTATTCATTTCATTTGCATTGTGTTTTTCATGCATCAGTTCTGCGTTGTGTGAAAAACGCAGCATGTTCTATATTCTGCGTTTTTCACACAGCCGTCATAGAAGTGAATGGGGCTTCAGTGAAAACTGCATTGCATCCAAACGCAGTCCGGACGTAATGCATTTTTCACTGATATTTGTAAATCTAAAGGTTTTTTTTCACGCGCATGAAAAACGCATCAAAACACGTCCTGACACAATCCATATCGTTTGTGTGAAAGAGGCCTTAGGGTTCCTAGTACTGATAACCTCTCCTCAGGATAGGACGTCAGTATCTGATAGCTGGGGGTCAGCTGTTTGAAGATCCTGTGGTCTCCAAGAGCACTGCCACCTTATTCCAGGCCAATGAAGTCAAGTTCAGCGGTCACATGACCAGTGGCGGGCCTAGGGTGTTTGGCACCAGTACCGGGTCCTTTCTCTGGCACCCGCCCCCCAATACTTAAAAAAATTATAATTGTACCCCCTCACAGTAGTATTGCCTTCCCTGTACAACCTTCATAGTAGTTTTGTACAGATGTGTGCCCCCTCACAGTAGCTATGCCAACAGTTGTAATGCCTTCTTTGTGCCCCCTTCATAGTAATAATCCCCATTGTGCCCCCTTCATAGTAATCATGCCCACTGTGCCCCCATTCATATTAATAATGCCCATTGTGCCCCCTTCACAGTAATAATGCCCATTGTGCCCTCTCCATAGTAATAAAACCCTCTTCATAGTAGTAATGCTCTCTGTGCCCTCTCCATAGTAATAAAGTCCTCTGTGCCCTCTCTGTATAAAAAGAGCTTATACAGATTTCTGGGCTGCAGGCTCCGCCCACACTGGCCACCCGCGCGATCTGTGTCTGCAGGCTGAATGATGGAGCAGGGAGAAGTCTTCCTGTTTCACCATTCAGAGCGCCACCAGCCTGAAGGAGGGGAGGATTGCGGGGAGCTGAGAGGTGAGTGACAGGACCGCAGCTCCCAGCGCTCCAGCAATGAGCTCTTCCAGCTGTATTGATGGAAGCGCTCATTGCTTCTGGCACCCCCCTGAGAGCCGGCACCCGGGGCGGACCACTGCACATGACCTATGTGCAGCTCAGTCTTATTGGAGTGAATATACCCGAGGTGCAATACCAACAACAGCCACTGTACGTTGTACGGCGCTGTGCTCACCACAGTCTTCAAACGGATGATTGGCATTAGTACCAGGAGCCGGACCCAACCAAGCAAGTATTGACCTGTCCTGAGCATAGGTCATCAGTGGAGAGACAGATGAGGAGAAAGCGAATCTATTAAATATTTTTTTCTCCACTGTATTCACTGAGGAAAATAAACTGTCAGATGGAGAAGGTAAAAGTAAATTTCCTAATAAAAGTGGCCTGTCTGACCCAGGAGTGTTTACAAAAAAGTTAAAATAGACAAAACACTGGGACCAGATGGCATACACCCCCATATCCTAAGAGAATTAAGTAATGTTATAGAGTAGACAGACCCTTATTTCTGATATTTAAATGGGTTCTCCAGGCTTTTAATATTGATGACCTATCCTGGATAGGTCATCAATATCAGATTGGTGGGGGTCCGACACTCGGCACCCCCGCCGATCAGCTCTATGAAGTAAAGGCGGGCGCGCATGCCATCTCTCTTCCTGTTCACCACTGTTGTCTATAGCAAAGTAGCAGCGAGCAGGAACCACCTCTGGGACCTGCACCTACACTGAGAACAGAGCCGGGAAGGTGGTGGCTGGAGATCTCCGTGGTCCGGCCACCACCTAGCACTCTCCCTGTAGTAGTGAATGGGAGCGCACCGCGCTTGCACGGCCACTGCTCCCTTTAATTTCTATGGGTCCGACGGAACTAGCCAAGCCAGAGGTGGGACCTGCACCTATCAGACAATGGGGACATATCCTGGCGATATGCCCCCATTGTCTGTGATGGGAAAACCCCTTTAAAGACTCAATAATAATAATAAGGTCAGTTCAACAGGATTGTCACTTAGCAAATGTGGTGCCAATATTCAAAAAGGGGTCAAAAACAGAGCCTGGAAACTGTAGGCCAGGGATCAGCAACTTTAGCTGCTGTTAAACTACAACTCCCAGCTTGCATACTTTCTTGCCCGTTCTTGTAACTCCCATAGAAGTAAAAGGAGGATTCTGGGAGTAGTAGTTTTTGAACAGCTGGAGTGCCGGCAGGTTGCTGAACCTTGCTATAGGCTAATAAGTCTAACATCTGTCATGGGTAAGGCTACTTTCACACTAGCGTTCGGAGCGGATCCGTCTGATGTTTCATCAGACGGATCCGCTCCGATAATGCAGACGTTCGCATCCGTTCAGAACGGATGCGTCTGCATTAAAACTTAGAAAATTTTCTAAGTGTGAAAGTTGTCTTAACGGATCCGTTCAGACTTTACATTGAAAGTCAATGGGGAACGGATCAGTTTGAAGATTGAGCCATATTGTGTCATCTTCAAGCGGATCCGTCCCCATTGACTTACATTGTAAGTCTGGACGGATCCGCTCGCCTCCGCACGGCCAGGCGGACACCCGAACGCTGCAAGCAGCGTTCAGGTGTCCGCTCACTGAGCGGAGCGGAGGCTGAACGCTGGCAGGCGGATGCATTCTCAGTGGATCCGCCTCCACTGAGAATGCATTGGGGCCAGACGGATGCGTTCGGGGCCGCTCGTGAGCCCCTTCAAACGGTGCGCACGAGCGGACACCCGAACGCTAGTGTGAAAGTAGCCTTAACTGAAGGTTTTCTAAGAGATGCTATCCTCAAGTGCCTCAATGAAAACAAGCGTATAACACCGTATCAGCATGGCTTCATGAGGGATCGGTCATGTCAAACTAATTTAATCCGTTTTTATGAAGAGGTACTGGTGTATCTCAATTAGAATATCATCGAAAACTTCATTCATTTAAAAAAGTAACTCCTATTATCTATAGATTCATTACATACAGAGGGATCTATTTCAAGCCTTCATTTTTTTTAAAGTTGATGATTATGGCTTACAGCTAATGAAAACCCAAAAGTCAGTAATGTTATAAAATACCTAGTGTTGAGCGAGCATGCTCGGCTGAACTGCTGTTCGGCTCGAGCATCGCTATGCTCGGCACATGGCAGTACTCGGCCAAGTACCGCATGTGCTCGAGCGGTACTTGGTAAATGCAGGTAAATACTGCCCTTCACTGTAATGCCGTAGCCTTGTTGGTTACTGGCATTACAGTGATTGGCTGGCCGGAACACGTGATCGGGTGCTATATAGCACCTGATGGCGCGTGTTCAGCTCATTATTAGTCAGGGAGAGCTGCTCTTAGGAAGGGACAGATAATGTAGGGAGTGTGATCGCAAAATGTTTCAAAGACCCAAAAGTCCTTTTAAGGACTATTGTGTGTGGTGGCAGAAATATAATATAGCCATAAGAAAAAAAAATTCCATACTTTTTCTATAGAAGGTGTCTACAGTGACTTGTGACATCTGTGCAATACCTCCTATGTGTCAGGGCCAGAGATAGAAAAAAATATAAGTGAAATCTATTTTCCTTTTTTCATACTTTTGTGTACTTTTTCCGTATATTGTGCTTGCTGTGAACTGTGACATTTGTGCCACATCTTGTGTGTCAACCGTGCATATAACATTTAATATGAAGAAGGCGAGCATCAAGGGACGGGAAAGTGGCCGTGATGCTGATGGTTCACGCAGAGGTTGTGGCCCTGGGCGCGTTGAAACTGTGCCTGCTGCCAGAGCACAAGAAAAACAATCATCCACGATACCTAGCTTCATTTCCCAGTTTGCAGGGTGTCGCATGACAAAACTCTTAAAGTCAGACCAGTGCGGCCAGGTGGTCGGTTGGATTGCAGCAGATAATGCTTCCAGTCGGTTAAGCACCACCCCGTCTTCCACCAAGTCCAGTCTCAGTAGCCAAGAGTCTGGTCAGCAGAATCCTCACCCTGATCCTTCTTCCTCCCACTATGGACAGTCTGGCCAAACAAGTGATCCCACACTCGGATAGTCCGAGGAGCTCTTTTCATCGCCATTATTTGATTCAGCCCTCTCGCCAAGCACGCTTGAAGAGGGACATGAGATCTTGTGCCCTGATTCCCAACCTCTTGAGCATCCAGAGTCACAAGGGGAATGGCAATTAGTGTTTAATGAGGTGGATGATGATGAGACACAGTTGCCAATCAATGAGGTTGTGGTTAGGTCAACAAATCAAGAGGATGATCAGAGAGAGGAGGTGGTGGACGATGAGGTCACTGGCCCAACCTGGGAAGGTGGAAAACAGAGCGAGGACAGCAGTACAGAGGGGGAGGGATCTGCAGCACCGCAACAGGCTGAAAGAGGCAGTGGAGTGGCAAAAGGGAGAAAGGCGGGCCACACCACACAGGCCCACAACTGTTCCACGGAGCACCCCCTTGTGGAAATCTCCCTTTTGTGCGTATTATTGTCAGTCTGTAAAAGTGGCGTACTACTCGGACAACATGGTTCCCAGCAGCGACCTGGGAGTCTAAGATGCATTCAGACATCTTCCCCATGCTGTTCCCGAACCATTTCAGTGGTGTTTCCATCAATTTCTAACCTTTTTCTATGAACCATTCACCCTCCCCTCTTCGGAGCAGGGGGTGCATGGTTCAATGCTCGGATTCTCCCATTGACTTCCATTATACTCGCGTGCTCGGTAGAGCACCCGAGCATCCCGATGTGTTTGGCCAGAGTACACTAATAATACCAAGTAAAAAAAATAATACAGGAATGTTGGCCTACTGAAAGGTATGTGCAGTATATGCACTCAATACTTGGTCGGGGCTCCTTTTGCATAAATGACTGCATCAATGTGGGGTGGCATGGAGGCGATCAGCATGTGGCACTGCTGAGGTGTTATAGAGGCCCAGGTTGGATAGCGGTCTTCAGCCCGTCTGCATTGATGGGTCTGGTGTCTCATCTTTCTCTTGGGATTCCCAACCTGTGGCCCTTCAGCTGTTGCAAAACTACAACTCCCAGTATGCATAGAAAGCCTACAGCTATTATGGCATGCTGGGAGTTTTGCAACAGCTAGAGGGCCACAGGTTGAGCATCCCTGCTCTTGACAGTACCCCATGGATTCTCTATGGGGTTTTGTTTGCTAGCCAATAAAGTACAGTGATACCGTGGTTATTAAACCAGGTATTGGTACATTTGGCAGTGTGGGCAGGTGCCAAGTCCTGCTGTAAAATGAAATCAGCATCTCCATAAAGCTTGTAGAAAAGAGAAGCATGAAGTGTCCAACATTTCCTGGTAGACGGCTGCGCTGACTTTGGACTTGATATAACACAGTGGGCCAACACTAGCCTATGATATGGCTCCACAAACCATTAATGAATGTGTAAACTTCACACTGGACCTCAAGCAGCTTGGACTGTGTGCCTCTCCATTCTTCCTCCAGACTGTGGGACCTTAATTTCCAAATGAAATGTAAAATTTACCAGGTAAGACGCTTCTGACATTGTTTCTGGGTCATGAGTGGTTTGACACAAGGAATTTCTTGTAGCACATGTCCTGGATACCTCTGTGTGGTGGCTTTTGAAGCACTGACTCCAGCCATAGTCTTCTCCTTGTGAATCTCCCCTAAATTCTTGAATGGTCTTTTCTTGACAATCCTTTCAAGGCTGCGGTTATCCCTGTAAGGCTACTTTCACACTTGCGTTTGAAGCGGATCCGTCTGGTGTCTGTACAGACGGATCCGCTACTATAATGCAAATGCTTGCATCCGTTCAGAACGGATCCGTCTGCATAACAGTTTTTTTTCAGATCTGATTTTTCACTTCGTGAAAACTCAGATCCGACAGTATATTCTAACACAGAGGCGTTCCCATGGTGATGGGGACGCTTCAAGTTAGAATATACTAAAAGAACTGTGTACTTGACTGCCCCCTGCTGCCTGGCAGGTGCTGGCAGGCAGCAGGGGGCAGACCCCCCCCTCCCCTGTATTTAACTCATTGGTGGCCAGTGCGGCCCCCCCTCCCTCCCTCCCCTGTATTTAACTGATTGGTGGCCAGTGCGGGTACCCCTCCCTCCCCTGTATTTAACTCATTGGTGGCCAGTGCGGCTCCCGCTCCCTCCCTCCCCTGTATTTAACTCATTGGTGGCCAGTGCGGCCGCCCCCCCCCCTCCCTCCCCTGTATTTAACTCATTGGTGGCCAGTGCAGCTGGCCCCCCCCTCCCTCCCCCCCTGTATTTAACTCATTGGTGGCCAGTGTGGCCGGCCCCCCCTCCCTCCCCCCTCCTAATTAAAATGACCGACCCCCCATTATTGGTGGCAGCGGAGAGTTCCGATCGGAGTCCCAGTTTAATCGCTGGGGCTCCGATCGGTTACCATGGCAGCCTAGACGCTATTGCAGTCCTGGCTGCCATGGTTACTTAGCAATAGAAGCATTATACTTACCTGCGATGTCTGTGACCGGCCGGGTGCTCCTCCTACTGGTAAGTGAAAGGTCTGTGCGGCGCATTGCTTATAGCACAGACCTTTCCCTTACCAGTAGGAGGAGCGCCCGGCCGGTCACAGACATCGCAGGTAAGTATAATGCTTCTATTGCTAAGTAACCATGGCAGCCAGGACTGCAATAGCGTCTTGGCTGCCATAATAACCGATCGGAGCCCCAGCGATTAAACTGGGACTCCGATCGGAACTCTCAGCTGCCACCAATGTTGGGGGGTCGGTCATTTTAATTAAGGGGGGGGG
Source organism: Bufo bufo (assembly GCF_905171765.1). Lineage (NCBI taxonomy): Eukaryota > Metazoa > Chordata > Amphibia > Anura > Bufonidae > Bufo > Bufo bufo. The sequence continues at coordinate 584,314,487 of NC_053389.1, read as the reverse complement.
AGGGAGGGGGGGCCGGCCGCACTGGCCACCAATGAGTTAAATACAAGGGAGGGGGGCCGGCCGCACTGGCCACCAATGAGTTAAATACAAGGGAGGGGGGGCCGGCCGCACTGTCCACCAATGAGTTAAATACAGGGGAGGGAGGGGGGCCGCACTGGCCACCAAAGAGTTAAATACAGGGGAGGGGGGGTCTGCCCCCTGCTGCCTGGCAGCCCCTGCCAGGCAGCAGGGGGCAGTCATGTACACAGTTCTTTTAGTATATTCTAACTTGAAGCGTCCCCAATACCATGGGAACGCCTCTGTGTTAGAATATACTGTCGGATCTGAGTTTCACGATCTAACTCAAATCCGATGGTATATTCTAACATAGAGGCGTTCCCATGGTGATGGGGACGCTTCAAGTTAAAATATACCATCGGATTGGAGAAAACTCCGATCTGATGGTATATTAATAGGGACTCCTGACTTTACATAGAAAGTCAATGGGGGACGGATCCGTTTGCAATTGCACCATATTGTGTCAACGTCAAACGGATCCGTCCCCATTGACTTGCATTGTAAGTCAGGACGGATCCGTTTGGCTCCGCACGGCCAGGCGGACACCAAAACGTTGCAAGCTGCGTTCGGGTATCCGCCTGCTGAGCGGAACGGAGTCCAAACGGTGCCAAACTGATGCATTCTGAGCGGATCCGCATCCACTCAGAATGCATTGGGGCTGTACGGATCCGTTCGGGGCCGCTTGTGAGAGCCTTCAAACGGATCTCACAAGCGGAACCCCGAACGCAAGTGTGAAAGTAGCCTTACTTGTCACCTTTTTCTACCATACTTTTTCCTTTCACTCAACTTTCCATGGATCTGCTTGGATATGCTTCGGATCTTTTGTGGCTTCTGTACAGGGTGTCAATGTCTTCTGGACAGCTGTCAAGTTAGCAGTCTTCCCCTTGATTGTGTAGCCTACTGAACCAGATCGTGGGCCCATTTAAAGGCTTAGGAAACCTTTGCAGGTATTTTGTGTTGATTAGGCTGTATTTTGTGTGTTTTACATATACAAATAGGTGTAATTTCATTTAACAGTAAATGTTAAACAATAATGCATATTCCATGTGTGTAATACATTAGGACATAAGGCTCTTGTACGCTCAGTTTATACATACCTCTGTTTTTGTAAATATCTGTTTTTGAATAAACTTTTGGTCATTTGCATAAAATAAAATGGCACACAGATATTTCAGCACTCAAAAGGAAGAGTTAGGTTCTTTGTATTAACCATTTGGCAGCAACATTTTAACTGCAAGCTCTGGTGACTCTGATTATGAAACCCACACACCACAAAAATTCTGAGAAAGGAGCAGCATTTAGTTATGACAGTAATAGGAAATGCATGGTGAGTACCAGCAGTGATGTGTCAAGGCCATCTATAAGCCACGTAATACAAAGTGCTAATTGTAGCAGTGGTGATGCTTTGCATGGAACTACCAGTGCTTTACATAGCTGGCGTCAAACACAATGATCTCATCTGACATAATAAATCCAGCGTCACCTATTCAAATAATATGCCAAACATTCCACCATTTGCAGCACACGCTTCCATTAACGCCTTCACGACATCCGCCGTAGATGTACGGCGGATGTCGGTTCTTATAGATGTTTCATACAGCAGACACGCAGCTAATGTCTGCGATCAGGGTAGTGTGAAATATGGAGATAAACAAAGACTGGTTTCTTAGCCAGCACAATTCATGATAATTCCTTAAAGGGGTTATCCGAGTTATTTTTTTCTCTTCTAAGGAGAAGTCTTTTGATATCACCTCCTCTTCTAGGTCTCTTTATTTGTTCCAACACTTGAAACTGCAATTGTGCAACTGTGTGTTTAAATTTTTCAAAATGATATGGGACTGGTAACATAAGTTTTTTTGTCCTTATGTCGGATTTATGCTTACTAATACGATCCCTCACTGCCTGCATTGTCTCGCCCACATACAAAAGGCCACAAGGACATTTAATAAGGTATATTACGTTTGCTGAGTCACAGGTAAAAAAACCTTTTACTCCAAAGCTTTTCCCAGTATGTGGATGATGAAATGAAGGGCCTTTGATTATATGAGAGCACTGTAGACAATGCAGGCAGGGGGAAGTACCCATCCGTGGATATCCGTTGCTGTTTCAATATGGCTTTAGTACTACCTAAATCTGCTTGTACTATTTTGTCACGATAACTAGGATTCTTTTTATTGCAAATAAGAGGGTTTTTTTTTAATTCCTCAACCTGCGGATGTGATTTATTAAGGTACTTATTCAGGCCCCTCAAGTTCTGGACTTCTCCCCGTTATGGGATAACCCTGCGTTAACAGAACTCTTGACACTTAACGAAAATGATTATTGGACTCGAAGAGGTATCACGCTATTCTCACATATATACACGAAAGGGAAAATTAAATTAATAGGGGAACTGTTTCAACAGACACCAATAACTGCATTAGAACACTATAGATATTTTCAAGTACAACACGCATTAGCATGCTCGCTTAAAAAAATACCTTTGATAACAGTCACTCAGAGGTTTTTATTATTTTGCTATAATATAGTAGGGAACAAAGTTAAGCTCTCACTAATATATAGGAAATTTATTGAGGAATTAAGCACGGTCACTGAATTTAAAAGTGTAGATAAATGGAAGGCGGATATAGGGGAATGTAACCCTTCACAATGGCGGGAAATATATCAAAACATCAAGAAGGCTTCCCCTTCACGACAACACCGGTTGACACAATTCAAAATAATACACCGTTTATATGTTACCCCGAGTCTCCTATCCAAAATGTATAGTAACAAGGGACAAGAATTTAGCTGCTTGAAATGCTCCCTTGTAGCCGCAGGGTTTGTACACATGCTGTGGGATTGTCCAGTTATTAAGATCTTTTGGGGCAGCATATTTCAGGCGTTGGCGGTACAAAGTGGGAATAGCCCCCCCTTAACTATCCAAGTAGTTGTGCTTGGACTCCTCCCCTCCGAGTACAAAAAAAGAACTACCAAAAACGAACAGGTTTATTGGTTGAAGAGATTTCTATTGGCCAAGGTAATAATCTTGAGACAATGGGTGAAAGATAAATCGCCAACAGTAAATGAATGGCAAAGTTTAATGGCAAGAATAACAGACTTTGAGGGCATGAAACGGCGCGGGGTGAGTTATGCCACAGAAATGGGCGTATAGAGAGGGGAAATGGCAAGAAGAAATACCCTGACTGGAACTGATGACCACCCCATTCTCTGCGGATATGTCCTAATATAAACAAATAAACTGTCAAGCATTTTTAAGTAATAAATACTACTATAACAGTCCACATCAAATAGGATCCGATATCATGAAGGTTTGAGAAATACCCAAGAGAGGGGCATGAGCACCCTGTCGCCCCTCGTGGCGGCCGCACCAGGCCAGGTATGCTGGGTGGGGGGATGGAGAGGGGGGGGGATCTTTGGAGCCTTGGGGGGGGGGTGGGTTTTGGTTTTGTTATGTGGGACAGAGAATTGATATTAATTTAGGGTATCTTTGGATTTAGATGCCTTTATATATTTGTATGTTGTTTAGCACCGAAGTGATACACTGTTTAAATGTACCTATCATACGTGCTTACTCTCTGTGACCAGATATCCTTTTTACATTGTTCTTATTTAAGAAAAGCAATAAAGATATATTTAAAGAAAAAAAAAGAAAGAAAGACATATTTGGTATTGTTGCGTCCGTAATGACCGGATCTATAAAAATATTACATGAACTACCCCATTAAATGTACGGTGTAAAAAAAACAAAAAATAGAAAAATGACTTTTTGTGACTTCACCTCCCAAAAAATGAGATAAAAAGCAACCAGAAAGCCAAATGTACCTTAAAATGGTGCCAATAAAAACTACAGCTTGTCTCGCACAAAATAAGCCCTCACGCAGCTCATTCAACAAAAAATAAAAAAAAGTTATTACTCTTAAAAACCATGACAGAAAATTCCATGTTAGAAAATCCAGATGCCGCTCCTTCCCTTCTGAGCCCTGGCATATCCCCAAACAACAGTTTATGACCACAATTGGGGTGTTACTGTATTCCGGAGAAAATGGGTAGCAAATTGTTGGGGATATTCTCCTGTTATCTTTTGTGAAAAAGAAAGTTTGGGCCTAAAGCACCATTTTCTTGTAAAAATAAATAAATGTATTTTTCATTTTCACACCCAAGTATTCAAAATTCTATAAAACAGCTGTTGAGTGCTCACTACACCCCTTAAAAATTCCTTGGGTGGTGTAGTTTATAAAATGTGGTCAATTTTGGGGGGTTTCACTGTGAGGATACCTAAGGGTCTCTTCAAATGCAACATGGTGCCCAAAGACAGTTCTAGCAAAATCTACTCTCCAAAAACCATATGGCGCTTCTTGCCTTTTGTGCCCTGTCGTGTGTCCAAACAGCAGTATACGACTACATATGGGGTGTTTCTGCAAACTGCAGAATCAAGGTAATATTAAGGTTTGTTTTGTTGTTAACCCTTGATGTGTTCTAGGAAAAAATTGATTAAGATGGAAAATCTGCAAAAAAAAGTGACATTTTGAAATCTCACCTCTATTTTGCTTTAATTCCTGTGGAATACCTAAAGGGTTAACATTTCTAAAACCAGTTTTGAATACTTTGAGGGGTGTCATTTCTAAAATGGGGTCATATATGGGTTGGTTCTATTATGTAACCCTCACAAAGTGACTTCAGAACTGAACTGGTCTAGGGCTGCAACGATTACTCGATGTAATCGACACAAAAAAATCCTCGATTCAGTTTTCCTGCATCAAGGATGCGCTTTGATCATGTGACCACGGAGTGTGAGTGAAGTGAAGCCTATCACTCACCGCTCCGTGGTCTCCCGTCGGCACCGCGCCGCACTATCCTGGGACTGGCATGCACAGATCATCAGTGTGCGCTGTCTGATGCTGTGTGACGTCAGGTCCCAGCGCATGTTGGGAAGAAGAAGATGCGGTCCTTCTCCTGAGGACTCCATATCAGTCGCGCACCCTGCCAGGAAAGGTAAGTATTAAAGGGAGAGGGGGGGACTTGGAGGGGCTGATGGCATGGAGGGTCTGATGGCACTGGGGAACATGGCATGGAGTCGCTGATGGCACTGGGGGACATGACATGGAGAGGCTGATGGCACTGGGGGAGTGGGGGACATGATGGCATGGAGGGGCTGATGGCACTGGGGGATATGGTATGGAGGTGCTGTTGGCACTGGGGGAGTGGGGGACATGATGGCATGGAGGGGCTGATGGCACTGGAGGATATGTTATGGAGGGGCTGTTGGGAGTGGGGGACATGATGGCAATGGGGGACATGGCATGGAGGAACTGATGGCACTGGGGGACATGATGGCATGGAGGGGCTGATGGCACTGGGGGACATGGCATGGAGGGGCTGATGGCACTGGGGGACATGATGTCATGGAGGGCCTGATGGGAGTGGGGGACATGATGGCATGGAGGGGCAGATGGCACTGGGGTGAGCTGATGGCACAGAGGACTTATGGCACAGGGAGGAGCTGATGGCATGGAAGGGGCTGATGGCACGGGGGCTGAGTTTTTATAAAGGAAAATGTTCTTTTAATTCGTTTTTTTTTCTTATTAGAGTACTTGATTAATCGTTGTATTAATCGACAGAATACTTGATTATTTTAGTAATCGATAGCTGCAGCCCTAAACTGGTCCTTTAAAAAGTTAACTTTGAAATTATCTTAAAAATTTAAAAAATTGCTTCTAAAATTCTAAACCTTCTAACGTCCTAAAAAAATGTAATTACATTACTAAAATGATTCCAACATAAAGTAGACATATGGGGAATGTTAATGAATATTTTATGAGGCATCACTATCTGTCTTAAAAGCAGAGAGATGTAAATTTAGAGAACATAATTTTTTTTTAAATTTTTCGTTAACTTTGGGATTTTTTTTCTAAATAAAAGCTAAAACATATTGACTCAAATTTACTATTAACATGAAGTACAATGTGTCACGAGAAAACAATCTCTGAATGGCTTGGATAAGTAAAAGCGTTCCAAAGTTTTTTCCACATAAAGTGACACATGTCAGATTTGCAAAATTAGGCCTGGTCAGGAAGGGCGAAAATAGCCCAGTTTGGAAGTGGTTAAAGTGGTTGTCAGACAAAAAATATTCTAGAGTTTTGAAACCAGCACCTGGATCTGAATAGTTTTGTATTTGCATGTAATTAAAATTTTGTATATCCACTGAGTTGTTCAATAAAATCTATCTGTAAAGCGCAACCTGCAGTTTGCACTTTTTCAAATTTCTCTGTTCATCACACTTAGGTGGACGCACATGCCCAGTTCTATGCCCAGTGTCAACAGCTGCAGCAGACTGGAAACGCCCCCTGAGCTGCCAGCATGAAATAAATGTAGCAGAGCAATGAATGGGCAGATCTCTGGTTCCATGTGAGGTACAGGGCTGGTTTTAGCTTTATTAGAAAGAGATTGTCATGTACTATATGATGTCTGATTTTCAGTTTTTGCATTAACCCTTTGAGGACCGACCAAGGGACGTATTTGTCCCATGTTTTTAATTGCCTGTATCATCTGATTAAGAACTTAAAATACTTTTTTTTTTTGTTTATGTCAAAATATTAGTTCTTATCAACAAATGGATCTAGCTTTATTTATTGTTCAAATACATTCTTAAAGGGAAAAAAATATAATTATTTTTATATTGATGACGGTAATCTTATGGTGCTCAAAGGGTTAAACATGGGATGACCCATTTAAGGAGCATTTACACATGCCAAGTGATCAGGCAATTATTGGTAAGGAACTTTTCCTTCTCAATAACTGCCCGCTTGTTGGTGATTGTAAAGAGTTGGTTTTTTTTATGCAGTAATCACCTCCACTGCATGGTGATGAGCGAACTCATCCTCCTAAAAATTAAATCTTTCTGGGCAGCAAAGTGCCATTTACACAGCGCAATCTGCTGCCGAGAAATAACTATTTAGGTTTCTGCGTAAACAATGATTTCTGATAAAGAACGAGCATTCTACTTCATCAGGTGACGTGTGGCATCTTTAGACTGGCCTATTATAAGAAACAAGCGTTTGTACTAACGTTTGTTGATAATAATCGACCCAATAACTGCACTGTGTTAATCTGTTTTTAATCCCAGTATCTTTTAGTCGAAGATACGCACATGCTCCGTGATTGAATAGAATTAGTACTGTAGCTTTCAACAACCAAATGATGAAACCATACCTGGCGTTATGGAAATCCAAGCTCTTATACAAAAATATGTCTCTGTATCTGCTTCAGTTAGTATACAATTCCTGTATATTTTATCTGGGTTCTTTCCTCAATTTTTAAGAGGAAATGAGTTCTGGGTCCAAGTCTGTTAGTAGATTAAGTAAAAGACATTTCCCTGACACCATTCCTCACAGTGGAAGCAAAAATGCCCCCCAGAAGTGGTGCAGGGTTTGTTCAAAGCATGGAATGATTCCATGTGGTCACCGTGTGCTGTCTGTATCCGTTGTTCCATTCCACAACCCCGCAAAAATGATAGAGCATGTCCTATTCTTGTCTGCAGTTGCGGACAAGAATAGGCATTTTCTATCATAGTGGCGGCCAGTATCCGTGTTTTGAGGATCCGCAAAACATTATGGTTGCGCCCTTAACTTGCTGTATTCAATGGAGCTGAAGTCTTTGTTATATAGCTAGATGTTTTCTAGTCTCCTAGCCCCTCCTAAAAGTCTTCAGTGTGCTGTATGAATGTCTTCAGGAACGCCAGGTATCAAGCACCACTAACCAATTACATTACAAGGAATTAAAGGGGAAGTAACCACTAAATACCTTGGTATACAAAGGTTTTGTTTATGTTTTGGAAGTTCACAACATCTATTGTGGCATTATGATGCCATAAAACCAGCAAAAGAAAAACAGACCTCCAAAATCCAGTCTTGCTCACCCCCCATGCAAGATGTAAAATGCACGAATAGGGTATCATTGCAAATGGCAGGAATATATGAATATGTAGTAAAGTGTGTTTTTCAAGGCCACATGGTGAATGTAAAGAAAAAATAGGCCACTGCATTTTAGAAAAAAAATACTATTTCTAATTTCTTCACCTAACTCCATTGAATTTTCCATCATCTCAACTGCACCCCTGGCATGACCCCGTCCCTGCCATGGAAAGGACAGGTGCGTGGAGAGGTCAGTTTTTTTTGTTCGGTGAAAAAATAGTAGCAAAGGAAAATGGCATAGCTTATGGCTCCCGGACTCTTCATATTCGCTTGGAGGCCTGGAGGTGAGCAGTGTACAAAAGAAGTGGTACTGCAGCATGGAGGAGGCGTGACCCTTTCACTTACTTCACTTCCAGATCACAGGATAATGCAGGGGGGACATGTCATTTCTAGCAACTCGATATTAGAAGCTAGAAGGCATTCAGGAAGGCGTGCAATTGAACATGTGGTCCAGTTTTGGCTGCAGAGTTGGAGTTTTCTAGTGGGAGCAGCAAAAATGGATTGCAGTCCTGCTACAATACCTTTTTTGTGCTATTGGAGTGTTAAACTGTGCTGTTAGTAAGGGTGCAAGCCGGTCACAGTTTCTCTTTGAGACTTATTCAATCTCAGATTTGCAGTCCAAGCAGGAAAAGACATTCTTCATTATCAGTTCGTCTGCCTGCCATTTGGGATTTCATCAGCACCACATCTGTTTACAAAGGTGATGGCAGAAATCTCGGCTTTTCTGAAGCTTCAAGGAATAATAATGATCCCTTATTTAGATATTCTTCTGGTAGAAGCCCAGCAGAGGGATTTCCAGGTACAATCCCAGCTAGTACTGTCCACTCTTCAAAGATTGGGCTGTATAGTAAATTAACAGAAGTCAAGTCTAGTTCCATCCCAGAAAAATAGATTTTTAGAAATGATATTGGATTCAATGGTTCAAAAGACCTTTCTTCCACAGGAAAAGATAGAAAATCTAATCAAAGGGGACAAACAGTTAAAGATGCAAAAAAAAGATCAGGCAATAAAACTCCTTGACTTGAGGCTTAGTCCCAGCACTCTCGCGGTGCAGTTCTCAGTCCTTAGTGCACTGTTTGTAGTGGAACGGAGCCTTATTGCTAGTTTTTAAAAGCATAAAAAAGGTTAAAACCAAAGATTACAGATTTTTGTACCACCGTGGAATATTAATGTGGTATTTAAAAATGGGAGTTGAAAGGGCCAAAATTTTAATTTTAATTCAAATATCTATTTGCTATTTCATTTTCACGTTTGCAGAATTTATGCCAAAATTTAAAATAAAATAAATTTTTCATATTTGACGAAAATAAATCACAATTTAAAAAGCACTTGTTTTTAATTTTATGTTTACTATTAAATTTTCATCACCTATCCTGGTATTTTATAGTCAGTGTAATAAAAATAAAATAAAATCTGGAAAAATAAATGTCAACACATCATTTTTCATCTATGTAGGCATTATCTATGGTAAAATTCAAATGAAAACTGTAACGACTGTAGGTAGGGACAAACAAGGACAGTGAGCCTTAAGGCTAGTACCCAGCCTGATTTCCCTACCTTCTTGCAATACAAGCCCTAGGTAGCAAGACTGCAACTGGTCAACGGTCCTTACGCTATATAACTGCAGAAATTGACTAAAAACAAAGAGAGACAAACACAATATAGAGTAGTATGTAAATGGGTCAAAACCAGTCAAGCTATGCAGTACCAAATGAGAGACAAAGAGTGGTTAGAAGACAAGCCGAGATCAGAACCAGATGGGCTACGCAGTACCAAACAAGAGACGAGAGGTCAGAAGACAAGCCAAGGTCAGAAGCACGAGCAATTAAAATAAGCACAGAAGCAAGAACCAGGAACACAGCTGGTGAGTCAAAGGCTATCACTGGCACTGGTGTATGGCCAGAAAGGGATTTAAATAGAGCATCCCTGGATCAGAACTTGATGGGTCCATGACTCGGCGCTCCATTAGTCAGAAACACTAGCCTACAGTAATAGAGCAGCTGACCAATCAGCTCACTGCTAATCTCTCCCAGCATATGCCTGCTTCAGGGAGAAACAGAGCATTGCATCCTGTTGCTAAGGATGCAGTCCAGTAGAGGACATTCTCCACAACAAGTTCAATAGCACAAGTCGTCATCGCTTAGTTCACCAGTCCGATGTGACCAGTTGCCCCACTACCCCCCTCTGCCTCACTGGCTGGTTACTTCCCATGTTATATCTATCGACTATGGGTACTGTATGCTGGGAATAAGAAAGCTATTTCACCACCTCTTTCCAAGTGAGCTTGTCTAGCTCAGTCTATAGGGCTTCAGGCTGTGATCTGAGGGTTCTGGATTCAGGCCCTTTCCACAGTATTTCCTTATTTTAAATATTTTGATGATAAAATCCTATTTAAAGTAGACCATTTTTTTCTACCAATAGTGGTGTCATTTTTTTTCACAGATCCCAGACTAGTGTAATTTCTTCATTCTGCCAGAAGTCGAGGAATGAGAAAGAGGAGTTTCTCAAACTTGGTTCTCACATATTAACAGAAAACCAAGTCCTGGAGAAAGGAAAATAACTTATTTCCTCAATGTTTTGGCCCTAATAAGGGAAAGAAAGTAGCAATGGATTATATTGCAAGAAAGATAACACAAGCTATTTCTGTGTCTTAAAATGTGTTGTGAAAAGAGGTGCTTCAAGATGTAAAAGCACATTCTACAAGAGAAATTGCACTATCGTAGGCAAAAACGGCCTCGGCATCAGTGGAACAATTTTGTCGAGCAGCAACTTGGAAGAGGAGGATTCATACTTTCAGTAAGCACTGCAGACTAGATGTCATGGCTGGTAATGATATGGTCTTTGGAAGTAAAGTCTTACAAACAGTAGTCCCACTGTAGATTTCTATTCTTTGTTATATCTCAGGGATGTCATTGTGGAGATGACCAGGGAAGAATGCACTCACCAGTAATTTCGTTTCTTGAAGTCTCCACAACAGCACCCATAGTTTCTCTTCCCAACTTCCCCCCCAAAAAAAAGTTTATGATGATTTTGTTTTGCATACATAACAGATATTTGTATTTCTGAGCTTAAAATTTAACTTGATGTTTTCAATATATATGAGTTTAATGTATATACTTCTTACTTATCTTGTATATTTTTAGTTTAATAAAATGTTTTTTGTTTCTCCTATTACGGTTCCTGATATATCACTGAAGGTGGATAGGGGAGGGGAAAACTGTAACCTCTCCAAGTGTTTCTCATGTCCAGGGCAGAGATTGGGGTCATCTCAAGGGTGTCGTCTTGGAGACTCCTAGAAAACCAAATTACCAGTAAGTGCAATTACACTTTTCCAAAAACTAAAAATGTTCAAATTTGCCCCAGGTTGAGAGGATAAACATTTTAAAATGTTAAAATGTAGTCACTTTGTGATTGTTTCTAGATATTTTTTTTTGTTTTTTGTGGTGCTGTACAACATTTTTTCTGGCAGTATGGTGTCATAGAGCCAGCAATAGAAAAATTGGCCTCCGAAATCCATAATGCACTTCAGTACTGTGCAGTTTTGAGCTGAGCCAAAACAAGATCTAAAGATTACATATAGGCTATCATTGCAAATTGCAAAAGTACATTAATGTGTGGTAAAGTGTGTTTTTTTCAAAGCCTCATGGTAAATATGAAAAAGGCCACTGAATCCAAAAATGCTGGGAAAAGGTAATGTTCTTTTTTCTCCATCCAATTACATACAGTTTTCCTTAAAAATAAAGCCAAAATGACCCCAAGATGAATACCTTTTGGGGTTACCATTTAAAAAATAGCCACTCTGAACTTGTTTCTAATGTATTGGCACTGGAGAACATCTGTTCTGGCAGTATGGTGCTATAAAACAAGCAATAGAACTTCTGGTTCCGGCGCGCACATGTGAGGACGTGCGGTGGAGGAGCTCCGTACACCCTGCTATATATCGGGGGTTTGCCGGGACCAGAAGCGGGATCGCAGCTACCTATCTTGAACCGGGTGGCTCATGGACAGATACCTGGTCCGCAACGGCCCCCCACTGATGACCTCTTCACTCCTGCAGAGAGAACTGGCGCTGACGCGATCCGACAAGATGGCGGAGGGTAAGCGGAGAACAACCCGCTCCTCTTCACAGCCCCCCCTACCCCCCGATGCAGATGAATCATCTAGAGGGGAATCACCACCACAATCGCAGCAGTCGCTGCAGCTCCAGGAGCTGAAGCTCCCTAGCAAAGAAATCGCTTTGGCGGTGGCGCAAATACTGGCCCCAGATATTAAGGCTACGTTGGAGTCCACCATTGCTGGGACTATGAAACAGCTACAGCTGGACATTGCGCAAATGTGACATGTCTCAGAATAGGCCTGGTGAAGCCTTTAACCAGGTATCCCGATCAGACTGGGACTGATATCTGCTGTAACAAACAGCTATGGCGGGAACATGAATATACATAACTTGTGAGTTGTTAACCTGATATTGCCGGGACTATGTTTATTCTTATACCACTACCTTCTAGATGGTCATTGATAGAAATACCTTTAAATGAAAGCAAGGTGGAGGAGGGAAGGGAGAACAGAGTGGAGGGTTTTGTTGGTTAATCATCTATGGGTTGTGGAGTTGATGGTAAAATGTATTTTCACAGGAGGGAATCTGGTGGGACAGAGTCCGTATGTACTCGCCAGTTCAGTGCAAAAAGAGTGAAGTCTAAAGTGCCTTATGACGGATTTATGTGGGGTATACTCACTCAATGGTTTATTGTTAATGCTGTTGTTTACAGGTTGGGGGGAATGTTTTTAGCCACTTTTACGGTCATGCTCCATGGATGTTCTGCACTGTCTATTTCTAGTATAAGCTGCTGGGGGCGGCCTCTCCCAGGTAATACCCCTTGCAAACCCTTTATTCGGAATCAATTATGAAAGTAGTCACTTGGAATGTGAAGGGCCTTAGAGCCCCGCAGAAAAGAATGATGGTCCTCAAACATCTCAAGAAATTGAAAGCAGATATTGCATTACTGCAGGAGACGCACCTGGGGGAGGATGACCTATGGCGCATGAAGCGTCTTTGGGTAGGGCATGTCATGGGATCCTCATCATGCGGTAGGAAAGCAGGGGTGATAATTCTCATACATAAGCGAGTAAGCCATAATGTGATCGCTTCTGAATGTGATGAAGAGGGCAGGATTATACATCTTAAATTGTCCATGGACGCGGGTCTTATAGACCTATTCAATGTTTATGGACCTAACACTGGTCAGGCCCCTTTTTTTAGGGTCTTAGAAAGCCAAATTCTACAGGAGGCAGGAAACCAGATTTTAGTCATGGGGGATCTTAACGCAGTGTATAATCTAGAAGAAGATAGGAAACAGACGCACCCTTCGCTCCAATCTACGCAGCCTAGCAGGGGTGGAAGATTGTCTTTAGAACCTCTTATTAAATCCACGGGTTTGATAGATATTTGGAGATTCCTGAACCCAGTAGAAAGGGAATTCACCCATTTTTCACATGTCCACCGGTCGTGGTCCAGGATCGATTATGCCCTGACCTCGCCACAACTTTCGAAAAAAGTCCTTCAGGCTGAGATCACGGACATGGTGATATCTGACCACGCTCCGGTATGCATCACTATTGCAGAAAACGCCCCCAAGGGCACTGATAGGGTTTGGCGTTTACCTAGCTACCTTATGGTCGACGATGATTTTTAGATAGACTGAAAGGCTGGTGGTGGGAATTTCTGGATAATAATTCAGGCCATCGTGATAATCCTTGCCTCCTGTGGGATACGGCTAAAGCAGTTATTCGCGGTAATATCATTTCATATACAACAGCAAAAAAAGGAAAATATGGCTAGGGCTCCAGCATGCCACCGATGAGGTCCGTTCTGCTTACACTTCTTACTTAGCGAGTCCTACGGACATAAACAGGATTAAGTGGGTGACAGCAAAGCACAATTATGATCACAAGTTAGAGCAACAAGTCAAACTCCATATGGATTATCACTCGGCCAAGTTGTTTAAATATGGCAATAAGGCAGGTAAAATGCTAGCTAATTTAATTAACACACAACGTTATAACCCTGCCATTAGGTCAATTTTAGATGAAGGGGGGAAAAAGCTCACTAGTCCGAAAGACATAATTGAATGCTTTAGAAAATATTATGAAGCACTCTATTCCCAAGACGAGTTTAACCAGTCACGAGCGGAAGAACTTCTAGCTAATGTCTCTCTCCCCAAACTTTCAGAAGATATGTTAAATAGCCTCAATAAACCAATTACAGTAGAGGAGGTTCAGGGCACCATTAAGTCACTTGGCAACGGGAAAGCTCCGGGTCCGGATGTATTCCCGGCGGAGTTCTTCAAGGCCCTTGCGGCGGATGTCTCCCCGGTTTTGCAGGAGCTTTTTGACTCCTGTTTACACGGGGGGGACATTATGTCTACAGGGAAGCTGACCCATATCAAACTGATTCCTAAACCAGGTAAAGATATTGCTCAGATGGGATCTTACCGCCCGATATCGCTAATTAACCAGGACCTAAAAATTATGACTAAACTAATGACCAATAGACTAGCGGATCTCATGCCATCCCTGATCGGACCACACCAGGTCGGGTTCACAAAGGAGAGAGCAGCGGTCACTAATATCAGAACAGTTTTAACGATACAAGATCACCTTTTTTATAATCAGAATCCAGCTGGTTGCCCTGCCCTGCTGTCTGTGGACGCGGAAAAGGCCTTCGACAATGTTAATTGGAATTGGCTTGGGAAAACGCTGGAGGCCTTTGGCTTTACAGGGCCTTTCTGGACGTTCCTAGATAAACTATATGCTGGCCCAATGGCCCAGGTCCATCTACCTGGTTTTCTGTCAATGTCTTTCCGCCTCCACAGGGGCACGAGACAGGGTTGCCCCCTATCCCCGCTCCTCTTTAAAGGGTTTCTATCGGGGGGGCGGAGCTAACCAATGGCCGGGTAAGACGTGCTTTACCTCGGCTCCCGACCGACTCCAACTTTAAAGCCTGACAGGACACCATCCGCCTCGCTGACCACATGACAGGTCGCAGGAGAAGACCCTCATCGACGCCCGCTCCGACACGCCGCAAAACGGGAGCGATTTCCCGCTTCTTCGTCCCCTCCAGCCAGACAGACGCTGACCGAGGGGAAGACAACTCTCCCAAGATGGCGGCGAGACAGGTCAGAGCGGCGTCCCCCACGCACCATGAAGATGCAGGCCCACAAGCCCCAGGGTCACCACAACAGCTGAGGGGTACACCTACCGGTTCGCCGGTATCCTATGCTGCGGCAGCAAGCTCCGGCTCGTCGGCGGCTTCATCCCCGCCATACACAGGGTCGTTCTCAGCAGCTCCTCAGGGACATTCTTCTAGAGGCCGCTGCTCCCAGACCTCGATCTTGGAGTCAGGGGCATCCATAACCCCACAGAGAGAGGATGAGGACTGGGACTGGAAGGTTCACCTCAAATCCCTCCCCACCAGGCATGAAATAGATGCCTTATTTTCCAGGCTGGAAACTTCTCATAAAAGAGATATGGAGGCCCTGCAGCATGACTTAAAGCAGGTGGGTCAGAGGGTAGAGGAGGCAGAATCCATGCAGGAACAAGTGCTGGGGGTCCTGGAGTCACACCAACAAGTCATCCAGACACACTCTGCGCAGATCCAAGATATCATCACACATTTAGACGATATTGAAAATAGAAATAGGAGGAATAACCTACGCATTAGAGGCCTTCCTGAAGATATTTTACCACAAGATCTTGAGAAATGGGCCACTTCCTTCTTCAATACATTGATGTCCAGAGAACCAGGACAATCTCTTGAAATAGATCGTATCCACAGAGCCCTTGGTCCTAAACTAAGCGATCCTAATCGCCCCAGAGATGTCATATGCCGTATACATTTCTTTAAAGATAAAGAGGCCATCCTGAAAGCTGCCAGATCTGCAAGCAAAATCATGCATGCTGACAAAGAAGTCATCATTCTACAGGATCTAGCCAGGCGTACCTTGCAGCTACGCAAAGCACTGAAACCGTTACTGACAGCACTCAAAGCCAAGGACATTCCTTACAGATGGGGATATCCATTTCAATTGTCCGCTACTAAAGAAGGGAGGTCAGCTGTATTCAGATCCCTTGATGACCTCGCCAACCTCTGTGCAGCGTTTGATATCCCGCTGCTGGAGTTGCCGGATTGGCCTAGTCTGAAGCAACCCATTCCCATCCCACAGAGGGAAAGATGGCAGACGACCTCACCTAAGCAGAAGAGGACCTCTAGACGTGAGCCTAACCCTAACGACTGACTGTTGGGACATTCTCGCTCACCCACCTGAGGGGATCTACACCCTCCTGTTGCCTTTATTGTTCTATACTGTTATAGAAATTATATGCATATCATTTTCTTATGTATGGGTCTCCTAGACCTATACACACACCTGTCCTGTTATATATTCAGCAAATGTTATTTCTGCGTTATTATAAGTTGGAGTCCAGTAAGGAGACGGTTGGTCCTTGCTTTCTCCCCACCCCACTTAGGGACCGCAGCACACACCGCTGCGAAAGACCTCAGTTGTCACCTAGCACCCTTGGAACCGACGATGTTGGTTCTTCCAAATAAGATTTATTTGCTTTATATGTGCACTGCTCTGTGTTTAATTGTTCCCCTTGTTGTCTTCCTTCCCTCATGTGTCCTTCCCCATACTCCTACTACATCTCAGATAGTACTGGCAGAACATGGGAGATTATGCTTCCCTCTCACTAATATTCCTCAAAATGGCACCCATATCGTTTTGCACTTTTAATGTCAGGGGTTTCAATAAACCCGAGAAACGGAGTCAGATCCTATACAACCTCCATAAGAAGAGAGTTATGATTGCTATGATACAGGAGACTCACTTTAAAGCAGGCGCCGTTCCCAAATATGCCAACCGTTATTATCAGAATTGGTTTCATGGTCCTAATCCCACTAACAGATCAGGGGGAGTCTCTATAGGACTCCACAAATCATTCAGCTATACAGTTTTATCCTCTGAGATAGACCTAAAGGGCAGGTTTGTTTTCATTAAGCTCTCTGTGGATCAGTCTGTCATAACTATAGCTAATGTCTATTTTCCTAACCAGGGACAAACAACTTTTGGATCCAAGATCCTGAAAAAACTATCCAAATTTGCAGATGGATCCCCAATCATACTTGGAGGTGATTTCAACCTGGTGATGGACCCACTGCTGGATTCCTCATCTGGTAAGTCCTCGATCTCCCCGAGTTCTCTGCGCAGTTTTAAATCCGAGCTCATGGCACTTCGCCTGGTGGACCTATGGCGCATTTTGCATCCAGGTGTCAGGGATTATAGCTTCCACTCTCCAATCCATAATAGCTATGGTAGACTCGATCACATATTTATATCTCAACAGCTGCTGGACTCTGGGCCTAAATGCTCTATTGACACTCGCCTGTGGTCTGATCATGCACCGGTGTGTGGCATTATTTCCTCCCAACCTTCTTACACCCGGCCTTTCTCATGGAGACTGAATGATAACCTGTTATCAGATGTAGTCTGCCTAGCAGACATTAGGAAAGCTATTACCAACTTTACTAATGATCATCTAACGGATTTGACCGCCCCCCCTATTAAATGGGAGGCCCTCAAATGCGTGCTTAGAGGGGTGTTTATTTCACATGGATCCAGACTGAAGAAGGAACGGTCCCACAAATTGAAATCTCTTATATCTGACCTAGCCATAAAAGAAAACCTAAACAAAAATTCCCCTACTGACAACCTAAAATCAGACATTTCTCTAGTTCAACACCAAATATTGCAGATCCTAGACCAAAAATCATTATGTTTTAGAGATAAAATTAGACACGGTTCTTTGAGTATGGTAATAAATGTGGAAGCTGGCTAGCTAGGGCCTTACATCCCCGAACTGCTCTGACTCACGTGCCATCAATTAATACAGGTACTGGAAGCTCTGTACACAACCCAGTAGATATCACAGCGGAATTTCAATCCTATTATGCATCCTTATATAATTTACCAGCATCCGCTCTCTCACGAGAACCCCTTAGTGATGAAACTCGTGAATACATAACCCAATTTGGCCCTACACCTATATCTGACGAGGATACAGCCACGTTGGAAGATGATTTCACCCTCCCTGAGCTAGAGTCAGTGATCAAGAACCTGAAGAATGGGAAATCCCCAGGCCCTGATGGATTGACCTCACGGTTCTATAATATTCTCCGAGAAGACCTTACACCCCTATTGGTTGAAACCTTTAATTCCATCGCACCAGATTGTCCATTTACACGACAGGCACTCCAGGCACATATCACAGTCATCCCCAAACCAGGCAGGGACCCAGCGTCATGCTCTAATTACAGGCCTATCTCCTTGCTCAATGTGGATCTCAAAATGTATGCCAAGCTTTTGGCTCTGAGGCTCCATCCCCACATTCCAGGTTGCATACACAAAGAGCAAGTGGGATTTGTACCTAGACGAGAAGCCCGAGATAATACACTTAAAACGCTAGGATTAATAGCGAGAGCACAACAAACCAAAATTCCACTATGCCTTCTCGCTGTAGACGCTGAGAAGGCGTTTGATAGGGTGAGCTGGCGGTTCTTAGAGGAGACCCTACGCCACGTTGGCCTAGGAGACAAAATGATCTATAGGATATTAGCTCTTTATTCCTCCCCTTCAGCCTGTGTCCGTGTTAATGGACTTCTTTCTGCCCCTTTTGAGATCCGGAATGGAACACGTCAAGGGTGCCCCTTGTCCCCCTTTTTATACACCCTTGTGATGGAATCCCTGGCTAATGCTCTTCGGGCAAATCCCTCCATCGCGGGTCTCAAGCTGGGCAATAAAGAGCACAAACTGTCCCTGTTCGCAGATGACCTGCTTATCTACTTAACCTCTCCCAGGATTAGCCTGCCCTCGATTCTTCGCGAATTTGATCTTTTTGGGCGCCTTAGTAACTTCAAAGTCAATGTGCAGAAATCAGAGATTTTGAACATAAACATGCCCCAACGGGAAGCAGATTCCTTAAGGGACTCTTTCTCCTTTAAGTGGACCTCCCAACATATTAAATATCTAGGAGTACATATCCCAGCCAACTTGACACATGTTTTTAAACTTAACTATCTACCTTTGCTTAGAGCTATTGAATCCAGTTTCCATAAATGGACTTCACTCCAGATTTCTTGGTTTGGGAGGATTAATGTGGTGAAAATGGACATTTTACCGCGTCTTTTATACTTGTTTCAGACGATCCCATGCAAAATCCCTTTAACCTATTTCGCTAAGATCAGGAGAATGGTATCGGTTTTTGTATGGAAAGCACCCAGAGCTAGACTAAGTTATAGCTTAATATCTCGTTCTAAAGCCCGGGGGGGTACGGGACTACCAAATTTTAGCTCATACTATAAAGCGACAATCATGAATTGTGTGCTTGATCTATGTCACAACCGCTCTACTAAACTATGGGTAGAAATTGAGCATGAAATGGCTCCACATTTAGCCACTGGAATCTTTTGGTTGTCCCCTACCTCCTTGAATTCATTATCTAATTCGCAATCCCCGATGCTTCTATATTCCTTGGCTAGGTCCTGGGCTAAATTTGCGGGTAAACTTGGCCTTATACATTCTCCTGGTCCTCTCACGACACTCACGGGTCATACAGATCTCCCCACAGGCTTGAGTCAACTCCCAGCTTTAGGAGACCATAATAGACAACCAATCAAATTAATAGACATATATAAACAGAATGGCTTACTCCCTTTGGAGGATCTTTCCCACATTATTCCTGCAAGCCCTGGGCGTTGGCTCCTCTACTTTCAGTTGCGAAGCTTCATTAAAGCCCTGATACCTGGATCGCGGTCATGTCCCCCCTTAACTGAATTTGAAAAGATGTGCACAGCAAGGTCAGCTCCTGATCATGCTATTTCTCATTTATATGCCATGTTGAACTCTGGGGAGAAAGAGGACTCTTCCACAGATACCCAGGGAACTAAACTCAAATTCATGTCTGATTGGGAATCGGAACTGGGAGCCACCTTCTCTGTAGACCAATGGTCCAGATCTCTCCTCTTCACTCACAAATTAACGGTGTCTTGTAATTTACAGGAACTCAACTATAAAATTCTTAGCAGATGGTATAGGACCCCAGTGCGATTACACCAATTTTATCCTCAGGTATCTGATGCATGTTGGAGATGTCTTAATGCAAGGGGATCCATGACTCATATTTGGTGGGACTGCCCGGGTGTAGCCCCACTGTGGCAGGAGATCTTTGACTTATATAATTTCTTATACAAAGCTACTATTACACCCTCACCTGCGTTAGCTCTTCTATCCATGTTCTCAGGGCGGATCTCACAGATTAAGAAGGGAGCCCTCCGAGTATTTATCCTAGCTATGAGACAGATAATTCCCCGTCAATGGAGGTCTACAGAGAGTCTTTTGAGAGTGACCTGGTCTAACGCCCTGGACTCACTAGTTCATATGGAAGAATTAAGCGCTAGGGATTTAGGATCTGCTACAGCCTTTAGGGGGACTTGGGACCCATGGAATCAATTTCGTACCTCCACATCTTTCCATGATTGGTTGACAACAGGTATTGTACCCGGTGATAGCTCCTAAATACTAAACTAAGTAGAATCTCCTATCCTGTCCTATACACCTCTCCCCCTCCCCTTCCCTTGTGTATATGTCTTGGTTTTGGTCTGTCATGTCTTGTGATGTCTTCCCGGTCTTATGTGGTTATTAGTCTGGAAGTTAGAGAATAAATGCCGTGTATGCTCTTAGATTCATTTATGGAAGCCCCAACGGCACTAATAATTGAAATTTTGTTCCATAAGACTAATTATTGAATGTAATACTACCTCAGACTTATTGGTATGTTCAGTTTTTGACCGTGTACTTTACTGTTTTGTATACTCATTGGATGTATTTATACATTATTCAATTATACGATTTAATAAAATAATGATTGAACCGTAAAGGGTTTCTATCACTTGGTATCACATATTTAGCTGTTAGACACTAGCGATCCGCTAGTTTCTGCTCTAACAAACCATCCTAATATGATAGGTTTTGGGGCAGCCGTTTCGCTAAAATAAGAACTTATATCTATATGCTAATGAGCCTCTAGGTGCTATGGGGGCGTCATTAGCACCTAGAGGCTCCGTCTACCTTCACAAACTGCCGCCGCCCAGCGCGTCCCTCCAGCCCGCCCATCTCCTGCTGAATGCGATCCTCCCCGTGCGCGTCTCTGTTCGGCGCATGCGCAGTGAATGTCTGACCGCTTCCCTGCTCAGACATCTCCACTGCGCCTGCGCCGATGACATCATAGTGCTCCGAGGAACAGGCGCAGTGGAGATGTCTGTGCAGGGAAAGCGGTCAGACATTCACTGCGCATGCGCCGAACAGAGACGCGCACGGGGAGGATCGCATTCAGCAGGAGATGGGCGGGCTGGAGGGACGCGCTGGGCGGCGGCAGTTTGTGAAGGTAGACGGAGCCTCTAGGTGCTAATGACGCCCCCATAGCACCTAGAGGCTCATTAGCATATAGATATAAGTTCTTATTTTAGCGAAACGGCTGCCCCAAAAGCTATCATATTAGGATGGTTTGTTAGAGCAGACACTAGCGGATCGCTAGTGTCTGACAGCTAAATATGTGATACCAAGTGATAGAAACCCTTTAACTTAGCCCTGGAACCTTTAGTTAGATTCCTGATACATTCTGATGTGTATCAAGGGATTAAGGTGGGAACTAAAGAAACTAAACTTATATGTTTCGCTGATGACATACTTATCTTCCTTAACTCCCCAGAAACAGATCTTAATAAAGTATTAGATTCTCTACAATATTTTGGGGAGGTGACAGGCTATCGGGTGAACATGAGCAAAAGTAAATTGCTATATTTAAAAGGATATACTAGAGATCGCACCGCACCAATTATACTCCAGGAGGTAGAAGTAGTCCCCCAATATTTGACCTATCTGGGGATTAAAATAGGTAGAAGTCCGCTGTCTCTTTATAAATTAAACTATAACCCACTAATCAGAAAAATAGAGGAAGAACTTGATAAGTGGCTGAATTTGCCATTGTCTTTATTCGGGAGAGCCCATCTAGTGAAGATGGTCAGCTTTGCTAGACTACTTTATCCCATGCAAACAATTCCTCTCCTGATAACACATATGGATGTTGCCAAGATCCAAAAGGCTTTCTCACGCTTTTTATGGCGAGGTAGGAGACCGAGGATTGCATACGCGAAGCTATGTCTATTGAAATGGGAGGGGAGCATACAGATGCCTAATATCAGGAATTACAACCTAGCTTCCCTCTGGAGACATATTAAAGATTGGATATCTGGTTCCTCAAATTTTTCTAATACCCCCTTGGAGAAGGAATTAGCCGCTCCATGGGATTTGAGAGCTATTTTACACACCAGAATCCGAGACATTCCTCTGGCTTTGAGGAAATATACACTTCTGAAGGACACTTTAGCTACGTGGAGAGGGGTTCGTAAACTTTTTAGATTACCTATGTATCTATCCCCATACATGCCACTATGGACCCTCCCAGCCTTCCCAGCAGGGAGACAATCAGTAATGTTTACACTCTGGAAAGGGAAGGGAATTATTACCTTGAAACAGTTGCTTAACCCTATGGGAAGTGAGTTATTGTCTTGGCAAAATATCAGATCCCAGTTCCGGTTGCCTCCCTCGCACTTTCTCCCATATAGTCAAATTAATTCCTATTGCCGGTCTCAGTCACTGGACATGGGTGACCAAGAAAGGAGAGTCTGGTTCGATGCCCTAATGGGAACTCAAAATAATTCTCTTTCAGATCTATACAGGAAAATTCAAAATACTTATTCGATTCCTATAGAAGCAAAAGTTTTCCAGAAATGGGAAGTTGAGCTGGGGGAAGATGAGTTGACCCCAAAGCTAAGGGAAGGCATGGAACGTGTGAGGCAGGCGACAGGAAATGAGACTTGGAGGGAAATGCACAAAGCAACATATGCGTTTGACTTATCTTATAGAGATGCTCCAGCACACTATCTTAGATGGTGCCCAAAATGTCAACTCCAGAAAGCCAATCTGTTGCATGGGCTGTGGAGCTGCCCGTCTTTAATTCCCCTGTGGAAGGGTGCGCTAGAACTCATGAAACAGATCTGGGGAGTGGAAGTACAATTGAATCCACTACATTGTATTTTTCTCTATATACCTTGGGATGCTAAGGGGGAAATAACTCACTCCACACATATCAAAGGTATTCATCTGTTTTTACTAGCAGTAAAGAAAACGATATTGAGACACTGGATATTCCCCACCATTCCCACTTTGGATGAAACAGTGGGCATTATGAGCCGTATTCTCTATATGGATAGGCTGGAGGCAGAGAACAATAAAGATAAATCGACTAAATCCTTCTTCAGTAAGTGGAGGAAATTTATCAGCCATGTTCTAACTCCTATGGAGATTTAGGAGGTTTGAAGCCTTTTCGCCACACTAAATGGTATCTGGAAGAACAGATAAAGGGGACGTTAGGTGCACTAGAGATAGATACCCCGTGATGGTAGCTTTCGCTAACTAGAGGTGTAGACATGATTCCTTTAGGTTATAGATATAGGGGCCAGCAAGCGACCGTGAGGCAGACATCTTTGATGGAGAGTTCTTTTACTTGACCGAAGGTTGGGGCACACAGTTGGGGTGATAAAAGTTCATGAGGTGGGTGGGTGAAAATGGAAAATTGGGTAATATTATTATCTTATGCAATATATGACACTCTATTGTACGTGTATCTGGAAATGGCATGTGTATCTGCTAAGTGTCTTTTTTCATATGTATCCTGCTAATTAATGTTTTCCTGAATAAAAAAAAAAAAAAAAAAAACAAGCAATAGAAAAATAGGCCTCCAAAATCTATAATGTACTCCAGTCATTTCAGGTCTTGCAGTTAATGCAGCCAGTAGGTAATTACACAAGTAGCATCTATTTTCACAGTACAAATGTATGGTAATGGTATTAGAATGTTTTGTCTTCTTCTGTAACAAAGGGAACAAGGAAAACTTTTTATCTTTTCAGTTTTTCTTTTAATATATATTTTTTAAAGATGGTTTTTTTATCATCTAATGGCACAAAAAAAAATCTAATGAATCCGGGGAAACATAATTTCAAATACATGTAGGGTGGCTCAGAAATTAGTTATTTGCAGTTAGATAAGTCCATTGCTAAAGTGGAAAATTTGGCCTGGTAAGGAAGGGATAAATATTCTGGTAATGAAATGGTTAACCTAAATGTCTATTATTTTGATAAGAATTCACCACGATGGTTTAGTAGCTGTCAGTTGTGGAAATGTAAGGGTCACAGACCAATTTCATAGTGAAGGAAGCAAGGCAGCCTACTCTATATTTGAAAAGGTGCTGCCTATAGTGCACAGTTGGTTTCTTCTCCTTATGACAGCACCCATGGAGAAACCGCCTCCTTCTCCTCTGAACAGGAATCAGAATCGCTTAAAAGAGGGATTGCCCTCTCTACCCCCAGTTCTGTTTGCTGTCCTTAGGAGACAGGAGGAATTGGAATAGCTAAAATGTCTTTGTGTTACCAAAAATGTTTTCTGCCAGTTAAAACCAGATAGTAACACTTATTCTTTTTTATAATCTGTTTTTACTTTCAGATTGCAGATTTATTTATTCTGTTCTTAACAACATTTACACAGCATTAAAAAATTGCTTTACAGCAGCCCCATGGTCCATAGACACATACACTCACCTAAAGAATTATTAGGAACACCATACTAATACGGTGTTGGACCCCCTTTTGCCTTCAGAACTGCCTTAATTCTACGTGGCATTGATTCAACAAGGTGCTGATAGCATTCTTTAGAAATGTTGGCCCATATTGATAGGATAGCATCTTGCAGTTGATGGAGATTTAAGGGATGCACATCCAGGGTACGACGCTCCCGTTCCACCACATCCGAAAGATGCTCTATTGGGTTGATATCTGGTGACTGTGGGGGCCATTTTAGTAAAGTGAACTCATTGTCATGTTCAAGAAACCAATTTGAAATGATTCGAGCTTTGTGACATGGTGCATTATCCTGCTGGAAGTAGCCATCAGAGGATGGATACAAGTTCTCATTCTGTTTACGCCAAATTCAGACTCTACCATTTGAATGTCTTCACAAATGCTTTGCTGTATACCTCGGTTGTAACGAGTGGTTATTTCAGTCAACGTTGCTCTTCTATCAGCTTGAATCAGTCGGCCCATTCTCCTCTGACCTCTAGCATCCACAAGGCATTTTTGCCCACAGGACTGCCGCATACTGGATGTTTTTCCCTTTTCACACCATTCTTTGTAAACCCTAGAAATGGTTGTGCGTGAAAATCCCAGTAACTGAGCAGATTGTGAAATACTCAGACCGGCCCGTCTGGCACCAACAACCATGCCACGCTCAAAATTGCTTAAATCACCTTTCTTTCCCATTCTGACATTCAGTTTGGAGTTCAGGAGATTGTCTTGACCAGGACCACACCCCTAAATGCTTTGAAGCAACTGCCATGTGATTGGTTGACTAGATCATTGCATTAATGAGAAATAGAACAGGTGTTCCTAATAATTCTTTAGGTGAGTGTAGGTCAGGAGGGGACCTCATTGACTTCTGTGGAAGAGATTTCTAGCCATGCTCTGTGACCTGTGCAAAGGTCATTGTATAAGAAAAGAATAGATAAGTGTTGACAATCGCCTGTTGTGAATGGTGGATCCTGTCTGGTGGATCTATCATTCTAATTATGCCTGGAATTATATCACCTTTCTGTATAGAGATGCAGGTACCTGCAGTAAAGTGATCTGTACAGAGCAAGAATTGGCGCCATTAATTTGGCATAGTGGCAGGATTTTATGATTGTTTAAATATAGATAGTGACATGAAAAATTAAAAATTTCATCAAGAATTCTTAAAAAATATGTAAAACATAAAAACATGATTTAAATAATCGGTCATTTTCTGAAGACACATTCCCTTTAAGTTAACTTTACGCTTAGTTGTTACTTCAGCAAGTCTTTTCTATAGACCATCCCAATTTGGCGATCCCTCTTTTTTTATCTAAGGTGTCAGCTAAGTTTCATTGTTTCCAGGAAGTAGTTTTAGCACCGTTTTGCTCCTTCCCAAGAAATGAGAGTCAGAATTTCACTGTTTAAATGTAAGTAGGTGTCGTATTCAATATTTACAGGCCACACAGCAGTAGTCAATGTCGCCTCAGCTTTTGTTATAGTATCCGGAGGCTAGGAAAGGGAGAGCAATTACTTTAGCTTAGGCTCCTTTCACATCACCGTTTCTCCTCAAAGGAGCTGGAGAACGGAAAGGAGAAACGGTGATGTGAAAGGAGCCTTACTCTTCTGAGGGTGTCTCTCAGGATTTGAGGCCCATTAAACTAGGTCGGTATATACCTCACGGACAGAGAGGGATTCTTCTTCTATAGAGCAGGTTTGTAAGGAAACTATTTGGAGTTCTCCCTATAACTTTTTGCAGGCATTCTAGACTACAGTTTCCTTCTGATGAAGCTCTAGCCTTTCAGAAGTAAAGTTTTTCAGGCAGTACTCCCACCCTAATTTTATCTTCTACTTGCCTAATCTCCTTGGGTAGCTGTCATAAGGGGAAATAGGTACATTTATAAAATAAAAATATATACAAATAAAAACAGTTAGTGATATTTGGCTTGTGGGTGAAATTTGAGGATAAAAATGCACGCTAACTTTTACAGGTGAACTTAATGTAACCGTCTCTAAACTGTTCAATGTTTCAGTACTTTTTGCACAACTTGCTGTTCTCTAACAAGGGGCTTAATAGCAAAATTCACAACAGATGTTTGGTCCATGAATCGCCCAATAAATTTCCTGGTTCAATTAGAATTGGTATTTAAACAGTCCTCCTCATCATGCTGTTCACATTTTGACATCATGAGACCAAGACGACACCAAACAACTAATCAACAGTACCTCGCCATTGCGAGGCTTCAAGCAGGATTTTTCAGATGGAAGTGGCCACTGAGCTTAGAGTATTACAGAGTGTCATCAGCAGGTTGCAACACAGATACAGATAAACTGGAAGAGTCACAGAAAGGCATAGTAGATGTCCTTTGGCCACATCCCACACTAATGAACGCTTCATTGTGAACAATGCCCTCAGGAATCGGGTGATGAATGCCACACAAATGCAGACACATTTAAGGGAGGTGAGAGGCACCCAAGTGTCACGTACGACCATTTGAAACAGTTTACATCAGCGTGCTAGACGATCTGCAAGGGTACCTGACCACACACGTCATTGTTTTGCATGGGCCATGGAGCATCTCAGCAGGACAAGGGACCAGTGGGCCTCAGTGCTGTTCACTAAAGAAAGTCGATTCACGCTGATCAGGAATTATGTCCGCCAACGATGTTGGCAACATCAAGGAGAGCGCTAACTGTTGTCACTAGACTAGCCTTTGATGGTGGTGGTGATACAGTGTGGGCAGGTGTGTCTAGTCAATACAGAACTGCCCTACTTGTGAATGATACAGTGACAAGCCCATACTACCTGAATAACATCATTAATCCAGTCATTGTGCCTCTGCATGAGCAACACAGGCCTAATTTCATCTTTATAAATGACAATGCGCCAGCTAATCAAGGTCGCCTCATTAGGGAATGGCTGCTGGAGACTGGGGTACTTCAAATGTAGAAGCAGGCACTTTCTCCAGACCTGAATCCCATTGAAAACGTATGGGATCAGCTGAGTTGCTGTGTAGAGGCTCGTAACTGTACCTCAGAACCTCAATGACCTGAGGGCCACCCTTCAAGGCCATATGACAAGTTATTGAGACAGTGAAATTTTTTGTGGGTTATACCCACCACTTTTGTCAGCTTTTGTTTCAATAAATAGTTTGAGATGAGGAAATCACCATTGCACGCTACTCCTTAAATGCCCTACTTTCATGATATAATATCATTGTTGTGTAAACTTTTTATGTTTTCCATAAATTTCACCTGAAAGCCAAATATCCCTATATCCCTAACTTGTTGTGAGTAGTGTCTATGTATATACAGCCAGGTCTATAAATATTGGGACATTGACACAATTCTAACATTTTTGGCTCTATACCCCACCACAATGTATTTGAAATGAAACAAACAAGATGTGCTTTAACTGCAGACTGTCAGCTTTAATTTGACGGTATTTACATACAAATCAGGTGAACAGTGTAGGAATTACAACAGTTTGCATATGTGCCTCCCACTTGTTGAGGGACCAAAAGTAATGGGACAATTGGCTTCTCAGCTGTTCCATGGCCAGGTGTGTGTTATTCTCTCATTATCCCAATTACAATGAGCAGATAAAAGGTCCAGAGTTCATTTCAAGTGTGCTATTTGCATTTGGAATCTGTTGCTGTCAACTCTCAAGATGAGATCCAAAGAGCTATCACTAACAGTGAAGCAAGCCATCATTAGGCTGAAGAAACAAGACAAACCCATCAGAGAGGTAGCAAAAACATTAGGCGTGGCCAAAACAACTGTTTGAAACATTCTTAAAAAGAAGGAACGGAAAACTGTGGTGGATGACCGAAGAATTCTTTCCCTGGTGAAGAAAACACCCTTCTGTCACGGCCACGGTTATGGCCGTGACTCCTTGGGAGCCGCATACTGTTGCCCGCGGTTTTAGGTTGTAGTGTCAACCGCAGCTTGAGGCATAATGTAGTTGGCCTCAGGTGCGGTTGCCGCGGACAACAGCTATGTGTGCGGTTCCCTTGGAGTTATGTGCACGTTTGTAGCACTTTTGTATGTCTGTGTGCACTTTGTTTATGTTTGGTGTGCACTGACATTTTCCCTGCACTGTGGCTGTCCGTGGCAACGTTTGGTTGTATGATGTACATGTGGTGGCAGTGTCCCGGCCTTCGGGCTGACTCCCAGGACACGCTTGCCACCCATGTCGTTGCCTGCGGCAACAGCCACAGTGTGTTTATTGTTTGGACACTTCCCCTTTTAGTTATGTTTTCCCTTCTGTGGTTTTGGAAGGGTTAACTCCCTTTCAGTGTGTGTGAGTCACAGGGTGTGTCTGATTGTTGGGTGTGGCCTCTTGGCCCTATATAGCCTCAGTTGTAGGCAGTAGCCAGAGAGGGTGTTTCAGCCATGCTGGCTGTAGACATCCTCCTGGTTACTTACCAACTGCCAGTGGGGGCCAACCTTCTGGTCATAAGCAATTATTTATGTCCTTTGGTGTCTGGAAGATGTTGTTTGCTTTTATGTTTCTTTATTGCACCTGTGGTCCTGGGTTCCCGTGTGTTGTGTGTTTGTGTGCTGAGTCCTGCTGTCTGTGGGCAGTACACCCACATGGGTTCCAGGCTTGGTTGTCTGTGGCAGGTCAGTGTGATGTTTGTGGCAAGTACCTGCCACTGCCATAGGTTGCACTGGTTTTCCCTTCCTTGCAGCTTGGCCAGTGAGACTCCTGTTCCTCCGTATCCAGAAGGAACAGGATGTCTTACTCTGACTCCTAGCCTAGGGACCGGCGGAGGGCGAGTAGGGATCCGAGGTTCCTGCGCATGGGTCCTTCTACCTTCAAGGTCGGCCCATGCAGGTAGGAGTTAGGGACGCTGTAGAAGGTGACCTGCTCCCTAATCCTGTTTATCCTGGTCAAGCAGCGACCATCTTCCTTCCGGCACATGGCTGAGGGTTTCCCCCATCCTCAGCCGTGACACCTTCACAACAGTTGGCCAGATCAAGAACACTCTCCAGGAGGTAGGTGTATGTGTGTCAAAGTCAACAATCAAGAGAAGACTTCACCAGAGTGAATACAGAGGGTTCACCACAAGATGTAAACAATTGGTGATCCTCAAAAACAGCAAGGCCAGATTAGAGTTTGCCAAACGACATCTAAAAAAGCCTTCACAGTTCTGGAACAACATCCTATGGACAGTATGGAGAAGGAAGGAACTGCTCATGATCCTAAGCATACCACCTCATCAGTGAAGCATGGTGGTGGTAGTGTCATGGCGCGGGCATGTATGGCTGCCAATGGAACTGGTTCTCTTGTATTTATTGATGATGTGACTGCTGACAAAAGCAGCAGGATGAATTCTGAAGTGTTTTGGGCAATATTATCTGCTCATATTTAGCCAAATGCTTCAGAACTCATTGGACGGCGCTTCACAGTGCAGATGGACAATGACCCAAAGCATACTGCACAAGCAACTAAAGAGTTTTTTTAAGGGAAAGAAGTGGAATGTTATGCAATGCAAAGTCAATCACCTGACCTGAATCCGATTGAGCATGCATTTCACTTGCTGAAGACAAAACTGAAGGGAAAATGCCCCAAGAACAAGCAGGAACTGAAGACAGTTGCAGTAGAGGCCTGGCAGAACACCACCACGGATGAAACCCAGCGTCTGGTGATGTCTATGGGTTCCAGACTTCAGGCTGAAATTGACTGCAAAGCATTTGCAACCAAGTATTAAAAAGTGAAAGTTTGATTTATGATTATTATTTCTATATCCCATTACTTTTGGTCCCTTAACAAGTGGGAGGCACATATGCAAACTGTTGTAATTTCTACACCGTTCACCTGATTTGTATGTAAATACCCTCAAATTAAAGCTGACAGTCTGCAGTTAAAGCACATCTTGTTTGTTTTATTTCTAATCCATTGTGGTGGCGTATAGAGCCAAAAATGTTAAAATTGTGTCAATGTCCCAATATTTATGGACCTGGCTGTGTGTGTGTGTGTGTGTGTGTATATATATATATATATAAATAATAAAATCTTAAAATATAAAAAGGAGATAAAAGATGGGTAATTATAGATATGTATTGGAAAGTGTTTCTTAGTTGTTGGAAAAGGACTGGGGGTAGAGAGCACATTCCCTCTAAAGCGATTCTGGTTCCTGTTTCCTGTCCAGAGGAGAAGGAGACGGTCTCTCCATAGGTGCTGTCAAAGGCTTGAGGAAAACCAATTACCAGTAAATTATTCCCTATTCACAGGATAGGGAATAAGTGTCTGCTCGGGAGGATCCAACGGTTGTGGCCCCCACTGGTAACAAGAACAGAGATCCAGTGTTTTCTGTTTGAATGGAAAGGCAGTCACACATGCACTATGTCGCTCCATTGATCTCTGTGCGACTGCTCAAGATAGCAAAGCGCTTGTACTCTGATATTTCTGGCTGGCCCATATATCTAAATGAAGGGGCATTTCGCATGAGTAACTGTTGCTCCATTCAAATGGGGAACATTGGACCCCATTCTCATGATCGACAGGATGCCAAGTGGTCGGACCCCTGCCACTCAGACAAAGTTCTTGTCCAGCCTAGGATCTGACAACCCCAGTGGTCAGAAGGTGTAACCCATTAAAAAAATACGCCTCCTACCATTCCAACATTGCTGCCCTGTTCCCAGGTGCTTCTAAGAACACTGACCTTAGTGGTTACATGCTTGAATGGCACATGACTGCTAGTGATGTGCCATTCAAAAAAGATTTTTAGCCTAAAAAAGGTATAATGCAATAATAAAAAAATAGCCCTAAAGGTGCCGTAGCCTTTAACTTTTAAGTATCTCTGACATTTAGGAGGGAATCAGAGTGAGATCAGATAAAACCACATAACCCGTGGCAGACATAGGGTGCATGATTTTTCTGAAAAATGATGGTGTCATTGGCTGCCATGGGTGGGCTGGGCATGCAGCCAGCCATGCTATCTGGTCTTCTCTTTAGAGGTCTTATTTAGAGAAGTGTGAAGTAGACAGGTAAATCTGATGTCACCAGCATACCAGTGGTATTGGAGACTGAATAAAAAGATGAGATTACCAAGCATGTAGACTGAAAATTATACTAATAACCTATGTAGGCCAATCACTGAGCTATCAATTAAATTGAATTTAGATGATTGGGAACCATTAAAGGGTTTTCCTGCATTTTGATACTGGTAGCATAGACCTATGTAGGCCAATCACTGAGCTATCAATTAAATTGAATTTAGATGATTGGGAACCATTAAAGGGTTTTCCTGCATTTTGATACTGGTAGCCTATCCTCACAATAGTCCATCAACATCAGAGCGTCAAGGATCCAACACCCCGCACCCCCACCAATCAGTTGTTCAGGACCACCTCCAGTGCTGGAGACTCCATGAGAGCCTGACATCCTGTAGTTGGATCTTTTCTCACACCTCGGAACTGTGTAGCTTGATTGTCATTTGCCAGAGAACACCAGAATTGGCAGGTCTGCCCCTGGCACCCTGTTCTCTTCACAATTGAGAGCACCTTCCAACTGAGCACAGGATAGACGTGAAAGAGTCTGGAGATGCCATGATGAACGTTATGCTGCCTGCAACATCATCCAGCATGACCTGTTTAGTAGTGGGTCAGTGATCGCCTAGGGAGGCATTTCCTTTGAGAGTGTGCATAAACCTCTACTTGATAACCAGTGGTATCCTGACTGCTGTTAGGTGTGAGGATTAAATCCTCAGAGCCATTGTCGAGCCTTACCCTGGTGCAGTGGGCCCTGGGTCACTCCTGGTGGCCAAAATGCATAGGCAGTTCCTGGCTGGTGAAGTTATTGATGCCATTAATGGCCCTCACATTCCTCAGACATGAATTTTGGGAGCATTTTTTATTAGTGCATCTGACGCTACCAGGACATCATTCTATCTCATTAGAAGCATGCCCAGACAATATTTGGAGTACATATAGGTACCTGGGAGCCATACATACTACCAAGTTGCATTATGAGTTTGGATGATTTGGAATCCAGTGAATAGGTCATCAGTAAAAAAAAAAAAATCTTGGAAAACTCTTTTAAGTGTTCCCTAAATTTTTTGAGAAGTGCATTTGTAAACTAATAGAGGAGAGTATATAGTGCAGATGTCTAAATAAAATCATTGTGCATACTGCCTACATTTTGAATTGTTCTTTATTGCTGGCCATGGAAATTCTTATTGTCATGTTAGATCCCGGAGTAGCCCATCCCTGCCTTGATGCTATTGTCAGGCAGTGTAAATGAATACTTATTTTTTAGCATCTTACTAGTTCTTTCAGGCTTGTCTGAGATCATAAACCATTTGGGAAAAAGCAGGTAATATGAAAAAATAACAAAAGAGAACCAATATGCATCAGACCAATTGTTACAGACAGTAGTTGTGGAACTACCATGGCAACCAATAGATTTGGCTTTTGGCTAAACCTAAGTGCGTTATTCTGGTAGATTCCTGTTTTTCACCCTTTAACCACTATACAGGAATATGGTCTTTACTGCAGGGAATGCACCAGGCTGCTACCTCTTGAAGTACTCTCCATGTGGTTGGCTGCTGACAAACAGCGGTCACAAACATCAGTGAGAAGCACAGAGGGCTCAGGCAAAACTCATAGCCAGTAACAGGCAGAGGTTTAAGCAGGCAGAGTTTGTGCAAATCCCTTAAGAGAGGTGGCACAGGGTCACTATAGTGAACAGGTCAGGTGGCAGAGGTCAGTACACAGACAAACAAGCAGATTATAGCACTTTTGCAGGATCTAGCGAACTAGTAAAACCTATTGCTCAGGAAAATGGTGGGACAAACAGCATATATAGCAAAATTGATTAGCACATTAGTCGAGCAGCTGCACACAGAGCAAAAGGGAATTAACCCTTGCAATACTGCAGGGTGAGGTTCAATGAATTATATCACTAAAATATAAACAGAAAACCAGTACCTGGGACCACTGCCTGAGGATTGGAACTGCGACAGACACAGGTTGAGTGGAACTGCACCTCGGAGTGTGGGGCAGCGGCAGCCACAAACTGCCATGTAACATCAGCAGAGGATCTAACATGTGAGTATTGGTTTTTCTGGGGGTGGGGGGGCTTTTGTTGCATTGCCTGTCTTTGCAAAAACTGGTTATTATCTTGGACAACCTCTTTAACCTCACCTGAGGTGCATCCATACTTGTTTGTACTGCAGTCCTTTAAACTTTTCATCTGAACACAAAATCACCCTCATGTTGTTGGTTTTATAATTTAGATCTCTATGCTGTTTTGATGTGTCATATATCCCTGAGTGAACTTTCTATTTTATATATTTTTCCTGCTTTTACTTCTAAGTGACACAGCCTCACATGCTTGCTGAGTTCAGTATGTACAGTATAAATTGTGGCCTGTAATTTCGGCTCTGTAAGTAGCTTTTAGAGTATGTCTACGTGACGATTTTGGCTGCAAAACACTTAGATTACAGCTGTTAGACAGGTTTCCAGTCAAAGCCTGGCTAAGTGAACTGTAGCAGCATAGGCCGCAAGAGTACCTTATATAAGTTACAGTGCACCCTATAATATGGGCTGTAAAGTTATGAGAAGTTGAAAAAAGAGAAAGGGTCACTGGCTTTATTTCCACTAGTGGCAGAACTGAGCTGTCTTGTAATCGCCCATGTATAAAAGTTATTTTCCAATGTAAAAAAAATATAGCATCTAAAGTGTCACAAAGTTCTTTATTCTGCTGTATGACTCAAGAAAGCCTCCATTGGTCACCTTTGTAGGAATTGTTGTTTTTGCTGGCGGGTTTCCTTCAATGAAGATGGTAAAAAATTTATTGGATGTCACTTTCAGAAAATGACATATGGGTTTTCATAAATTTACATAAAGATAATTTTATAAACACATTTGAAGTAGAGCAATACAATAAAGGAAAACAATAACTTAGAAAGCATTAACCCCCTCCCAACATATGATGTAGTATTACGTTACAGTGATTAGTGACTTCCCGCAATTTGACGTAATAGTATGTCATGTTGATTGGGCAGGCACCGGAGCTGTGACTGACTGTAAGAGCCGATGCCGGCAGATTTAACCCCCCTTATATGCCGCGGTAACCGCTGACCACAGCATAGGAATGGTTTGTGGAGGGTACTGGTCCCTGCTCTCCAGTGACGGGGACCCATTGGCTGAGAAGGCAGCACGATGCCTTCCATAGGCATTGGGGCTAGCCTTCTACAGAAGCCTGTGACCCAGCACCCTTGCTGGGTCTCACAGGCAGGCTGTCAGTGTATTGCTCTTGTAATACACTGACAGGCAATGGGAGCGCACCGCAAGGGAGGTGGTAAGATGCTCTGCAGAGCGACTTATTTGAACTGATATATATATATATATTTATATATATAAATCTATATACAGTATATATATTTGAGCACATTTTATGTTTGAATATCCTATGAGCTCACCAGTAACGGATATATATATTAAATAGAGTAACACATTTGGATTCACCAACAACTAATTATCGATCTACTACCAATATTGGATTAACCTCTTGGTATATCTATTATGACAACAGAGTTACTATAAAGGATTACAAGACTTGTGTCTATTCTATATCATTTTTATTTCTAGGATACAACATATTTTAAAATAACAAGGGCCCTGCTACGATATTAGTGTTTATGTATTTTGTCATTGTTCAGTAAACAATTTATTTAATAATTTTTGTGACTGAGAATTGTATTCATATTTGGGTGTGTCTACTATATAACATTTTTTCTAAACCAACATTTTATTGGAAGAAATAGCATTTCCCATTTTCACAACCAAGTGTTTCTAAATTCCATAAAACACCTGTGGGGTCAAAGTGCTCAGTACACCTCTTACTAAATTCCTTCAGGGGTGAAGTTTCCAAAATGGGATCACTTTTTGTGGGTTTTTCAACTGGAGGGGTAACTCATGGTCTCTTCAAATAGAAAATGGTGCCCAAAACCATTCTAGCAAAATCTGCCCTCCAAAACCCATATGGCACTCCTTTCTTCTGACCACTACCATGTGCCCCTACAACAGTTTACCACCACATATGGGGTATTTCTGTAAACTGCAGAATCAGAGTAATACATATTAAGGTTTATTTTGCTGTTAACCCTTGCTGTGTTGCAAGAAAAAAATAATTAACATAAGAAAATGTTTGACATTTCACCTCCATTTTCCTTTAATTTTTGTAGAACATCTCAAGGGTTACACAAAGTCTGTAACATCAGTTTTGAGTAATTTGAGTCCTTCTACCTGTGCTGGACCTGCTGCACTTGCAGGTTGGTTCCAAAATGGAAAGGGTGGTTACATGCTCCCTCTCTGTGTTGCAATCAACCTGGAAATGCTGCGAGTCTGGCACAGGTAACAGGACATTAGAGCAGCTCTGGTGCTCAAAGTATATTATTAAGTACAATCGCTTTCAACATTAAAGGCATTGCAATACTCTTTTGTCTGACCGGACAACCCCTAAAATTTTCCAGAAACTACCATTGTAACTAATGCTATAGAAAACTGGTAAATGTTCCAAAGTCCCAAAAATGTTAACCTAAAATAAGAAAAAATAAAGATTTCCTGAGTCCTTAAGGACTCAGGGCGTACCGGTACGTCCTAAGTTTAAATCGCGATTGAGGAGCCGCGGGGGTTAATCCGAACAGGATGTCCTCTGAAATCATTCAGCGGGCATCCTGTCACAACGCCCGGGGGGGTCATGTGACCCCCCCGTGTCGGCGATCGCCGCAAACCGCAGGTCAATTCAGACCTGCGGTTTGCGGCTTTTACCTGCGGTTGCGGCGGGTGTCGGCGGTACCATCGGGTCCCCATGCGGCTGTGGGGGGGACCCGATGGCATGAAAGGCAGCGCGATGTCTAAGGAAGGCATCGCGCTGCCTTCCAGTGACGAGCCTGTGAGATCCAGCCCCCTGGATCTCACAGGCAGGAAGCTGTATGAGTAATACACACAGTATTACTCATACAGCCAATGCATTCCAATACAGAAGTATTGGAATGCATTGTAAAGGAATATACCCCCCAAAGTTCAAGTCCCAAAGTGGGACAAGGAATAAAGTGAAAAAAACAGTTTCAAAAATAAAGTTTTCCCCCCCAAAAAATTTAAGTTTCAAGTAAAAATAAACAGTAACGTCATTTTCACCAAATAAAGTTAAAAAAAATTGGTAAAAAATAGGGGGAAAAAAAAAGTATACATATTAGGTATCGCCGCGTTCGTATCAACCGGCTCTATAAACATATCACAAGACCTAACCCCTCAGATGAACACCGTAAAAAATAAAAAATAAAAACTGTGCTAAATAAACAATCTTTTTGTCACCTTACATCACAAAAAGTACAACAGCAAGCGATCAAAAAGGCGATTGCCCACCAAAATAGTACCAATATAACCGTCACCTCATCCTGCAAAAAATGAGCCCCTACCTGAGACAATCACGCAAAAAATAAAAAAAAATATGGCTCAGAATATGGAGACACTAAAACATGATTTTTTTTTTGTTTCAAAAATTATATTATTGTGTAAAACTTACATAAATAAAAAAAAAGTATACATATTGGGTATCGCCGCGTCCGTATCGACCGGCTCTATAAAAATATCACATGACCTAACCCCTCAGATGAACACCGTAAAAAATTAAAATAAAAACTGTGCTAAATAAACCATTTTTTGTCACCTTACATCACAAAAAGTGTAATAGCAAGCGATCAAAAAGTCACACGCACCCCAAAATAGTGGCAATAAAACCGTCATCTCATCCCGCAAAAATCATACCCTACCCAAGGTAATCGCCCAAAAACAAAAAAAAATTATGGCTCTCAGATTATGGAAACACTAAAACATAATTTTTTTTGCAGATGAATGTTGTAAATAACAAAAAATAAAAACGGTGACAAAACAGCTATTTCTTTTTATCTTGCCTCACAAAAAGTGTAATATAGAGCAACCAAAAATCATATGTACCCTAAACTAGTACCAACAATACTGCCACCCTATCCCATAGTTTCTAAAATGGGGCCACTTTTTTGGAGTTTCTACTCTAGGGGTGCATCAGGGGGGCTTCAAATGGGACATGGTGTAAAAAAAAACAGTCCAGCAAAACCTGCCTTCCAAAAACCGTATGGCATTCCTTTCATTCTGCGCCCTGTCGTGTGCCCGTACAGCGGTTTACGACCACATATGGGGTGTTTCTGTAAACTACAGAATCAGGGCCATAAATAATGAGTTTTGTTTGGCTGTTAACCCTTGTTTTGTAACTGGAAAAAAAATATTAAAATGGAAAATCTGCCAAAAAAGTGAAATTTTGAAATTGTATCTCTATTTTCCATTAAGTCTTGTGCAACACCTAAAGGGTTAACAAAGTTTGTAAAATCAGTTTTGAATACCTTGAGGGGTGTAGTTTCTTAGATGGGGGTCACTTTTATGGAGTTTCTACTCTAGGGGTGCATCAGGGGGGCTTCAAATGGGACATGGTGTCAAAAAACCAGTCCAGCAAAATCTGGCTTCCAAAAACCATACGGCGCACCTTTCACTCTACGCCCTACTGTGTGCCCGTACAGTAGTTTACAGCCACATATGGGGTGTTTCTGTAAACGGCAGAGTAAGGGCAATAAAGATACAGTCTTGTTTGGCTGTTAACCCTTGCTTTGTTAGTGGAAAAAATGGGTTAAAATGGAAAATTAGGGAAAAAAAGGAAATTCTCAAATTTCATCCCCATTTGCCAATAACTCTTGTGCAACACCTAAAGGGTTAACGAAGTTTGTAAAATCAGTTTTGAATACCTTGAGGGGTGTAGTTTATAGAATGTGGTCATTCGCAAAGTGACTTCAGACCTGTACTGGTCCCTAAAAATTGGGTTTTTGTAAATTTCAGAAAAATTTCAAGATTTGCTTCTAAACTTCTAAGCCTTGTAACATCCTCAAAAAATAAAATATCATTCCCAAAATGCTACAAACATGAAGTAGACATATGGGGAATGTAAAGTCATCACAATTTTTGGGGGTATTACTATGTATTACAGAAGTAGAGAAACTGAAACTTTGAAATTTGCAAATTTTTCTAAATGTTTGGTAAATATGGTATTTTTTTATGCAAAAAAATTAACTTTTTTGACCCAATTTTAGCAGTGTCATGAAGTACAATATGTGATGAAAAAACAATCTCAGAACGGCCTGGATAAGTCAAAGCGTTTTAAAGTTATCAGCACTTAAAGTGACACTGGTCAGATTTGCAAAAAATGGCCAAGTCCTTAAGGTGAAATAGGGCTGAGTCCTTAAGGGGTTAAACATTTTCGAAAAGTCAGCCATTACAACCTAAAAACAGCCAAGAGCCAAGATAGTGCTCAAAGGTACATAATATAATACACAATAAACAACTTGCAATCAAGTGAGGAAATTAATATTTCCAAGCGAGGAGCAATACTGTTTCAAATAGAGAAAAGTAAATAGGCATAAAAAACAGCTAAAAGAAATCCCATGCATTTTTACAAATCAGGATTCTAAAAATTTGTACCAACCCAGTTGTGTCATTATACCCAACAAACAGGACCACCATGTCAAAATCCCAAAACTCATTTCTTCCATTGTCCATTTCTAAAGCTCAAAATCCTGTTGGAGGTGTTTTTGGTTATGGACATGGTCAGCATTGACAGTATTAAGGAATGCAGCTCCATAAGCAGCAACCTGTGGTGTACTGTGCTACAGTAGATGTGTGGGATTAGACCAGATAGGTTAGCCTTTACTACCCCTTGATAACCGCTACATACCAGTAACAGGCCACAGGATCTTGGATATCAGAGTTGTTCTGACCCAGTTGTCTAGTCATCACAATTTGACTCTTGTCAAAGTCGCTCAGATACTTAGGCTAGCTCATTATCCCTGCTTCCAACACTTCCACTTTTAGAACTGACTGTTCACTTGCTGCCTAAGGCCTCTTTCACATGAGTGATGCGGTTTGTACCAGGATCTGTTCAGGAAAAAAAGATGGTTTTGTGCACAATTTAAATCAGTTTCGTCTGCGATTGTGTTTAGTCTTTCCGTTTGTTCCGTCCAGATTGCATGCGTTTCTCACATGCTTGAAAAACTAAAGAATACCTATCTAAATCTCCTAGTAACCATCCGGATACCTTCCGTTTTTCACACAAGCCCCTGTCATGCCTAAGTAGCCAGGGCTACTTGAAAAATGCACAATATAGAATGCTGCAGTTTTTCCGGAACGCAGAGATGATACGTGAAAAACTACGCTCATGTACACAGACTCATTGAAATAAATGGGTCAGTATTCAGTCCGGGTGCTATGCGTTCTCTACATGGATTGCTTCCAGATGGAAAACTCACTCGTGTGAAAGATCCCATATATAATCCACCCCTGACAGCTGCCATGATAACAAGTATGTTATTTACCACTCAGTGGTTTTACTGTTGTTGCTGTTTGATTTGTTTCTGATTTTATAGTTTGAATTGTTGTCTCAGGAATCATGGGCAGCACAGTGACTCAGTGGTTAGCACTGTTCGGATCCAACCAAGGACAACATCTGCATGGAGTTTGTATGTTCTCTCTGTGTTTGCGTGGGTTTACTCCGGATACTCCGGTTTCCTCCCACACATAAACACATACTGATAGGGACAGCTTGATGCTAATGTCTGTAAAGCGCTGCGGAATATAAAAGCGCTATATGAGTGCATAAAATAAAAATAATAAATAAAGCTACAAACACCTGGTAAGTATTTCATCCCATAATAAAAGTATGTTTAAGATCTAAAAATAAAGGCAGGTCTTTGTACATACAGACTATAAAACAAGTGGCAGTAGTTATACCTAATATACTACAGAGGGCAGCAGACTTATTAGGCTTGGGCTGCACTCATGGTGCTGCCACATGTTCAGGCTTGTTGATGCAGTTTTTGAAGCCAAAATCAGGTGTGGATCATAACAAAATAGAAAGTATTAAGGGCAGATACAACTTCTCTACTATTTTCAATCCACTCCTTTTTTTTGCTTCAAAAACCGCATACAAAAACTAAAAGCACTTTTGATTGATTTTAATTGTCAAATGACAGCTGTAGGCACAAGATTACATACAAGTCAATTAACTGTTACTGACTACAGCTGCCACTCATTTAGTTAAAATCAATCAAAAGTGGTACAAAATGTCTAGGTGTAGCTCCAGTCTAAATGGTTTAGCTTAAAGTGGTTATCCCATCTTAGACAATGGGGGCATATCGCTAGGATATGCCCCCATTGTCTGATAGGTGCGGGTCCAACCTCTGGGACCCGCACCTACAAGGAGAACGGAGCGGAGAAAGTTGAGGAGGGCGCACTGCTCATGCGCAGCCGCCCTACATTCATCTCTATGGAGCTGCCAAAAATAGCCGAGCGCTGACTCGGCTATTTCCGTCGGCCCCATAGAAATGAACGAACGGATCCGTTTGTATTATCTGTAACATAGCCAAGACGGATCCGTCATGAACTCCATTAAAAGTCAATGGGAGACGGATCTGTTTTCTATTGTGTTAGATTGTGTCAGTTTCGTCAAATGGACAGCAAAACGCTGCAGGCAGCATTTTGGTGTCCGCCTCCTGAGCGGAATGGAGACTGATCGGAGGCAAACTGATGCATTCTGTTGTTCAATTTATTTTATTAGAAAAAGCCAAGAAATGATGCGATACAACAAAAACAGACCTCGATTGCAGGTCGAGGCTGTGTACATACATGAACGTACAATCAGAGGACCACATATTTAGTAGATGGTGAACACTGTCAAGTTATAAGACAAGTCAATAAAATTAACATCAGGCATATATGTGCAATGGATCCCTGATGGGGACAACATGACATAGAATTACAAGACGTTAGACATGAGACACATAAGGGGGAAGAAGGGAGGGGGGAGTACAGATGGTTCCTGGCAAGTATTGTAGTGAAGAGCAGAACCAAACAAAAATAACTCCAAACCTGCCCATTCACGGTTAGAATACACAAGAACTCATACACAAACTCCCGAGAGTCCTAAAAACACTGTAGGAGGGTATGGTCCTCTTAAGAACTGGCATCAACCCTGCTCAACCAATTTTGAAAATCACTAGAACCCTTGAACAAAATCCAAGGGGTCCAAATTTCTAAGTATTTATTGGAATTGCCCGTGTCCTCCGCCAGGAGCTCCTCCATTCTGTGAATTTTCTCAAAGGTGATGAGCCAGTCCTTAAGATAAGGGGCAGTAGTGGATTTCCAAAATCTAGGTATGACCAGGCGAGCGGCTTGCACAAAGAATCTCAGGAGGCCTTTTTTCAGCGTGGAGGTAGAACCAGGGAACATAGAGAGCAACGCTGCCTCCGGTGACCACCTAGTTGTGCATATAGGTCGTTAAGGGACTTCCAGAAGGGTGTTAGTCTACTGCAGTACCACCAGATGTGTGTCATATTGCCCACCTCCTGGCCACATCGCCAACATGTGCTAGGGCATGAAGGGAGAAAAGAATGTAACAGGTCTGGTGTCCTGTACCATCTGGACAAGATCTTAAAATTCTTTTCCTGGAGTCTGCAACTTACAGACGACTTATGTGATAACTCGAATGCCTTCTCCCATTACTCTGAAGAAAATGACTTCCCTAGTTCCTTTTCCCATACTCTTACAAAGGGCAGGGTCGAAACAGAGTCGTCCCTCCTCTGGAGCAGCCCGTAGATCAGAGACACTAAGTGTGTGTGTGGGGGGGGGGGGGGGGGGGGGGTTGATTAGAGGCAAAGCGCTTCAAAGGTAGTGAGGTCGCTAGAAAGTTTTTCCTTGGGGCCTAAAGAGGTCAAGAAAGTCTTTAAACTGCCGTAACAAAGCCATGCCCCTCTAGATGACCCCTCTGGGAAGGAAGACAGCGGACGCAAGGAGCCTTTCTCTATAACTAGGGATATAGTAGGGTTGTCTTTACGATCAATACCCAAAAGCGATTTACGTCCCACGCCCAAAGGGAAAGCAGGGTTATTTATCAAGAAGTGGGGTCAGGGGGCTGGGGAATAGGGTGAGACCCAGGGGTATTGCACTTTTATCCCATATTCCTAGTATGCCCGAGGTCAACAGAGGGAGCCGCGGAGGTCTTTTAGACTTAGAAATCCAGAGCAGATTCTGAACTGGAAACCCCACCTCCTGCTTCTCAAATTGAATCCACCTTTTGGAATGTCCATTATGAAACCAGTCCAAAATATATGAAAGGATTGTGGCTTTATGATATTTTGGGAGGTCCGGGACCCCTGCGCCTCCCCTTAACCTTTGGCGGACTAAGAATCTCATCCCCAACCTGGGAGTAGAGCCTGCCCAGATGAATTTTAAAAACATGGATCTAAGAGTTCTGAAGAAGACGTTCGGCAGGGGTATGGGAATAGTGCGGAAAAGGTACAATATTCGTGGGAGTATATTCATTTTAAGTGTGTGGATCCTACCAAACCAGGATAGCGGAATACTCTTCCAACCCTGCAAATCTTTCCTAATGTCCTCAATAAGGGAGGTAAAGTTTAGTGGAAAGAGATCAGATGAATTAGAGGGAATAACCGTGCCCAAGTATACAATATGGCCCTGGGCCCAAC
Organism: Bufo bufo; assembly: GCF_905171765.1. Classification (NCBI taxonomy): domain Eukaryota; kingdom Metazoa; phylum Chordata; class Amphibia; order Anura; family Bufonidae; genus Bufo; species Bufo bufo. The sequence continues at coordinate 584,271,108 of NC_053389.1, read as the reverse complement.
GGAAAGGATATTAGGTTTTCAGAGTATTGACCATGGCTGGTGGGAGGGTAATATTAAGAACCTCTGACTTATGGAGGTTAACTTTAAAGTTGCTAAGGTCTCCAAAGATCGAAAATTCCTTTAGAATATTAGGAAAACTGACCAATGGGTCTGTACAATAAATAAGGAGATCATCTGCATAAATGGCAATCTTCGACTCCAGTTCTCCCAATCTCAGGCTCCTGATAGACTCATTGGCTCTGAGAGCTCTGGCTAGAAATTCCATAACCATAATGTATAGCAGAGGGGAGAGCGGACACCCCTGTCTGGTGCCATTACGGATACGGAAAGGTGTCGATAATGATCCATTAACTCGGACCTGGGCGCTAGGGTCTCGGTAAAGAGCAAGTATTCTATCTATCATGCCAGGGCCGAAACCGAATGCCCTCAGGGACTCACCTAGAAAGGTCCAATCTACTCGATCAAACGCTTTCTCAGCGTCTATCGAGAGAAGTCAAAGAGGGGGCCCTGTTTTGTTAACCCTATTAATGATGGCCAGAGCGTGAATGGTGTTGTCCCTAGTTTCCCTCCCCGGGACAAAACCCGCTTGGTCCACGTGGATCAAAGAGGGCTTAAATGGTTTCAACCAGTCTGCTAAAATTTTTGCGGAAATCTTTACATCCACATTAATCAGAGAGATTGGACGGTAGTTGCTACAGGCCAAAGGGTCTTTACCTGGCTTTGGGATAACACATATGTGGGCCATCAGGGCCTGGGGAGGGAAAGACGATCCACCTGCCAGGGAATTACATTCTGGTAAAGGGGGTGGAAATATCTTCCAGGAAGTGTTTGTAGAAGCGGGGCGTGAAGCCGTCAGGACCTGGGCTCTTACCAGCAACCAACCCCTTTATTGTTTTATGAACCTCAAATACTGTTATCTCTCCCTCTAGCTCCTCCCTATGGACAGAGGACAGCTTGGGGCCAAGTAGGCCAGACATGTATCCCCTGATCTTCTTAGTTTTGGCATCTAGGGGTAAATCAGCGAACTTCCCTCGCAAACTATACAGTTCTTCATAATAGGAGCGGAATTCCTGAAGAATGTCCCCTGTCGCGTGTATCCGCCCCCCCACCCTGCGATTCAGGGAGGGAATATATGAGGCGTTCGCTTTCGGCTGCAACATTCTCGCCAGCAATCTACCGCTTTTATCACCATGCCCATAGAAAAGCTTTTGCAGCTTATCCCTAGCGCTTCGGTACTTTTGATCAATAATTTTCCTAAGAGCGCCACGAGTCTCGCAGAGCTCCTGGAAAACCGCAGTGGAGAGTGACCCTTTATGCTTCTGCTCCAAACCGGCTAATTTCTGCAGTAGTGCTTTTACCTCCCCAGATCTAATTTTCTTAAGTCTAGAAGCATGTTGAATAAGTCTACCTCTAACTACACATTTTAAAGTTTCCCATTGGATAGTTGGGCTAGAAGGGTCTGATTCGTGAATCGCTGCAAAACCAGAGACAGTGGATCTTATATCAGCAGCGCAGACAGGGTCTCTAAGTATGTTGTCATTAAGTTTCCAGGTACCAGAAGATCTGGTAGAGTCCCTGATGTCTAATGCAATCCAGGTCAGGGAGTGATCTGAAAATAAGACGGGTTCAATTCCCGCGGCAGGTCATGAGTCAAGCAGAGAGTGAGAAATGAAGATGTAGTCAAGACGGTGGTAAGTATTGTGTGAGGCAGAATAAAACGTGTAGTCCTTGGTAGTGGGGAATAGTATGCGCCAGACGTCTACTAATTTATGGGTTCGGAGGTGTTTCTTGAAACTAAGGCATCCGAGGACACTTCTAAGGGGAAGTTAATATCTCCGCCAAGGACGATCGGCAGGCCATCAGCAAAGTCGGCCAGGGCGGAAAACATCTTTGAGGCGAATCGGGAATGACCTGTATTAGGGAAATATACATTAGCAATTATTAGAAGCTTGGAAGATAAGGAGACCTTAATGAAAAGGAAGCGGCCAAAGTTGTCTGATACTGTGTCTATGATTTCACATGGAATTGACTTGTGGACGGCAATGGACACCCCCCGAGATTTAGATTCTGGGTTTGTACAATGCAACCAGGTCGTGTAATATCTGTTTTTGCAGGAGGGCACTTGTCCGGTGAAGTGGGTCTCCTGCAAAAGAGATATTGAGATTTTCTGTTTGTGCAGGTTATACAGGATTTGGTTACGTTTGACAGGCTCATTAAGACCATTCACATTATAGGAGCTAATTCTAACAGACGCCATCATGTGTAACAGAGGTTATCGACTCTAGTATGTATTGATCAGGAAAGGGAAGGGGAGGAGAAGTACAAAAGGGACGACAGAAAGTGACTAGGAAGACAAAACAGTGACTCACAATGGGAACAAAAACCAACAACAAGTGGCATACTACCCGAGAATTGACCATCTCAAGAGTGTCTCGGCCCCCCAAACTAGACAGGTAGGAGAGATGGAAGCCCAAGCTGAGCAGGCACCCCCCCCCCCCCCCCCCCCCCCCACTTACATACTATAAAGAACTGGTAATAAGCTATCTATTAGAAAAACCATCGTCTTCGCTCTGCTGATGAGAACAGGGGCAAAGCCAATAAAATCAGGAACAGCATATAACACCCGCAAAGGTACAGATATACCATCGCTAGCGCTCCCTTCAGAATCGTGGCAGCGCAAAGCGATTTCCAAATTCAATTAGCAAACCCGAATCGCGTAAATAGCCATTGAGAAAATTCAGGGTGCAATGTTGGTTTGTGAACACCGGATGGCGCATGGAACTACAGTCAGTTAGTTAGTTCTCGTACGCTATACAGTGTCTCTGTACACACTGATGCCGTGCGCTCCAGGGCACCAGCAGTGAAAGGGTCTGCAGCAGGAATGAGCTGGCAGAGCCATGACCTGTGACCACCAGCCTCACACACTGCACCTCATCTGGCAGACACACACTACACACGGGGAAAGTCGGTGCAGCCCTGGTAGATCACTGCAAACACAATCCTCGTATTTTTATGAATAAAAATGAATAATTTGATTTTTAATTATGAATAATTAAAAAAACAGAGGCGCTGAACTGAACCATAGAAAGTACCATACAGAACTGTAAATAACCGATCTCACCACCTTATCCCCTGAGCAAATAATTGAATGCTAGTAGAAAGGGGATTAAAAGGTTAATCGACAGGAGGCCAGTTGGGCGCTGCTCAACACCTAATGTCATTGTATTTAATTAATATTATAAAAAATGGCAGCATCTCTGTATCCTAATAACAGTAATCTGCCATTTTCTTCACTGCCAGGTCTTTTTATAGCTCTGGATCGCTCAATACAGTATATTTAGCCAATCACATTCTAGTTCCCTCGGTCATGGGAACCAATCACAGGCCGGTTCTCTGGCAATCCAGCTTAATTGGTGATGACAGCTTGTCAAAACAATTATGTCATATTGGTTAACAAGGTATTTAACCTTAATTTCTGTGAGAACCGGCCTGTGATTGGTTCCCATGACCGTGCTATAAAAGGACCTGGCAGTAATGAAAATGGCAGATTACTGTTATTAGGATACAGAGATGCTGCCATTTTTTTTAATATTAATTAAATACAATGACATTAGGTGTTGAGCAGCGCCCCACTGGCCTCCTGTCGATTAACCTTTTAATCCCCTTTCTACTAGCATTTTTCAGTAGTAAAATTTAATATATATATATATATGTGTATATACATGTGTGCATATATGTGTATATATGTGTTTGTGTCTGTGTATACATGCATCTATGTATATATATGTTTGTGCGTGTATATAAATATATCTATATATATATATTTATATATATGTATATATATATATATACACACATATTATAATTATATTATTATTTATATTATAATATAACTTGCAATATATTTTTATATTTGCAAAAAATGCATTGCCAGTTATCAATAATATCAGTTTTTAAATTTCTATGAAGTCATGCATTGCGATTGGTAGTGGAACTATGTATATACACAATATACTGCTGCACTGGATATAAATAGAACATAAAACACTTCTGAGGACTTAAGCTTATATTAGCAAATCGAATGTTAGTCAGTTCCTGTAAAGAGCCTTTGTTCTGCTAAAGAAAGTACTGTATGCACTACTCCCTTTTTTTTCTTGGAGAGCAATAGATACCTGAATATATACATGCAATTACAAACATATAATATATATATATATATATATATAGATACATCTATACACAGACACACATATATACACATATATGCATACATGTATATCAAATGAACTTTACTGGGGCTCTGAATAGGGTTGCATCCCCCTCCCCCTACAGGGATCTTGCTGTCTGTGAATTAGATCGCACGCTATCTCTCTACACACTGATGCCCTGCCCTCCCATTCACTGAAAGCCCGGAGACAAAAGGAACTCCCTGTTTGGGGGAAGGGGGGTATTGTCTGCAGATGGCTGAAAGTGCAGGTTATTTTCCTGCTGGAGACCCTTTCACTGCTGGTGCCTTTCACTGTGCTTCTGGTTGTTTTAATTATTCATAAATGAATCCTGAAAATGGGGCAAATTTGGACTGGCGATCAGTTTACAGTACTATAGAGCATCTGCAGTACAGTACAGGTGCAGACATTTCCTTTAAATTATTTATTTTCCCAATGAATTAGATGTACAGTATTTTTATGAATAAAAATGAATAATTTGATTTTTAATTATGAACTAGAATGTAATTGGCTGAATATTCTGTATTGAGCGCTCCAGCTATAAAAAGACCTGGCAGTGAAGAAAATGGCAGATTACTGTTATTAGGATACAGAGATGGTGCCATTTTTTTTTTAATTAATTAAATACAATGACATTAGGTGTTGAGCAGCGCCCCACTGGCCTCCTGTCGATTAACCTTTTAATCCCCTTTCTACTAGCATTCAATTATTTGCTCAGGAGATGAAGTGGTGAGATCGGTTATTTACAGTTTATTTCAGAGCCCCAGTAAAGTACATTTTTCAGTAGTAAAATGTAATATATATATGTGTATATACATGTGTGCATATATGTGTGTGTGTCTATGTATACATGCATGTATGTATATATATGTTTGTGCGTGTATATAAATATATCTATATATATATATACAAAACGGATTCCAAAAAAGTTGGGACACTATACAAATCGTGAATAAAAACTGAATGCAATGATGTGGAGGTGCCAACTTCTAAGATTTTATTCAGAATAGAACATAAATCACGGAACAAAAGTTTAAACTGAGAAAATGTACCATTTTAAGGGAAAAAAATGTTGAATCAGAATTTCATGGTGTCAACAAATCCCCAAAAAGTTGCGACAAGGCCATTTTCACCACTGTGTGGCAGCTCCCCTTCTTCTTACAACACTCAACAGACGTCTGGGGACCGAGGAGACCAGTTTCTCAAGTTTAGAAATAGGAATGCTCTCCCATTCTTGTCTAATACAGGCCTCTAACTGTTCAATCGTCTTGGGCCTTCTTTGTTGCACCTTCCTCTTTATGATGCGCCAAATGTTCTCTATAGGTGAAAGATCTGGACTGCAGACTGGCCATTTCAGTACCCGGATCCTTCTCCTACGCAGTCATGATGTTGTGATTGATGCAGAATGTGGTCTGACATTATCTTGTTGAAAAATGCAGGGTCTTCCCTGAAAGAGATGACGTCTGGATGGGAGCATATGTTGTTCTAGAACCTGAATATATTTTTCTGCATTGATGGTGCCTTTCCAGACATGCAAGCTGCCCATGCCACACGCACTCATGCAACCCCATACCATCAGAGATGCAGGCTTCTGAACTGAGCGTTGATAACAACTTGGGTTGTCCTTGTCCTCTTTGGTCCGGATGACATGGCGTCCCAGATTTCCAAAAAGAACTTCGAATCGTGACTCGTCTGACCACAGAACAGTCTTCCATTTTGCCACACTCCATTTTAAATGATCCCTGGCCCAGTGAAAATGCCTGAGCTTGTGGATCTTGCTTAGAAATGGCTTCTTCTTTGCACTGTAGAGTTTCAGCTGGCAACGGCGGATGGCACGGTGGATTGTGTTCACTGACAATGGTTTCTGGAAGTATTCCTGAGCCCATTCTGTGATTTCCTTTACAGTAGCATTCCTGTTTGTGGTGCAGTGTCGTTTAAGGGCCCGGAAATCACGGGTATCCAGTATGGTTTTACGGCCTTGACCCTTACGCACAGAGATTGTTCCAGATTCTCTGAATCTTCGGATGATGTTATAAAGAGTTGATGATGATAGATGCAAATTCTTTGCAATTTTTCGCTGGGTAACACCTTTCTGATATTGCTCCACTATCTTTCTGCGCAACATTGTGGAAATTGGTGATCCTCTACCCATCTTGGCTTCTGAGAGACACTGCCACTCTGAGAAGCTCTTTTTATACCCAATCATGTTGCCAATTGACCTAATTTGTGTTAATTGGTCTTCCAGCTCTTCGTTATGCTCAAATTTACTTTTTCCAGCCTCTTATTGCTACTTGTCCCAACTTTTTGGGGATTTGTTGACACCGTGAAATTTTGAATCAACGTATTTTTCCTTTAAAATGATACATTTACTCGGATTAAACGTTTGATCTGTCATCTACGTTCTATTACAAATAAAATATTGACATTTGCCATCTCCACATCATTGCATTCAGTTTTTATTCACAATTTGTTTAGTGTCCCAACTTTTTTGGAATCCGGTTTGTATTTATATATGTTGGTAAGGCTGATTAGTCAGCCTGCATTTGTGGGAGGGGCGGAGGCTCTTCATATACGAGCCACACCCTCACTTCCAGGCGTGTGTTTTCAGGTGCACAGCTGCTGCTGGGTGTCATTAGCAAACTAGCTTCTCTGGTGGTAGGATTCTTTCTTTGCAGCATGGAGCTTCTTATTTTGCTCTTTGCTACCGTGGTATGCACGCGCCATACTATGTAAGTAGGTTGGGCCGGGGCCATCTCTTTCCTGGCCGGTCGGAACCGATTTTGCTAGTGAACGGGAGGCTTTGCCTCAGAATCTGCTACCTCCGGTTTGTTCGTTGGGCCTAAATACTTTTATTTTCTTTTCAACTTTGTTTGTTGGTAATAGGAGTTAGTTCCTATAAATCTTACAAGTTTCACTTTTCTTCGTTTGTCTCGTATGAAAAGTTACTTCAGCCGGTTTGCTGTAAAGAAAGAGTTACCCGGGCTGCACGTGACGTCATGTTTGGAGATCGGACGCAGCGTTTAATGTTTAGGCCTCTTGCTGTAGCTGTACCTGTTCCTTGCCATGTGTCTCCCCCGCTACCACCATCTTTAGACTTCATGTATTTCACTGCTCCATGTACTTAAAAACCCTGCTGCACTTTCATGCTCTGCTGTTATCCTGAGCGGCATTTACACTTTCGGCTTTTATTTCATGTCTTATGCTGCATCCGCACGTCCTTACTGTCCTGCACTTTTCTACTCTTGGTTCGTATTCACTCAGATTGGTCTTACATTCAAGCTGCGTTCACCTGTTGGCTGTTACATCTCATTCCGTCCCCAGCCGACAGCCGGATCTGTATTACACGCCTGTTATCACATGTTGTATACTCGGCTTACAGCCATAGCTGCTACTGTTACTCCGTTTTCATGCTCTGGATGCACCACCCTGGTGTTCCCACCTTGCTCCACTCACAACCAGAGCTGCGTTTATACCAAATTTCATGCTCTGCTTATACCCAAAGTTGTGTTCACACTTGTACTGCTACACCAAGTCGTATACCCCACTCACCAAAGCCGCTTTCCATGTCTGCTGTCACATTAAGTTAATATTCTGTTCACATCCAAAGCTGTGTCCGCGTGTCTGCTTTAACATCTTGTCCTATACTCCTTTCACTACTAGAGCTGCGTCCACATGTCTGGTTTCGCATCACGTCAATACTCTGCTCACTTTCAGGTTGTATTTATACGTCTGCTTTATACCATGCTTTTCATGCACTACCCATACTCAGAGCTGTGCCCATACCATGTTTTTTAGGTACCACTCACATCCAAAGCTGCATTCACCCATTTATTGTTACATCATTTGTTGTACTCTGCTCCCACTCAAAGCTACATTCTCCTGTTCATTGCTACGTCATGGTTTTGCTCAATCTCACTGGGGCAGTCTGCACCCACCGCTCTGGTACCTCTCTCCCGACAAACATAACTGCGTTCTTTTCAGGCTTACGTTCCCTTCCTCGGTGGTCTGTTACATTCCATAGGCCTACTTTCTGTTTTAATCCTGGTTCATATTCACTCAGACTGGTCTCCTTTTACTTCTGGTTCGTATTCACTCAGATTGGTCTCCTGCCCCAGTTCACCAAACAGCTCCTCAGCAGAGGTCAGTGGGCCAGTAAGTTTCCTGCTATGTTTTCACAGCTCTTTATTTGTTTGTCACGATAAGAGACTTCTCTTAGCGAACTTGCAATGCCTCAGGCTCTTGTTTTTTCTCCCATCTCTGTTTCAATTTCATGTTTACGTTTATGGTTCGCGGTGGTTAGTGTTTTATGTATGCACGTGCTTCGGATTACTAATGTCTATATTTTTAACGCCTGTTGGCAGTCATCTTCCTTAGGCCACCTTCTAGCCAATCCAATCATTCAAGTCGCTTCATATGCCATCAGGTCCGCCTTACGTTTTAATTACTTATTGTCACCGCAACGTCATCCCTCTGTCTTCGGGGGCCCTATGACTGATCCGGCCTCATGGCTCTGGGGGCCCCATGACCGTTTTTTCATGTTTTGTTTGTTAGGGGTACGACATGGTTGTAGGCTGGTTAGTGTTCCAGGTTTGCTGTTGGAGGGGGTCATGGTTATGCGAGTCCCCAAGGCATTCTGGTGCTGCATAAGTGGTTTATTAAAAAAAAAAAAAAATCATAAGAGGCTCGCACGAGTGGCTCTTTGCTTATAGGACCTCACGACTGGCATCGTCATTTGTAGTTTGCACGGTCATCTGATACTTGTTCCGCCATAAGAGGCTCTCACGCATGGCTCCCGCCATAAGGGTCTCTCACGCATGGCTCCCGCCATAAGGGTCTCTCACGCATGGCTCCCGCCATAAGGGTCTCTCACGCATGGCTCCCGCCATAAGGGTCTCTCACGCATGGCTCCCGCCATAAGGGTCTCTCACGCATGGCTCCCGCCATAAGGGTCTCTCACGCATGGCTCCCGCCATAAGGGTCTCTCACGCATGGCTCCCGCCATAAGGGTCTCTCACGCATGGCTCCCGCCATAAGGGTCTCTCACGCATGGCTCCCGCCATAAGGGTCTCTCACGTATGGCTCCCGCCATAAGGGTCTCTCACGCATGGCTCCCGCCATAAGGGTCTCTCACGCATGGCTCTTGGCTTAGAGGATTTCACAATTGTCATCGACATTGGTAGGTCATACGGCCATCTGATACTATTTTCCATGGCACACCTTTCAGAAGTTTTCTTTTGTTCATTTATATTTTACAGATTAGTACTTGCGGTTCATTTCAGCCTCATTTCATTAAGAAGCTTTACCCCATGTCTTTGTCTTTCTAGGTTATCGAGTCCCGGTTGATTACTAAACCGTTGGGTTAAGCCCCAATATTTTCCCCAGTCGTCCTTAATTCTAAGGTTCGCATCCCGGCGGCTGCCCGGGCCCATGGGCCCCTGGTGGTTGCTTCGGCCCCATGGCTTCAGGGGTCCGACCAATGGTTGTCTGTCCACCTGTGCAGCTATGCTTTTAAATGACTCATATCTTTACCTGCTTGCCAGCTTATTCAGGTTTAATTTTAGTTTATGCCCGTTATTATCTCCATTTTCTGTCACGTTTCCCTTCGTCTTTTCAGGTCATACAGTTGAACTCATATTGGGGTCACCTTCCACGTCGGTCAGGTCTCGTTCCTAACGATATTTCACCTTGCATGTTATTCAGGCCACGTAGTTTATCTTGGGTATCGCCTGCCACATCGGTCAGGCTCATGGTTTAATTTCACCTGCACCTTATTCAGGTCACTTTTTATAGTCATAATTATAAAAAAAATAATAATAATAACTCGGCCCCATGGCTTCGGGGGCCTGATGACCGCTTCGGCCCCATGGCTTCGGGGGCCCGATGACCGCTTCGGCCCCATGGCTTCGGGGGCCCGATGACCGCTTTGGCCCCATGGCTTCGGGGGCCCGATGACCGCTTTGGCCCCATGGCTTCGGGGGCCCGATGACCGCTTTGGCCCCATGGCTTCGGGGGCCCGATGACCGCTTTGGCCCCATGGCTTCGGGGGCCCGATGACCGCTTTGGCCCCATGGCTTCGGGGGCCCGATGACCGCTTTGGCCCCATGGCTTCGGGGGCCCGATGACCGCTTTGGCCCCATGGCTTCGGGGGCCCGATGACCGCTTTGGCCCCATGGCTTCGGGGGCCCGATGACCGCTTTGGCCCCATGGCTTCGGGGGCCCGATGACCGCTTTGGCCCCATGGCTTCGGGGGCCCGATGACCGCTTTAGCCCCATGGCTTCGGGGGCCCGATGACCGCTTTGGCCCCATGGCTTCGGGGGCCCGATGACTGTTTTCAGTCCTGCTGGGCTGATTGCCTGGTTGGTTGTCCATCTGTGCATCTGGGCTGATTTGGCCCCTATGTATCGCATACATACCTGCTTCCCTAATTTCCTAATAATCCATGTTGATTGCTCACTTTATGTTTTGACTGCAAACTGGTCCGGTTCGCCCTACAGAATCATTGTCATGTCTTGCGCAGATATTTTGTCTTTCTTTAATTGTTCATGCTTTCGTTCAGGTCCTGCCAGAGGAAGAACAAGTAGGGCAATTCCCTCTAACATTTCAGTCTCTGATCGTAGTCGATCATATCTTGTCAACCAGGTCCCTGCGCAAAGTCTTTGCCTTTTTACCACGACCAGGAATTCATTTTCGCCGGTAACTTCATTGCATTGCATTCCCTCACTCATGGGAGGGCATAGACAGAATCTTGTATATTATGGCTTCGTAGCTTCTTGCCGCACTAACCTCAGACTCCCTACAACCACGTTGAATCGGATTTTGGACAAAGTCCAGCATTTCCTCACGGTAGAAGATTCAGATACTAGGTTGGTCTTCACGTCTCAAGCGTAAAAACAATTCTCAGGGCCTCACAGTAGAACAGCGCGCGGACCACGACTAGCAGATAGCTGTTGTCTGGGGAACTATTCAAGGACTCTCTTCCTATCTACTTGGTTCTTTTTGGCCCTCATTCCTGCATAGTCTAGGCAGTTAGGTTGCGGTCCCACGATCTCCTGAGGCTAGGGCACTGCCAGTACTCTCACTAGAACCAAACTTTACTAGTTTCAGTTGGTTTTTATGATCCATTTCACAACGTATTCCCGGTCCTCCATTCCGCTTTGGAGCAGTATCCGCAATATTGAGCATCATGTCTTTGGCCTTGTCATCCACAAGATGGGTTGTAGGTCTCCTACTCGTCTTGCCTCATATACCCCGAATTTTCACTCGAGATCCCTGACGCCTTGCAGTTAGCTTGGGGATTAGTTTGCACATGCCATTTGAATTCCTTTTCTACCCTACTTGGCTTGGTTTTTGCCCACTTATAGGCCTACCCACGATCATGGCTTAGGGCACACCACAAGCCATTTAGTCAGGTCAGCTAAGACACGCCTAGCTGGGTCAGGTTGTTCCCGTTGTTTCTCTCCCTAGGGTTCTTCGGATACCTCTTGGCCGTAGCCATGACCACAAGTTGGTAAGGCTGATTAGTCAGCCTGCATTTGTGGGAGGGGCGGAGGCTCTTCATATACGAGCCACACCCTCACTTCCAGGCGTGTGTTTTCAGGTGCCCCACCCTCCCTCCCTTATCTTCTCATTTCCACAGGGTATGCCCACTTATAGGCCTACCCACGATCATGGCTTAGGGCACACCACAAGCCATTTAGTCAGGTCAGCTAAGACACGCCTAGCTGGGTCAGGTTGTTCCCGTTGTTTCTCTCCCTAGGGTTCTTCGGATACCTCTTGGCCGTAGCCATGACCACAAATATATATATATATATATATATATTATATAATTATATTATTATTATTTATATTACGGTATAATATAACTTGCAATATATTTTTATATTTGCAAAAAATGCATTGCTAGTTATCAATAATATCAGTTTTTACATTTCTATGAAGTCATTCATTGCGATTGGTAGTGGAACTATGTATATATACACAATATACTGCTGCACTGGATATAAATATAACATAAAACACTTCTGAGGACTTAGGCCTCATGCACACGACCGTTTTTTTTGGGGTCTGCAAAAACGGGGTCCGTAGGTCCGTGATCCGTCACCGTTTTTTCTTCCGTGGGTCTTCCTTGATTTTTGGAGGATCCACGGACATGAAAAATGGAAAAAAAATCTAAGTCAAGTTTGCCATTGAAATGATAGGAAAAAACGGACACGGATCACGGATGACAATCTTGTGTGCATCCGTGATTTTTCACGGACCCATTGACTTAAATGGGTCCGCGAACCGTTGACCGTGAAAAAAATAGGACAGGTCCTATTTTTTTCACGGCCAGGAAACACGGATCACAGATGCGGCTGCCAAACTGTGCATTTTCCGATTTTTCCATAGACCCATTGAAAGTCAATGGGTCCGCGAAAAAAAACTGAAAACGGAACAACGGACGCGGATGCACACAACGGTCGTGTGCATGAGGCCTTAAGCTTATATTAGCAAATCGAATTTTAGTCAGTTCCTGTAAAGAGCCTTTGTTCTGCTACAGAAAGTACTGTATGCACTACTCCCTTTTTTTTTTTTTGGAGAGCAATATATACCTGAATATATACATGTAATTACAAACATATAATACAGCTGCAAGAAAAAGTATGTGAACCCTTTGGAATGATATGGATTTCTGCACAAATTGGTCATAAAATGTGATCTGATCTTCATCTAAGTCACAACAATAGACAATTACAGTCTGCTTAAACTAATAACACACAAAGAATTAAATGTTACCATGTTTTTATTGAACACACCATGTAAACATTCAGAGTGCAGGTGGAAAAAGTATGTGAACCCTTAGATTTAATAACTGGTTGAACCTCCTTTGGCAGCAATAACTTCAACCAAACGTTTCCTGTAGTTGCAGATCAGACGTGCACAACGGTCAGGAGTAATTCTTGACCATTCCTCTTTACAGAACTGTTTCAGTTCAGCAATATTCTTGGGATGTCTGGTGTGAATCGCTTTCTTGAGGTCATGCCACAGCATCTCAATCGGGTTGAGATCAGGACTCTGACTGGACCACTCCAGAAGGCGTATTTTCTTCTGCTTAAGCCATTCTGTTGTTGATTTACTTCTATGCTTTGGGTCGTTGTCCTGTTGCAACACCCATCTTCTGTTGAGCTTCAGCTGGTGGACAGATTTTGCCTGCAAAATGTCTTGATAAACTTGGGAAGTCATTTTTCCTTCGATGATAGCAATCCGTCCAGGCCCTGACGCAGCAAAGCAGCCCCAAACCATGATGCCTCCACCACCATACTTCATAGTTGGGATGAGGTTTTGATGTTGGTGTGCTGTGCCTCTTTTTTTCCACACATAGTGTTGTGTGTTTCTTCCAAACAACTCAACTTTGGTTTCATCTGTCCACAGAATATTTTGCCAGTACTGCTGTGGAACATCCAGGTACTCTTGTGCAAACTGTAAATGTGCAGCAATATTCTTTTTGGACAGCAGTGGCTTCCTCTGTGGTATCCTCCCATGAAATCCATTCTTGTTTAGTGTTTTACGTATCGTAGATTCGCTAACAGGGTGTCACGACTGTGACTGATCCAGACAGGTCTGGGAGGAGAAGGTCGCAGCGACCTGCTACTCGCGATAGCTTGTGAGTTTGCTCCATGGTTCAGGGTATGTCATACGGGTTTTGCCTTGTGAACCTTTTTGTCCTGACTGGGAGTTTGTAGGCATCCTTCTCAGGTGAGTCCTGTCTGCCACTCCCAGCTACTATATTAGTTTCAGTTTCACTTGCAGTCATTGCCAGATTTAGTCCTTACTTCCAGTTCTATTCTGACCTTTGAAGGAGATCGTTTGATGGTGTTGCTGTGGAGCTCTTGTCCGGCGTGGACTGTCGTGATTGGGATCGCCTTCTCTGCTCGTGACTTGATAAGTCTATCTCTGCTATAGTTTGTTTGTTGCTGTCTTCCCCTGCTGTTCTCCTAGACATGAGTGATGGTGACTAGTGCTCCCATCGGCCTTTCCCCACTCTAGGCTTGTTAGGGTGACTGAGGGTTTAGGCATCCTGCTCGCCGCACGGGTTCACACCCCGTCTAGGGTATCAGGGCAGACAGGTGCCAGCTTAGGGTTAGTCAGGGGTGGCCATACTATTCCCATCCGTAGATAAGGGTCCCCCTTCCCCTCCGTCTGGTGCGACACGACTGCTGCTGGGTTAGCGGTCGTGACACAGGGATGTTAGCATATGCCAGAGACTTTTGTAAATCTTTAGCTGACACTCTAGGATTCTTCTTCACCTCATTGAGCAGTCTGCGCTCTGCTCTTGCAGTCATCTTTACAGGACGGACACTCCTAGGGAGAGTAGTAGCAGTGCTGAACTTTCTCCATTTATAGACAATTTGTCTTACCGTGGACTGAAGAACAGCAAGGCTTTTGGAGATACTTTTATAACCCTTTCCAGCTTTATGCAAGTCAACAATTCTTAATCGTAGGTCTTCTGAGAGCTCTTTTGTGCGAGGCATCATTCACATCAGGCTATGTTTCTTGTGAAAAGCAAACCCAGAACTGGTGTGTGTTTTTTATAGGGCAGGGCAGCTGTAACCAACACCTCCAATCTCATCTCATTGATTGGACTCCAGTTGGCTGACACCTCACTCCAATTAGCTCTTGCAGATGTCATTAGTCTAGGGGTTCACATACTTTTTCCACCTGCACTGTGAATGTTTACATGGTGTGTTCAATAAAAACATGGTAACATTTAATTATTTGTGTGTTATTAGTTTAAGCAGACTGTGATTGTCTATTGTTGTGACTTAGATGAAGATCAGATCACATTTTATGACCAATTTGTGCAGAAATCCATATCATTCCAAAGGGTTCACATACTTTTTCTTGCAACTGTGTATATATATATATATATATATATATATGTATACACAGACACACACATATATACACATATATGCATACATGTATATCAAATGAACTTTACTGGGACTCTGAATAGGGTTGCATCCCCCTCCCGCTACAGGGATCTTGCTGTCTGTGAAATAGATCGCACGCTATCTCTCTACACACTGATGCCCTGTCCTCCCATTCACTGAAAGCCCGGAGACAAAAGGAACTCCCTGTTTGGGGGAAGGGGGGTATTGTCTGCAGGCTGAAAATGCAGGTTATTTTCCTGCTGGAGACCTTTTCACTGCTGGTGCCTTTCACTGTGCTTCTGGTTATACTGCCGCTCAGTGCAAGGTACTGTAGAACTGTGATGGAAGCAAGGGGATGAAAGGGTTAATGGGCCTTATGAAAGGAGGTCGGGGGATGCTCCAGAACATCCAGGGTAAATAAAAAAATAAAAAAAAAGGACAGTATCTCTGCCTCCCAAAAAAAAGTAGACTGCCATTTTCTTTTCAGACTGGTCCTTATATAAATAAATCAATAAAATATATGTAAATGTATGTAAATAGGAAAAATGCAAAAATAATAATTTAAACATGAATGCAAGTATTTCACATATGAAAATATTGGGTTGCTCAATCAGGAGTAATAATGGATAGGTGCACTGCTAAAAGACTCACCCAATCTAGTTGTAAATAAATAAATAAATAGTAGCAGGCAACACTTACAAGTGGAGTACGTGTTTATTAACTAAAATCAGGACAATAGCTAAAATAATGACCAGCAATAAAAAATAGCAATGAATAAAAAATAGCAATACATATAAAATAGTGATAGATCCAGGAGCATACACAAACAAATTAATTAATATCCAATAAATAGGTCCTTCACTAACTGCCTGCTGTCTTTGTTATATGGCAAATTCCATGAAAAGATCGAAGCGCTGACATTGATAGTTACTTACCAACTACTGCCACCATGTCTATACTGCAACAAAATTGCTGTGAACTTGGATACATATATATATATATATATATATATATATATTCTCTATTCTCCTATTCTATGCTGCTACAATTATATTAGAATAAGTGAACTGAACTTGTCTTATTCCCCTCTGTGCATTGGAACACTATCTAACTCAGGTGCTGCTGCATAAACTATGATATTTATGGGATATTAATTTATTTGTTTGTGTATGCTCCTGGATCTATCACTATTTTAAATTTATTGCTATTTTTTATTCATTGCTATTTTTTATTGCTGGTCATTATTTTAGCTATTTTCCTGATTTTAGTTAATAAACACGTACTCCACTTGTAAGGCCCCTTTCCCACGGGCGAGATTTCCGCGCGGCTGCAATGCGTGAGGTGAACGCATTGCACCCGCACTGAATCCGGACCCATTCATTTCTATGGGGCTGTGCAGATAAGCATTGATTTTCACGCATCACTTGTGCGTTGCGTGAAAATCGCAGCATGTTCCTCTTTGTGCGTTTTCCAAGCAACGCAGGCCCCATAGAAGTGAATGGGGTTGTGTGAAAAACGCAAGCATCCGCAAGCAAGTGCGGATGTGGTGCGATTTTCACGCACGGTTTCTAGGAGACGATCGGGATGGAGACCCGATCATTATTATTTTCCCTTATAACATGGTTATAAGGGAAAATAATAGCATTCTTAATACAGAATGTATAGTACAATAGGGCTGGAAGGGTTAAAAATAAAATTAAAATAATTTAACTCACCTTAGCCCGTCTTCTCTTGTGTCTTCTTCTGTGCTGTGCACAGGAAAAGGACCTGTGGTGACGTCACTACTCTCATCACATGGTCCGTCACATGATCCATCACCATGGTAACAGATCATGTGATGGACCATGTGATGAGCGCAGTGACGTCATCAAAGGTCCTATTCCTCAAAGAAGAAGACAGAAGAGAAGCCGGGCTGCGCGAACAAGTGGATTAAGGTGAGTTAAATTATTTTTTATTAATTTTTAACCCCTCCAGCCCCTCCTTGCCAGTGTGAAAGGGGCCTTAGATCCTATTGTAGCCATACTGAGAGTGGGGGGTAGGGTGTAAAGTAACACCATATACAGTAAACAATGTATACCACGGTCAATAGACCAAACCAAATCCCTTTAGGGGTCTCTATCTAATATTAAAATATATATCTTTATTTCATCATTCTTAAAACATAAGTGTAATAGAAAAAAATATGTTTAAAATTGTCAGTGTGCAGCGGGGCTTTATATCTACTGAACTAGTAGCTACTAGTAATTACCAGCGGCAACCAAGGAATCCTGTCCCCGTATTCAGTAATTATAGACACCTATTCAGGTGTTATATTTATATTTCTGTGGCAGACAGGTTGACGTCAATAGTTAGTGAGGATAGATATATTGCATTATCGTACTGTGCCAAAATTGAGTCTGTCAGGGATATGGGTATTTTACTATATTCGATCAACCCAGCAGTCTATCTGTGCGTGGCCAGCTTTGCGAGCCCTACACACATCAGCTGTTCACCAGAGTCAGGCGCAGGCAGTGTAGTCAGCGATACTGAGGTATAATACTGCAATGTACACCATTAGTCGATCCTTTTGTATGTACTTGCAACCTTAATGTATCGCACTGATCACTGCGTGCTTCCACTCCTACTAGTACCCCACTTCCCCTGACGAAGCCACATAGTGGCGAAACATGTCGGGAGGGGTGTTACAGTGTAGCGCTTAACTTTTAGACAGTTTTGCAGCAAGGAGTTTCATTGTAGCTAACGAAGCAGCTATGGGCAAGTTAGAATCGGTGTGTGAATAGTGGATAGGTATATAGGGAATTAGTAAACAGCCGCGACTGGAATTACTGGCAGAAGATAGGGTTAATATAGCAGTATAAGCTAATCTCAGCTAATGGAGTGGAAGCACGCAGTGGTCAGTGCGATACATTAAGGTTGCAAGTACATACAAAAGGATCGACTAGTGGTGTACATTGCAGTATTATACCTCAGTATCGCTGACTACACTGCCTGCGCCTGACTCTGGTGAACAGCTTATATGTGTGTAGGGCTCGCAAAGCTGGCCACGCACAGATAGACTGCTGGGTTGATCGAATATAGTAAAATACCCATATCCCTGACAGACTCAATTTTGGCACAGTACGATAATGCAATATATCTATCCTCACTAACTATTGACATCAACCTGTCTGCCACAGAAATATAAATATAACACCTGAATAGGTGTCTATAATTACTGAATAAGGGGACAGGATTCCTTGGTTGCCGCTGGTAATTACTAGCAGCTACTAGTTCAGTAGATATAAAACCCCGCTGCACACTGACAATTTTAAACATATTTTTTTCTATTACACTTCTGTTTCAAGAATGATGAAATAAAGATATATATTTTAATATTAGATAGAGACCCCTAAAGGGATTTGGTTTGGTCTATTGACCGTGGTATACATTGATTATAATATCCCGAGGGTCCCTATGAGGGCTTAGGATTATATACCATATACAGTAGTGTTAAACAGACTCCCTCACTTGTTCACAAATAGCCAAACATGTGATAATGAACGGCGGCATTAGCATATGAATCGCGATTTGCATCTAAATAGCTTCAGTGTTTAGGGGATAAGAAAGTTATTAGAGAATGTCCCAATTTTAAGTAATAAGATAGTTTGCTTCAAGTATGTCAGATACACAATCAATATTATTGCATTCATCAGTTTTTTTTTATCCTTTAAGTGTATATTGTTTTGTATCTTGATGCAGTTTTCCATATTTATTTTTATTTATTATTTGTTTTTCTCTAAAGTAGTGGATACAGAGTGTATTTATTAGCTATGTTCCTATAGTGGCTGAATGTTAATACAGTATTTATATTATATATAAATTTACATATAGTATAATTAGTGTAATATTGTATAATTATTTATTCCATGATCCATATGTTGGATGGTGATTTAGATATAGTGTATTGTACAGTATAATGGACATATATAGATATAGATAGATAGAAAGATAGATAACCTCTGTATTAAAAAATAATTATACAATGTAACGGAACGCCTAGCACCCCGACTGGGTACCTCCGTTGAATGTGTGCTCCTAGTGCTTTCCGAGGACTCCAAGCACTCCACTTGACACCGTACGCACTGCAGACCCCACGAACCGCCGAAGCTTGGTTGAGGTCTCACCGTCTCCTACCCACCCTGGACCTACGACAAGGCTCCAGGCTCCAGTGGGTGAACCTCTCCTAAAACCAGAGAGCAGGAACAGCTCTTAAAAGAGCTAGTAGTTATAGCCAGGGGAGTATAGCAAATCTCCCAGCGTATAGCAATCCCCAGCGTCGATCAGTTACCCAAACATCAGTCTCAACATGATAAAGGGTAAAACAGGAACTCTCTTTATTTTAACATACAAGCATTTTATACACATCTTCCAACAAGGTTACCACCCACAGGGTTTTGTAAAAACAGCCAATAACCACGTACAATACACTCAGACACTCCCACACAAAATCCTCCCCTCTGCCCGCGATAGAATTACCTCACACTGGGTTGATGCAATCATCACAGGCAGGCGAATACACAATATCCTCTGTCCTGGAGACAACCGAGAAGTAATTCAATTATCTCTCAGGACAAATGACATCGCCAATACACACAGAGAGACAATGGAACAGACCTCCCTACTCAACGTATACAATGTCCCACCCTTTTCAATACACATAGACATTTAACATCCCAAAATGGCACGAATTAGACCAGTGTTCAAGTTAGTCCAAGCCCTTTGTGAACAAATGAGGCTGATGAAAGGGCCCATAATCCTGGGGCAAGAGGCTAGTAGCCAGGCCCCTCCAAAACCCAGTGGCGAGGTTGGTTTCGCCACATACAATATTACACTAATTATACTATATGTAAATTTATATACAATATAAATATATAAAATATATTTATATATAATAAATCAATATAGCAGCAACACTGTAAATATTGGTCAATTTTTGCCTGTAAACTTTTGGTGTATTTTAAAACTTACCCAGCGCTGCAGCTGTATTGATTTATTTATTTTTGTTTTTCATGTAACAATATTATTAGTTTTAATGGTGTCAGTGTTAACATCATAATTCATATTAGGTTTCCATTGCGCAATTGTGGAGAAAGAGATCCAACATTAAGAATAGCAAGAATAGGTGTTGGAAGGGGGGGGGGGGGGTTGCCGTCAAGGAGGAAATGATCAAAATGCTTTGCTAAATACAAATGTATCCATACTGTACATGTTGTTTTTCGATACTGTATTAACATTCAGCCACTATAGGAACATAGCTAATAAATACACTCTGTATCCACTACATTATATATCTGTATACTGTACACTGCTCCATTACATATCTGTATACAACACTTCATTATATATCTGTACACACCGCTCTATTATATACCTGTATGCAGTAGACCGCAAAAAATCCGGTACAATGTATCACCAGGTGTTATCCAAATCGAATCCACTTGTATCACAGATCTAAAGACATAATGGAGCGGTGTATACAGATATATTATAGAGCTGCATATCCAAATATATAGTCTAATATTCTCGATGTACTGAATCATAATTGTGATCGATACATAAATATATGAATGTACAGTTAGTCCATTGTACAGTAGTTTATTTATTTTTTTATTTTTAACCCCTCCAGCCCTATTTTTAAACCCTCCAGCCCCTCCTCGCCCGTGTGAAAGGAGCCTTAGATCCTAATGTAGCCATACTGAGAGTGGGGGGTAGGGTGTAAAGCTACACCATATACAGTAATATATATTTGTACTGTATGTATTTTTTTAAATTTAATTAGACGATTAGGCTATCTTTCTATGCTTTTTTTTTTTTTTTTTTAAATTTTTAATCATTAGGAGTATGTTATCTCACGGTGCTATTTGTTAAATAAACTTAGATGCAAGACCAGCAGAAGGTGTGCACACCAAAAAGTTTTACTTTTAGATCGATAAATAAATAGCTTAATAATATCATACTTGGTTTGGATTGCACCAGTATGATATTAATAAGCGCTATAGCTGGGTTATATTACTGCTTGTAATTTTAACATATTCTTATATGTACTGAACATATTTTTTAAATAAAAAAAATACATACAGTACAAATATGTTTTCTATACCATAGATATCAATATCCTCTGTAGTAGCATGCCCTTTGTACAGGAGTTTCCTTGGTGAACAATGAATAGGAAATTTGGGGGATGGGTGCGCGCATTGTACGGCAACTGGGTTGATGGAAATTCAATGCCACAGTCTTTGTACTCCTTCCTCCTCTTTTCTACCTACCTATCTATCTATGTACATTATACTGTACAAAACACTACAGGGAGTGCAGAATTATTAGGCAAGTTGTATTTTTGAGGATTAATTTTATTATTGAACAACAACCATGTTCTCAATGAACCCAAAAAACTCATTAATATCAAAGCTGAATATTTTTGGAAGTAGTTTTTAGTTTGTTTTTAGTTTTAGCTATTTTAGGGGGATATCTGTGTGTGCAGGTGACTATTACTGTGCATAATTATTAGGCAACTTAACAAAAAACAAATATATACCCATTTCAATTATTTATTTTTACCAGTGAAACCAATATAACATCTCAACATTCACAAATATACATTTCTGACATTCAAAAACTAAACAAAAACAAATCAGTGACCAATATAGCCACCTTTCTTTGCAAGGACACTCAAAAGCCTGCCATCCATGGATTCTGTCAGTGTTTTGATCTGTTCACCATCAACATTGCGTGCAGCAGCAACCACAGCCTCCCAGACACTGTTCAGAGAGGTGTACTGTTTTCCCTCCTTGTAAATCTCACATTTGATGATGGACCACAGGTTCTCAATGGGGTTCAGATCAGGTGAACAAGGAGGCCATGTCATTAGATTTTCTTCTTTTATACCCTTTCTTGCCAGCCACGCTGTGGAGTACTTGGACGCGTGTGATGGAGCATTGTCCTGCATGAAAATCATGTTTTTCTTGAAGGATGCAGACTTCTTCCTGTACCACTGCTTCAAGAAGGTGTCTTCCAGAAACTGGCAGTAGGACTGGGAGTTGAGCTTGACTCCATCCTCAACCCGAAAAGGCCCCACAAGCTCATCTTTGATGATACCAGCCCAAACCAGTACTCCACCTCCACCTTGCTGGCGTCTGAGTCGGACTGGAGCTCTCTGCCCTTTACCAATCCAGCCACGGGCCCATCCATCTGGCCCATCAAGACTCACTCTCATTTCATCAGTCCATAAAACCTTAGAAAAATCAGTCTTGAGATATTTCTTGGCCCAGTCTTGGCGTTTCAGCTTGTGTGTCTTGTTCAGTGGTGGTCGTCTTTCAGCCTTTCTTACCTTGGCCATGTCTCTGAGTATTGCACACCTTGTGCTTTTGGGCACTCCAGTGATGTTGCAGCTCTGAAATATGGCCAAACTGGTGGCAAGTGGCATCTTGGCAGCTGCACGCTTGACTTTTCTCAGTTCATGGGCAGTTATTTTGCGCCTTGGTTTTTCCACACACTTCTTGCGACCCTGTTGACTATTTTGAATGAAACGCTTGATTGTTCGATGATCACGCTTCAGAAGCTTTGCAATTTTAAGAGTGCTGCATCCCTCTGCAAGATATCTCACTATTTTTGACTTTTCTGAGCCTGTCAAGTCCTTCTTTTGACCCATTTTGCCAAAGGAAAGGACATTGCCTAATAATTATGCACACCTAATATAGGGTGTTGATTTCATTAGACCACACCCCTTCTCATTACAGAGATGCACATCACCTAATATGCTTAATTGGTGGTAGGCTTTCGAGCCTATACAGCTTGGAGTAAGACAACATGCATAAAGAGGATGATGTGGTCAAAATACTCATTTGCCTAATAATTCTGCACGCAGTGTATATCTAATTCACACTTTTATTAGTCTTGTAATCTCCAGTGTACTGTATATACTATCTGATAAATAATGTTGATTTATTGATATCTATGGTACATATTTGTACTGTATGTATTTTTTTATTTAAAAAATATGTTCAGTACATATAAGAATATGTTAAAATTACACCGGCAGTAATATAACCCAGCTATAGCGCTTATTAATATCATAAAAAGATAGTCTAATCGCCTAATTAAATATAAAAAATACATACAGTACAAATATGTTTTCTATACCATAGATATCAATAAATCAACATTATTTATCGCTATAAATGGCAAATACATAAATGCAGTTCAGTACCTATCTCCCCACATCCTTGTTATTTATAAGTACATGTATTGCATGAGGATCACACGTAAAATAAGTTCTGTGAGTTCAGCAAGGATTCAAAGTCTCTATTAAGTTGAAATAAAGTGTATTCACAGTGTCCCACACTAACAAGCAGGTAGGTATCAGAAAAATGTGGGTTGGATCGGGTCATATCTCATGTCCATAGCAAAACCCATATATACGAACAATAAAAAACAAAAGGACAGTATTTTGGCTTTAAACATAAAGGGGACTGCCATTTTCTTTTCTGGCTGGTCCTTATATACCCGGAGGGGTGTTTTCATTGGCTGAAGGAGTCACATGCCCTCCTATGGCCATTCACATTACTAAAAATAGGTTTCATTCATAGAATATTGAATAGGCAGCCAATGGGATACATTTTGAAACCAGTGTTTTGACAACCTGTCATCAGCAATTAACCTTAATTACCTGGGGACTGTCCCTGATTGGCTCTCGTGACCGTGGGAAAATGTATCCCATTGGCTGCAGTATTCTATGAATGAAACCTAGTGTTATTAATGTGAATGGCCATTAGGACTCCGCCTGGCATAGCATTACCACGGCAAAACTAAAATGAGCAAAATGTCAGAAATGAAAAGATTGATTCACCCAGACGCAATTATCATTTAAAAGTGATTGATTGAGGTGCTGCAGTTGGGTGATTTATTTTGCATCCCATATACATAATTAAAGTAGTGGAGCGGAGTAATTTATCAATCTAGTTGAGGCTGGAGGTGAGGCGCTGTATATGTTTGTTTTAATAAAAAGGCTCAGGCGGCTCCACTTCCAGGGACCTCCCCGGACTACGTCTCTATATCGCATAAGGCTTTTTTATTTTACGCTCACACATTTTGTAGAAAAGTTTAACATAAGGGGGGGGGTTGCACTTTTGAACGCTTTGGGCTGCCGTTCTGCTTTTGAAAGTACCAAAGCTGGCAGAGATCACCGAGCTGAGTTTGTCCTTTACACTTTTACATAGTCACTCGATTCGCTGCAGCTCTGCTACATCTGTGAGCAAGTATTACCCTCCTTCTTACCCTTTCGCAATCATCATGATTTATTATATGGTATCGGCAGTGTTTTAAGTTAAGGGTTACAGTATATCCAGATTCGAATACTACTGCTTCATTTTGTACTTTGGCTCAACACTGCCATCTACTGGCCATTTTATGTATTGCTATTGTGAAGAAGAGAAAATCGCGTTTCGTTTGTAACTATATGCAAAAAAGAGGAGCGCTAACGATGTTGCATCTGTACATATAAAATAAGAGGAAATTAGCTAGAGGAGACTAGCTGTAAACTGGAAGTAAGAAACTGGACAAACAAACCCAGGGAATATCAGATCAAATGCAAGTTACCACTGGGATAGTGGACAAGTAAGTGACAACCAGAAATTGAGAAACAGAGGACTTCACGGCGTCTTCCTGGATTTCGCTGACCGCGGAGATACTTGAGTCCACTGTGCTCTGTCTGGCAGCTGTGCTGGAGACTACATCAACGGCCAGTCCGGAAGGGAGATCTTGGGTAAAGAGAATGTCTCTAAGAACTTAGGAAGATCTTCTAGGTCCCGGAACGTCGCCATCTTGCCATCTTTCCTGGCATGTAGTTGGAACGGGAAACCCCATCGATTTCAGCAGGGCAAGGATGGGGCGCACCGCTCTGCGAAGTTGGAGGGTTCTTTTAGATAAATCTGGCAGGATCTGAATTTGAGCACCTTCAAAAAATAATCCCTCCGACTGCCGTGCGGCTTTCATAATGTCCTCCTTAACTTTATAGAAGGGCATGCAGCAAACAATGTCACGCGGTCTGTTAGGTTCCGCTGCTTTAGGCCCCAAAGCTCTATGTACCCGGTCTAGCTCTATGGGGGTGGTAGATGATCCTTTCAACAGAGAGCCAAATAGTGACTGGACAGTGGCTTCCAGGTCAGAAGGGATAACTGTTTCCGCCAGCCCTCTTATCCGGAGGTTGTTTCTCCGGTGACTATTGTCTATGTCGTCTAGGTGGGACAATAACTGGGAGAAAGTACCTTTTGATGGTCTTCCAGGTGTTCAAATACAACCTCCTGTGTCTTTTCAGAGGCTTCAACCCGGTGTCCCAAGTGTATGATTTCCCCCTTTAGTACCTCCATTTCTGTTTTGTAGGTCTGCTCAAGTCGGGAGACCGAATGTTCTAAGTCCTCCTTTGTAGGCAGAGCACGCAACTGGGCTCGGAGGTCCCATCCGATATCGGAGGTACACGAGGAGGGACTCCTGGAGTCTGTTTCAGAGGGTACCGAGCGGGAGCCGCGGTCTGGAAGCGGCGTGAAGGTGCCGGCGGCCATCTTGGGAGCTCCATGCTGTCCCACTGTATTCGGCTGGGAACCGAAGAATTTCTGTATGCCGGCTCTGTCCCCTTGCTGATCGGGTTCCGCTTGCCCTTTGGCCATTTTCCTGCCCATTTTGGTCGGGTAAGTGACGATCTTATAGCAGAGAGATAGCTGTTAGAGCCGGAGTGGCGGGAGAGCTGCAGCAGTGCGCGTCTTACTCCGCCATGAGCAAGCCACGTCCCTAAAATGCAAACTGATGCATTCTGAGCAGATCATTTTCCATTCAGAATGCATTAGGGCAAAACTGATCCGTTTTGGACCTCTTGTAAGAGCCCATGATGGATCTCACAAACTGAAAGCCAAAACGCCTTAGGCTACTTTCACACTCGCATTTAGTGCGGATCCGTCATGGACGGATCCGTTCAGATAATACATCCGTCTGTATCCGTTCAGAATGGATCCGTTTGTATTATCTTTAACATAGCCAAGACGGATCCGTCTTGAACACCATTAAAAGTCAATGGAGGACCAGATCCGTTTTCTATTGTGCCAGATTGTGTCAGTGAAAACAGATGAGTCCCCATTGACTTACATTGTGTGCCAAGACGGATCAGTTTGCCTCAGTTTCATCAGACGGACACCAAAAAGCTGCAAGCAGCGCTTTGGTGTCCGTCTCCAAAGCGGAATGGAGACGGAACAGAGGCAAACTGATACATTCTGAACGGATCCTTTTCCATTGAGAATGCAAAATGATCCGTTTTGGACCGCTTGTGAGAGCCCTGAACGGATCTCACAAACGGAAAGCCAAAACGCGAGTGTGAAAGTAGACTTACCTGTAAGGCCTCATGCACACAACTGTGTATCCGCAAAATATGGCTACTGGCCATGTGCATGCTTCAATTTTCTCACTCCCTTCTCTAGAACTGGCTATTCTTGTCTGCAAAATAGACAAGAATAGGCCATGTTTTATAACTGCATGTGCGATCCTCAAACAATGCGGATCGGATGCAGAACAAAACTATGGTCATGTGTATGAGTTCTAATTGTGTGACTTGTATGAAATAAAAACCTACCTATTATTACACTAACACAAGGAATACTGTTGCCATGAAGTGGTGTACTTAGTCTGGTGCTGGGTCTTAAGGGGCCTTTACATGGGCTAACAATTGAACAGATCATCGCTGACCAGCGTTACTAAATTGTTAGTGGTCATCTGGTGGTGTAAAAGCACTGGCGATTACCTGATAAACGAGCAAAACTCGTTCATCGGATAATTGTATCTTTTGTGCAGCACTAAAGATCATTGTTTCCCAGTGGCAGAATGTGCTGTGTAACACGATCTGCTGCCGGGAAATAGAGAGACAGTATAGGGAAGAGCGATGGCATTAGCGATCGCTCCTCCTCATATGCTGGAGGAGATTAGTGCATGTAAATACAGTGGTCTCCTCCAATAGGGATCAGCAGATTGTCGGAAAGGTGGATAGTGCCCCCTTATGCCGGAGGATGATATTAGAATAATAAAAATATATGATAATATATAAGGAATATATAAAAAAAAATTGAATACTCTCCTAAAGGGAGATTCCTGTTTATGAGAGTTGGAGTACTCACTTCACAGGGGGGGTAGTCACAGGATAAAGCTCAAGACACCTGTGACTAACTGTCCCCCTAGCCGGGATCTCATGTCAGATGATATCAATTGATGGCAGCCAACGACAAGGCTTCTGATCAATGCAGTTTATTACAATAAAATAGCCCAACGCGTTTCGGAGGTCTTATAATCCTCCTTCAGGGGTCTTTTCACAAAGGTCTCCAGTGCTTCAAAAGGAACATGCCCTTTGAATTTCTGATCTCACTTATATTGGTGGCCTCTCTCTGATTAGCAACCAACCGTGCCAAGAACTTCCCTGTTTTACCCGATTCACAAAAGAGGTTTTGCCCCTGGAAGAGAAGCTTATGTTGAGCTTTACTATATAAAAGTGTCTTGAACTGTGCATTGGCCTTTTTTAACTGGGTTATATTTTGCTCACTATGATGGGCAGTCAATACCCCCTGTAATCTCCTAATTGTCTCTGACAACTGTTGTTCTCTTTGACGAAGCTTTCAATGCATCCCACACATAATGAATATGTGTCGAGCCTACACTGATGCCCCAGAATTCCTGTATTTCATGGTCTATCTGACCCTGCTCCCCTATCACATCCAACCAGTGCGAGTTCAATTTAAAAGTTCTGCCTGAGGCTGGAGAATCCACCTCTCTGAACGATATCAGGACTGGAGAATGATCTGATATTCCATGCGGTTCATATTTCATTTTCACAATTTGATGACACAAATCGTGACTTGCAAAAGCCAGGTCAATACGGGACATTGACTCATAGGACTGGCTAAAGCAAGAATAAATTCTCCTGTTGCCATAAAGGTGGCGCCAGATATCCACCAGCTCCTGGCAAACAGAGCTCAGGGGAGATCCAATCCGGCCTCGCCCAGAAGAGGTAGAAAAACAATCCAGCCCAGGATCAGGTACAGAGTTGAAATCTCCGGCTACTAGTAACGGACACAGGTTTTTTGTAGCAAGATGTTTAGATAATAGAGAAAAACAGTTGATTTATATGGTGGAGGAATGTAGATGAACGCTATTATAATCTCCTGCCCTTTCCAATACCCATGCAAGAAGACAAATCTCCCTTCTTTATCAATCATGTTATCCACCGGTAGGAATTCCATCCCACCGTGAATATAAACACTGACCCCTCTTGCATAAGAGGAGAAGTAAGAATGGTATTCAAGAGAAGCCCATTTTCTCTTCAATGTATAAAGCCTGTCTACTGTTGCATGGGTTTCTAATAGTACAACAATTGCCGGCAAATGTCGGGCCACCTGATCAAACACCACCGTCTTCTTCACCCTATCTCCCAGCCCTCTCACATTCCAGAATAGAATATTACGTGGCATAGGCCGTAACTAACTGGTAATCCTGGTCCCCCATCTAGGAGAGAGACACATAAGCCTATAAAGCGAGTGATGACAGCCAATCCCTCCCTTATACCCTCCCCCAAGATACCCCCTCCATGGTTGATAAGGAAAAGCACCTTACCCATCAACCTCTTCCAATCCACCAAACCTCCCCCCTCCCCACAGCCATATTTTCTTTATAACCCCACCGTGTCCAGCCATTGAACAGCCTCTGCCTGTGTAGAGAAAAAAATTACCAAATCGTTGTGAATCACCCTCAACTTGGCTGGGTACATCATTGAGTACTTAATATTAGCTGCCGCTAATCTTTTTTTAACATCAAAAAAACATCTTCTTTTGATTTGGGTCTCTAGTGAAAAATCTGGGTATATTGATATCAGATTACCATCAAAGTATGTGTCTAATACTTCTCTTTTACGTCTAAGTACCCAGTCCCGGTCCTTGGAGCAAACTAGTTTCGCCAGGATTGCCCTAGCAGGATTTCCTGGAGGAGGCTTCTTGGAGGGGATTCTGTGGGCTCTTTCCACGCAGAAAGTAGATGCATCATGATCCGGCCCTAGATTATCAACCAACTATTTTTGGATAAAATTTGCTGGGTTATCCTGTTCTGTCCCTTCCGGAAAACCTACTAATCGCAGATTATATCTACGGGACCTATCTCCCAGATCTATCAGTTTCCCTTTAAGCCAGGAGCGATCTGCATCTACCTCTTCCAATCTCTTTTTTAATAGTCTGGTCTCTGCAGTGGCAGAGTCCACTGCAGATTCCAGTTCTCTAACCTTCACTTTTAGTTTAGCCATCTCATCTCTGATTATCGTGATATCCCCTTGTACTGCAGAAAGGGACAAGGCCATCTCTGCGACAGAGGTGTTGGTAACATTTACTACTTCCAATATATCCACAAGTTTTTTATTAATACTCTCAAAACCTTCGTTCTGGGAGATGCTAGCCTTTATAGTACCCAGCTCTGTCCGGTCCGTATTAACCACTCCCTGCTCAGCCTGTAGGACAGATCTTTGCACACCTCCCCTGGTTTTAGCTGGAGGGGATTTCAAGAATTTGTCTATGCGAGCCTGGGGGCTTCCCCCTGACCACCTTTCGGCGAGGACATCCCTCCTGATTTACGATATTTAGGCGGCATTTTAAAGGGCTCCGTACACACAGTTCACACAGGGAAAAAACTAGTATTAAAGCCTGGTAATTTAAAACACAGAGGAATCTCCAAAACTAGATCCGCTGACTGCCCGGATCAGGAAAGGGAGATCCCTCCCGTCGACTATAAGACCCAAATACTTCAAAGTCACAGACACGAATAGCTCCCACATAGAATAAACACAGGTGAGTATGTCTAATGGCGTCTAAAAAAGCTGAGTACATATAGAGGAGAGGCATAAAGACAGGATATACATTGCCTGGGGCAAAGACATGTAAATATTCCGCTGTGTACAAGCCCCCTCCTGCCACTGAACAGACTTAAACTCAGACTATACAGGTATAGGGCTCCTTCAACCCCTGTTAACAATCTGATTTAAATAGCGCAGAAGGCACAGGTAAAGGCCACCGCAAGTCTAAAGATCTTGCTGCATAAGGGTATAATGAGAATAGATGAGTTTAACTCATATATCGTCTGCGATGCACCAGGCGAGGGCCTCTTCAGACCTCACAATCCAGCCCTACAGACAGGGCCTCCGAATAGGCCTGATCCACCCAGCCAACAAGCGGACCAAATTATCACATGGCTCATCAAAATTCCTTCCAGGGCCTAATATTCATTCAAAGGTCCAGGCCATGCAGGTATACACACGGAGGCACTTGAGAATCACAGGTGGTGCAGAAGGTCTTCTTCCATGTTCTCAATCCCCCGCAACCACACGCTATTCCCCCGCAAGCACTCAGTACATAGAAGGACTTCAGCTCCAGAGACCAACAGCACCCAGCCTCCGCACACATCTCCCCCGGGGTCCACGTCCAACCATCCGCGCTCAGCAGCATCCACCGCAGGGTCAGGAGGAGAAGAGGCACAGCAGCACCCACACGCTATTCCCCAGCATCCACCACAAGGGCATGGGGGAAAAGAAAGCGCAACAGTGACCGAACGCCAGGTCCACAGGGACGCCACCAACCTTCCGCCAGTCCAACCACGGGCTCTGTGTCTTTTTTGCGGCTAGGCATAGTGAGGATAAGGGTGCAGCAACTAAGGCAATTAGGGCAGCGTCTTCAGAGCTCACACTGGCTCCATCTTTCAATCCAGCGCTACCACATGTCACAGAGAGCAGCTCCTGGCTTACACACAGGCGGACGCTCCCGGCAGGTCACAGGCTCGGCTCCGCTTTCACCATCACAGCGGGAGGCAGGGAGAGAGGGGGGAGTGGTGGTGGGAGGAGCGCGGCACGCACCCCTACGTCATGCCGCCTCTGTTTGACTGCAGCGAGTCAACGGTTATTTTAAGCTGAATGTACCTGCACTCGTCAGATCGCAGGAGTTTTGTGTTTTCTAAAATGAGATTACTCCTTGGGGGGTTTCTTTTTTTAATTTCACTGCAGAGACTCTGTAGAAAGAGGGAGGTGCTCATGCTGCTCTACAGAGCACTAGTGAGACCTCATTTGGAGTATTGTGCTCAGTACTGGAGACCATATCTCCAGAAGGATATTGATACTTTGGAGAGAGTTCAGAGAAGAGCTACTAAACTGGTACATGGATTGCAGGATAAAACTTACCAGGAAAGATTAAAGGACCTTAACATGTATAGCTTGGAAGAAAGACGAGACAGAGGGGATATGATAGAAACTTTTAAATACATAAAGGGAATCAACAAGGTAAAAGAGGAGAGAATATTTAAAAGAAGAAAAACTGCTACAAGAGGACATAGTTTTAAATTAGAGGGGCAAAGGTTTAAAAGTAATATCAGGAAGTATTACTTTACTGAGAGAGTAGTGGATGCATGGAATAGCCTTCCTGCAGAAGTGGCAGCTGCAAATACAGTGGAGGAGTTTAAGCATGCATGGGATAGGCATAAGGCCATCCTTCATATAAGATAGAGCCAGGGGCTATCCATAGTATTTAGTATATTGGGCAGACTAGATGGGCCAAATGGTTCTTATCTGCCGACACATTCTATGTTTCTATGTCTGCCAGTACTGCATAAATCACCAAATTAGGCATCAATGCATATGGTACTCTTTCTCTTCTGAACCCTGCAGTGTGCCAAAACAGTAGTTTATGACTACATAGAGAGTATTGTCATACTCGGGAAAAATTATTTACCAAAATGTGGGATGCTTTTTTAAATGACATAGACCAGAAGCAGTATTTATTTAAACTGATCTATTACTTTTTCATCATCTTTTTGCCAGGCTATGAGCTGTGCGCTGCGATTGGCCAGCACTGCAGCAAGGGACACGCCTCATACAAAAAATCAGTCCAGTGAGCGCAGACACCGGAGCCTATACCGGGCGAACGGAGCGGCGCCCAGACATACCAGTAAGTGCAGGGGGACCCCTGGGCGCCGCTCTGCCCACTGATATAGTTAGTTTTTAGTTTGTATACAAGTGAAAGGTCCTCTTTAACCTCTTGCCGCCACGCTATCGCCGAAAGGCGTCATTGCGGCGGCTCCCCCAGGCTACGCTAACGACAATAGGCGTCATCTCGCGTGAGCCGAGATTTCCTGTGAACGCGCGCACACAGGCGCGCGCGCTCACAGGAACGGAAGGTAAGAGAGTTGATCTCCAGCCTGCCAGCGGCGATCGTTCGCTGGCAGGCTGGAGATGTGTTTTTTTTAACCCCTAACAGGTATATTAGACGCTGTTTTGATAACAGCGTCTAATATACCTGCTACCTGGTCCTCTGGTGGTCCCCTTTGTTTGGATCGACCATCAGAGGACACAGGTAGCTCAGTAAAGTAGCACCAAGCACCGCTACACTACACTACACCCCCCCCCCCCCCCCGTCACTTATTAACCCCTTATTAGCCCCTGATCACCCCATATAGACTCCCTGATCACCCCCCTGTAAAGCTCCATTCAGATGTCCGCATGATTTTTACGGATGCACTGATAGATGGATCGGATCCGCAAAACGCATCCGGACGTCTGAATGAAGCCTTACAGGGGCATGATCAATGACTGTGGTGATCACCCCCCTGTCATTGATTACCCCCCTGTAAAGCTCCATTTTAGATGTCCGCATGATTTTTACGGATGCACTGATAGATGGATCGGATCCGCAAAACGCATCCGGACGTCTGAATGAAGCCTTACAGGGGCGTGATCAATGACTGTGGTTATCACCCCATATAGACTCCCTGATCACCCCCCTGTCATTGATTACACCCCTGTCATTGATCACCCCCCTGTAAAGCTCCATTCAGATGTCCGCATGATTTTTACGGATCCACTGATAGATGGATCGGATCCGCAAAACGCATCCGGACGTCTGAATGAAGCCTTACAGGGGCGTGATCAATGACTGTGGTGATCACCCCATATAGACTCCCTGATCACCCCCCTGTCATTGACTACCCCCCTGTCATTGATTACCCCCCTGTAAAGCTCCATTCAGACGTCCGCATGATTTTTACGGATGCACTGATAGATGGATCGGATCCGCAAAACGCATCCGGACGTCTGAATGAAGCCTTACAGGGGCATGATCAATGACTGTGGTGATCACCCCATATAGACTCCCTGATCACCCCCCTGTCATTGATTACCCCCCTGTAAAGCTCGATTCAGATGTCCGCATGATTTTTACGGATGCACTGATAGATGGATCGGATCCGCAAAACGCATCCGGACGTCTGAATGAAGCCTTACAGGGGCGTGATCAATGACTGTGGTTATCACCCCATATAGACTCCCTGATCACCCCCCTGTCATTGATTACACCCCTGTCATTGATCACCCCCCTGTAAAGCTCCATTCAGATGTCCGCATGATTTTTACGGATCCACTGATAGATGGATCGGATCCGCAAAACGCATCCGGACGTCTGAATGAAGCCTTACAGGGGCATGATCAATGACTGTGGTGATCACCCCATATAGACTCCCTGATCACCCCCCTGTCATTGATTACCCCCCTGTAAAGCTCCATTCAGATGTCCGCATGATTTTTACGGATGCACTGATAGATGGATCGGATCCGCAAAACGCATCCGGACGTCTGAATGAAGCCTTACAGGGGCATGATCAATGACTGTGGTTATCACCCCATATAGACTCCCTGATCACCCCCCTGTCATTGATCACCCCCCTGTCATTGATCACCCCCCTGTCATTGATCAACCCCCCTGTCATTGATCACCCCCCTGTCATTGATCACCCCCCCTGTCATTGATCACCCCCCTGTCATTGATCACCCCTCTGTAAGGCTCCATTCAGACATTTTTTTGGCCCAAGTTAGCGGAATTATTATTATTTTTTTCTTACAAAGTCTCATATTCCACTAACTTGTGTCAAAAAATAAAATCTCACATGAACTCACCATACCCCTCACGGAAACCAAATGCGTAAAATTTTTTAGACATTTATATTCCAGACTTCTTCTCACGCTTTAGGGCCCCTAGAATGCCAGGGCAGTATAAATACCCCACATGTGACCCCATTTCGGAAAGAAGACACCCCCAGGTATTCCGTGAGGGGCATATTGAGTCCATGAAAGATTGAAATTTTTGTCCCAAGTTAGCGGAACGGGAGACTTTGTGAGAAAAAAATTAAAAATATCAATTTCCGCTAACTTGTGCCAAAAAAAAAAAAATTCTATGAACTCGCCATGCCCCTCATTGAATACCTTGGGGTGTCTTCTTTCCAAAATGGGGTCACATGTGGGGTATTTATACTGCCCTGGCATTCTAGGGGCCCCAAAGCGTGAGAAGAAGTCTGGTATCCAAATGTCTAAAAATGCCCTCCTAAAAGGAATTTGGGCACCTTTGCGCATCTAGGCTGCAAAAAAGTGTCACACATCTGGTATCGCCGTACTCAGGAGAAGTTGGGGAATGTGTTTTGGGGTGTCATTTTACATATACCCATGCTGGGTGAGATAAATATCTTGGTCAAATGCCAACTTTGTATAAAAAAATGGGAAAAGTTGTCTTTTGCCAAGATATTTCTCTCACCCAGCAAGGGTATATGTAAAATGACACCCCAAAACACATTCCCCAACTTCTCCTGAATACGGCGATACCACATGTGTGACACTTTTTTGCAGCCTAGGTGGGCAAAGGGGCCCATATTCCAAAGAGCACCTTTAGGATTTCACAGGTCATTTACCTACTTACCACACATTAGGGCCCCTGGAAAATGCCAGGGCAGTATAACTACCCCACAAGTGACCCCATTTTGGAAAGAAGACACCCCAAGGTATTCCGTGAGGGGCATGGCAAGTTCCTAGAATTTTTTATTTTTTGTCACAAGTTAGTGGAAAATGCTGATTTTTTTTTTTTTTCATACAAAGTCTCATATTCCACTAACTTGTGACAAAAAATAAAAACTTCCATGAACTCACTATGCCCATCAGCGAATACCTTGGGGTCTCTTCTTTCCAAAATGGGGTCACTTGTGGGGTAGTTATACTGCCCTGGCATTCTAGGGGCCCAAATGTGTGGTAAGGAGTTTGAAATCAAATTCTGTAAAAAATGACCTGTGAAATCCGAAAGGTGCTCTTTGGAATATGGACCCCTTTGCCCACCTAGGCTGCAAAAAAGTGTCACACATCTGGTATCCCCGTACTCAGGAGAAGGTGGGGAATGTGTTTTGGGGTGTCATTTTACATATACCCCTGCTGGGTGAGAGAAATATCTTGGCAAAAGACAACTTTTCCCATTTTTTTATACAAAGTTGGCATTTGACCAAGATATTTATCTCACCCAGCATGGGTATATGTAAAAAGACACCCCAAAACACATTCCTCAACTTCTCCTGAATACAGAGATACCAGATGTGTGACACTTTTTTGCAGCCTAGGTGGGCAAAGGGGCCCATATTCCAAAGAGCACCTTTCGGATTTCACAGGTCATTTTTTACAGAATTTGATTTCAAACTCCTTACCACACATTCGGGCCCCTAGAATGCCAGGGCAGTATAACTACCCCACAAGTGACCCCATTTTGGAAAGAAGAGACTCCAAGGTATTTCGTGATGGGCATAGTGAGTTCATAGAAGTTTTTATTTTTTGTCACAAGTTAGTGGAATATGAGACTTTGTAAGAAAAAAAAAATCAAAAAAAAAAATCATCATTTTCCGCTAACTTGTGACAAAAAATAAAAAGTTCTATGAACTCACTATGCCCATCAGCGAATACCTTAGGGTGTGTACTTTCCGAAATGGGGTCATTTGTGGGGTGTTTGTACTGTCTGGGCATTGTAGAACCTCAGGAAACATGACAGGGGCTCAGAAAGTCAGAGCTGCTTCAAAAAGCGGAAATTCACATTTTTGTACCATAGTTTGTAAACGCTATAACTTTTACCCAAACCATTTTTTTTTTTTACCCAAACATTTTTTTTTTATCAAAGACATGTAGAACTATAAATTTAGAGCAAAATTTCTATATGGATCTCGTTTTTTTTTGCAAAATTTTACAACTGAAAGTGAAAAATGTCATTTTTTTGCAAAAAAATCGTTAAATTTCGATTAATAACAAAAAAAGTAAAAATGTCAGCAGCAATGAAATACCACCAAATGAAAGCTCTATTAGTGAGAAGAAAAGGAGGTAAAATTCATTTGGGTGGTAAGTTGCATGACCGAGCAATAAACGGTGAAAGTAGTGTAGTGCCGATTTGTAAAAAAGGGCCTGGTCTTTAGGGGGGTATAAACCTGTGGTCCTTAAGTGGTTAAATGTGCGTTTCTCCCATTAGTCACTGCTGTAGCATATATATTTTTGCAACAAAATAGAAGAGATGTCAAGGCACTCACCAGTTGAATCAATCCTATTTATTAGTGAAATAATGTACAGTACATTTGGGATAGGATAGCAGATATACCTGCATATATATTTTTATGGAACCTTAAATAGCCATAAACGTATTAAGAGTTCATAGGAAGAAGCATATAATTTGTGATTGTTCTGCCCCGTGAGCCTGAAGCTGGTGACGTTCATGATATTAAGCGTTGAACATTGACCGTAAATCAGTGCAATAATATCCTAGCTTCTGGTAAGACAGTACAGCCATAAATTACATGGTCTGAGAAGTGGAGACACTAGCAGGAGAGTCAGGTTACAGGTCGCTCAATTCAAGCTTTACTTTAATTCTTTGAAAATGAAAACCGTGTAGGAAATACAGTATGCAGCAAAGCAATGAAAACAAAAAGTTGTTCACAGTTGTTCAGCATTAGGCTACTTTCACACCTGCGTTAGGTGCGGATCCGTCTGGTATTTGCACAGACGGATCCGCACCTATAATGCAAACGCTTGTATCCGTTCAGAACTGATCCGTTTACATTATTCTTAAAAAAAAAGTCTAAGTCAAAATTTACATTGAAAGTCAATGGGGGACGGATCCGTTTTCAATTGCACCATATTGTGTCAGTGAAAACGGATCCGTCCCCCATTGACTTACATTGTAAGTCGGGATGGATCCGTTTGGCTCTGCATCGCCAGGCGGACACCAAAATGCTGCAATCAGCGTTTTGGGGTCCACATCCAGAGCGGAATGGAGGCGGAACAGAGCCAAACTGATGCATTCTGAACGGATCCTTATCCATTCAGAATGCATTGGGGCTGAACTGATCCGTTTTGAACCGTTTGTGAGATCCCTGAAATGGAGCTCACAAACGGAATTCAAAACACCAGTGTGAAAGTAGCATTAGAAAGATGCAAAGTGAAAAGGAAGGCAACAACTTTAGTCCTAGACTGTTCTAAGGCTTAATCAACTTTTAACCTGCTAAAAGCACACTGAGTCAGACAATATCCATGTGAATCCCCTTAATTCATATGAAGCGATGAGCAATACAATTCTTCAAAAACATCAGCTCAATTACTAGAAGTAGTGTCAGTGTCATCTGGATGATAAGCATAGGGATGATAGCATATGAGTAACAAATTTATGTAACTGTACTGAAATAGATTTCTGGCACTAAAATGATGCTGGCTCTTTTGACATCTATATTTAACCAATATTTGAGCATCAGTATTTATACCATATGTATACTGTACTTTTAATGTATGTGTGTATATTGTGAAACAGTAAGGTGTATGGGCTGGGAAAACAGGTATTTTCCTCCCAGCACGTGCTGCTGGGCTGATTTGCAGCCAGGTGGGGTCAATTAACAGACTGGATCTTGGGTGCCGGTTTGGGTTTTTGGCAACACCTAGCTACCATTAAAAGAGATCTGAGGCTTGTGCCGGGGTGGAGGGCTGAGACCCGTGTGAGAGGAAACAGGCCGACTAAAGCCTGCTGATGGACTTTTTGTGGCAGAACAGCCCGCCTGGTGTGAACTAACAC
This sequence comes from Bufo bufo, assembly GCF_905171765.1. Classification (NCBI taxonomy): domain Eukaryota; kingdom Metazoa; phylum Chordata; class Amphibia; order Anura; family Bufonidae; genus Bufo; species Bufo bufo. The sequence goes on along the minus strand of NC_053389.1, from coordinate 584,232,977 downwards.
CAATACTGCAAGGTGACTTTTTGCTTGAAAGTGACTTTTTGTTTAGTGAACTTGCTAATGTGTGAATAAACACTGAACTTTTGATTTAAGAACTGGTTTGTGCCTCTATACTGCGTCTGCTTATCCTGTCTATCCCCACAATATATATTTATATGTCTGTGTTTATATGTGTGTGTATATATATATATATATATATATATATATATTTACAGTGGGGAAATTTTTTATTTGATACACTGGCGATTTTGCAAGTTTTCCCACCAACAAAGAATGGAGAGGTCTGTAATTTTTATCGTAGGTACACTTCAACTGTGAGAGAATCTAAAAAAAAAATCCAGAAAATCACATTGTATGATTTTTAAATATAACAATTTGCATTTTATTACAAGAAATAGGTATTTGATACAATAGAAAAACTGTAATGACCGGCGACACGCACAGGGAGGGAAAAGGGAAAGCCCTGCCCAAGGGAGAGGGAAAGGTGGTGACCCCTGACTCACCTTGCGGCTGGCAGCTGACTGCCCTGACGTCCCTAGACGGGTTCCTCACCCGTGCGGCGATCACGTGCCTAAACCCTGGCTTTCCCTAAAATGAGCCCTAGATAGTGAACGGGCCGGTGGGATCGCTAGTCCGCACCACTAACACTAAGAGGGAAACACCAGGGAGAGGACAGACAATACAGACAAACACATACACCCAGGTGGGCGACCACAGCAGACCACAAAGGTGTAACAGGGATCCGGAGGGTAGCGTTCTGGACCAACAACCAGAGAACGCAGCAACACAGCTCCAGAGGGTCAGAATAGATGTCCAGGCAGGAAGCTCTATATCTGGCAACCAGAGAAGTGTGAGAGGGGAATATAAGGAGGTTGGGAGTGCTGGACAAGGAACAGCTGAGGAGAAAGAGCTACGGATCCCTGAGTGAGCCAAAAGGGTTTGCAAAGCAAACCCAGAAAGCTACCATAAGGAAACAGCCCTATCTTACATAGAACGCGCAGCCAACCACTGCGACTTCCTGACCCCGGGTATAAAGGAGTCAGGCGTGGTTCTAGACACCCTCGTGACAGTACCCCCCTCTCTACGAGGGGCCTCCGGACACTCAGGACCAGGTCTCTCAGGATGAGAGGCATGAAAAACCCGAACTATTCTGTCAGCGTTTACCTCAGACGCAGGAACCCACATTCTTTCCTCGGGACCGTAACCTCTCCAATGCACCAGATATTGAAGAGAGCGGCGGACCCGACGAGAATTAACAATTTTGGATATCTGAAATTCTAGATTACCATCCACAACAACAGGAGGGGGTGGCAGCGGTGACGGTTCTAGAGGTGGAACATATTTCTTGAGTAACGACTTATGAAAGACATTATGGATTTTAAAAGTCTGAGGTAACTCCAGGCGAAAAGCCACGGGGTTGACGATGGCTACAATTTTGTAAGGACCAATAAACCTAGGACCCAGTTTCCAAGAGGGAATCTTCAATTTAATATTCCTAGTAGACAACCACTCATAGTCATTCACTCCTAGGTCCGGACCTGGCGACCGTCTCTTATCAGCCATGCATTTGTATTTACCTCCCATATTTTTCAAGTTAGCTTGCACCTTCTGCCATACCGATGAAAGAGATGACGAAAACCGTTCCTCTTTGGGAACCCCAGAAGACCCCCCCTCTTTGAAAGTACAGAATTGGGGATGAAAACCATATGCACCAAGAAATGGTGACTTGCCAGTGGATTCCTGACGACGATTATTTATGGCAAACTCAGCTAACGGTAAATATGATGACCACAACTCTTGGTTTTCAGACACAAAACATCTTAGATATGTCTCCAGGTTTTGGTTGGTACACTCAGTCTGTCTATTCGACTGAGGATGGAAAGCTGAGGAAAAGGACAAGTGTACCCCCAAACGGGAACAAAAAGCTTTCCAAAATTTAGAAATAAACTGGGTACCCCGATCCGAAACAACATCGGAGGGGACCCCGTGAAGCTTCACGATTTCACTGACGAATACCTGAGCAAGAGTCTTAGCATTAGGTAGTGCGGGTAATGCAATGAAGTGTACCATTTTGCTAAACCTGTCCACTACTACCAAAATAACTGTTTTACCTGCAGACAAAGGTAAGTCAGTGATAAAATCCATTGACAGATGTGTCCATGGTCTATTGGGAATGACGAGTGGTAATAGAGACCCTGCAGGACGTGTATGTGAAACTTTTGCGTGCGCACAGGTAGAACAAGAAGACACAAAATCCAATACATCCTGATGCAACCTTGGCCACCAAAAACGACGAGACAATAGCTCCAAGGTTGCTTTACTACCCGGGTGCCCAGCAAGTGCCGAATTATGATGTTCCTTTAATAATTCGAAACGTAGGTTCAACGGTACAAACAATTTCTCTGAGGGGCAAGAGACCGGGGCGTCCCCCTGGGCCTCTAGCACCTTCCCCTCCAGAACAGAGTGTACCGCAGAAACAACCACTCCTCTTTGAAGAATGGGCACCGGATCACTCACATTACCCCCTCCAGGGAAACAACGAGATAGTGCATCAGCCTTGGTATTCTTTGCCCCAGGACGATAGGTAATCACAAAGTTAAACCTGGTAAAAAATAGCGACCACCTAGCTTGTCTAGGGGTGAGACGCTTAGCTGATTCGAGGTACAGAAGATTTTTGTGGTCCGTAATCACAGTGACGGGGTGGACTGCCCCCTCTAAAAAGTGACGCCATTCTTCAAACGCTAGTTTAATAGCTAATAGTTCCCTATTGCCAATATCGTAGTTCTTTTCTGCTGCAGATAATTTTTTAGAAAAGAAAGCACAAGGACGCCATTTGCCAGGAGACGGACCCTGAGACAGCACCGCCCCCACTCCCACCTCTGACGCATCGACTTCAACAATAAAAGGCTGAGAGACATCAGGATGGACTAGTACAGGTGCTGAGGTAAACCTCTCTTTTAGAGAGGAAAAAGCAACTTTAGCGGCGTCAGACCATTTAGAAAAATCAGTCCCCTTCTTAGTCATGTCAGTAAGTGGTTTTACAATAAGTGAATAATTTTTAATGAATTTCCTATAGAAATTTGCGAAGCCCAAGAACCGTTGCAGTGCTTTGAGGTTCTCAGGAAGATCCCAATCTAAAATTGCCTGGACCTTCCTAGGATCCATACAGAAACCTGAAGCAGATAAAAAATAACCTAGGAATTGTATCTCTTGAACGGCGAAGACACATTTTTCAATTTTAGCATATAATTTATTCGTCCGTAGGACCTGCAGTACTTGTCTGACATGCACCTCATGTGTTCTCAGATCAGACGAATAAATTAAAATATCATCGAGGTATATTACCACAAACCTGCCGATTAGATGTCTAAAAATGTCATTAACGAAATGTTGAAAGACAGCAGGAGCATTGGTCAGACCGAAAGGCATAACAAGATTTTCATAATGCCCCTCAGGGGTGTTAAAAGCTGTCTTCCACTCATCCCCCTCCTTAATACGAATCAGATTGTAGGCCCCCCTAAGATCAAGTTTGGAGAACCACCTAGCACCCGCAATCTGGTTAAACAGGTCAGGAATGAGAGGAAGAGGGTATGGGTCTCGGATGGTTATCCGATTTAATTCTCGAAAATCTAGGCAAGGACGCAGGCCCCCATCTTTCTTTTTAACGAAGAAAAACCCTGCAGCCACGAGTGAAGAAGAGGGTCCCTTAGCCAAGCTCTCGGAGATATAATCTTTCATGGCTCGTCTCTCTGGACCTGAAAGATTATATAACCTGGTCTTGGGTAATTTTGCGCCGGGAATAAGGTTACCCGGGCAATCATAAGGGCGATGAGGTGGTAACTTCTGACAACCCTTTTCAGAAAAAACGTCCTCAAAATCCGAAATAAATGTAGGTAGGGTAGTTATGGAGGCGACTAAGCAATTGCTATTTAAGCAATTTTCTCTGCACTGCTCACTCCACTCCAATATCTCCCTGGCCTGCCAATCCACCACTGGATTGTGCGCTACCAACCAGGGAAGACCCAGCACTACCGGAGTGGGAAGCCCCTCCAGAACATAACATGAAAGCATCTCGTTATGGTGGTCCCCTACCCGAAGGTGTAAATTATGAACAATGTGGGTGAGGTTTCTCTGAGACAGAGGAGCAGAATCAATAGCGAATACGGGAATAGGTCTCTGTAGCGTACAGAGAGACAAACCCATAGTGCGGGCAAAATGGGCATCTATCAAATTTACCCCTGCTCCACTGTCTAGAAAGAAAGAAATAGTCTCCGTCTTATCACCAAAAACAATAACCGCTGGTAACACAAATTGCGATGTACGTATGAAGGAAAGGTATACCCCCCGGCTGACATCCTCCACACAGCCTGGGGTTAGTAGTTTTCCGACGGTCTTTTGTTTCTGAGGAAAGAAAGACAGACATTAATGAAATGACCCCTCTCCCCACAAAAAAAACAAACCTCACGCCTACGGCGAGCCTCAGGAGGACGGACCTGACGAGTAGTTCCTCCTAGCTGCATAGGCTCGTCTAAGTCCGTACAGACTAACTGCTGCTTGGGAGGAGTTACCAATGGTTCCGTTTTTTTCAACCTGTCCCTAAGGCGTCTATCTATTCGGATAGAAAGGGACATAACCGCATAAAGGGAAAAGGGGGTCTCATATAATGCAAGCGCATCCTTAACCCTTTCGGATAACCCAGAGCAGAACTGACTCCTGAGAGCCGGGTCGTTCCATTGGGTATCCGTAGCCCACCTACGGAAGTCAGAGCAATACTCCTCTACCGGCCGCTCTCCTTGTAGGAGTCTCCGTAATCTTGATTCAGCCAGTGCGACTCGGTCAGGGTCATCATATATGAGACCCAAGGCCCCGAAAAACTCATCCACTGACCGAAGAGCCTGGGAATCGGTAGGTAAAGGTAACGCCCAGGACTGCGGGTCCCCTTGCAGCAGGGAAATAACAACCTTCACCCGCTGTTCTTCATTACCAGAGGAGTAAGGGCGCAGTTTAAAATATAATTTACAGGCCTCACGGAATGTCAAAAACTTGTCCCTTTCCCCAGAAAATCTGTCAGGGAGAGGGACCTTGGGTTCCGCAACAACCTGGTTACCAGTAGCAACCGCTGGGCTTGCGGTCAGTTGTAATTGCTGCTGTTGCTGGAGGACCGACGCCTTCAATCCTGCCACCTCCAAAGACAGGCCATGAAACTGTTTAGACAGAGCAGCAATTCGATCCATACTGGTTCTAAGTAGGTAAAAAAATATATATATATATATATTTTTTTACCTACACAAAATAAGGGCCAGATATAATGTAATGACCGGCGACACGCACAGGGAGGGGAAAGGGAAAGCCCTGCCCAAGGGAGAGGGAAAGGTGGTGACCCCTGACTCACCTTGCGGCTGGCAGCTGACTGCCCTGACGTCCCTAGACGGGTTCCTCACCCGTGCGGCGATCACGTGCCTAAACCCTGGCTTTCCCTAAAATGAGCCCTAGATAGTGAACGGGCCGGTGGGATCGCTAGTCCGCACCACTAACACTAAGAGGGAAACACCAGGGAGAGGACAGACAATACAGACAAACACATACACCCAGGTGGGCGACCACAGCAGACCACAAAGGTGTAACAGGGATCCGGAGGGTAGCGTTCTGGACCAACAACCAGAGAACGCAGCAACACAGCTCCAGAGGGTCAGAATAGATGTCCAGGCAGGAAGCTCTATATCTGGCAACCAGAGAAGTGTGAGAGCTACCATAAGGAAACAGCCCTATCTTACATAGAACGCGCAGCCAACCGCTGCGACTTCCTGACCCCGGGTATAACGGAGTCAGGCGTGGTTCTAGACACCCTCGTGACAAAAACAGAACTTAATATTTGGTACAGAAACTTTTGTTTGCAATTACAGAGGTCAGACGTTTCCTGTAGTTCTTAACCAAGTTTGCACACACTGCAGCAGGGATTTTGTCCCACTCCTCCATACAGATATTCTCCAGATCTTTCAAGTTTTGGGGCTGTTGCTGGGCTACATTGAGTTTCAGCTACCTCCAAAGATTTTTGATTGGGTTCAGGTCTGGAGACTGGCTAGGCCACTCCAGGATCTTGAAATGCTTCTTACGAAGGCCATTCCTTAGATGCCCTGGCTGTGTGTTTCAGGTCATTGTCACGCTGGAAGACCCAGCCATGACCCATCTTTAATGCTCTTACTGAGGGAAAGAGGTTGTTGGCCAACATTGTGCGATACATGGCCCCATCCATCCTCCCTTCAATACGGTGCAGTCGTCTTGTCCCCTTTGTAGAAAAAGCACCTCCAAAGTATGATGTTTCCACCCCCATGCTTCACGGTTGGGACGGTGTTCTTGGGGTTGTACTCATTCTTCTTCTTCCTTTAAACATGGCCCGAGGAGTTGATACCAAAAAGTTCTATTTTGGTCTCATCTGACCACATGACCTTCTCCCATGCCTCCTCTGGATCATCCAGATGGTCATTGGTGAACTTCACGTGGGCCTGGACATGTGCTGGCGTTAGCACGGGGACCTTGCGTGCCCTGCAGGATTTTAATCCATGACGGCATAGTGTGTTACTAATGATAATCTTTGAGACTGTGGTCCCAGCTCTCTTCAGGTCATTGACCAGGTCCTCCCGTGTAGTTCTGGGCTGATTCCTGACCTCTCTCAGAATCATCCTTACCCCACGAGGCGAGATTTTGCATGGAGCCACAGACCAACCAAGATTGACAAAAAGAAGGTAGGACATCACGCCTAGTTTGGTGAGCGGTGGGTGCACGTCTCCTGGGAAATGGTAAGTTCCCCCACAGGGATCAGAAGATCAGGAACAGGAGAAAAATTGGATGGAAACAGCACGTCCTCAAGTGAAGCTTTATTCCAGTCCTTTACTTGAGGACATGCTGTCTCCATCCAAGGAAGATTGACAGTTAACTTGTGCTTCATCCATTTTCTAATAATTGCACCAACAGTTGTTGTCGTCTCACTAAGCTGCTTGCCTATTGTCCTGTAGTCCATCCCAACCTTGTGCAGGTCCACAATTTTGTCCCTGGTGTCCTTAGACAGCTCTTTGGTCTTGGCCATGGTGGAGAGGTTGGAGTGTGATTGATTGAGTGTGTGGACAGATGTCCATTCACACGTCCGTGGTGTATTGCGGATCCGCAATACACCCGGCCAGCACCCCCCCATAGAACTGCCTATTCTTATCCGCCGCGCTCCGGAAATGCGGATGCGGAGAGCACATAGTCTGCTCTCCGCATCCATTCCTGCCCTTATTGAGAATGAATGGGTCCGCACCCGTTCCCGATATTGCGGAACGGATGCAGACCCATTTGCGGACATGTGAATGGACCCTTGCAGAGTAGAAGGGTTTCTTAAAGAAAAGCTAACAGGTTTGTGAGAGCCAGAATTCTTGCTGATTGGTAAGTGATCAAATACTTATTTCATGCAATAAAATTTAAATTAATTATTTAAAAATCATACAATGTGATTTTATGGATTTTTTTTCCCGATTCTTTCTCTCACAGTTGAAATATACCTACCATAAAAATCACAGACCTCTCCATTCTTTGTAGGTGGGAAAACTTGCAAAATTGCCAACATTCTTCAACATTAAAATTGCATTGCACACCAAGAAGGTCAAGTCATAAGGTTAAGCAAATCGAGAAAGTGGCATAAAAAAGTTGATGTTTTTTTTTTTTATTACTCGCATATCATTAACATGCCTAGTGATCCTTTCATTTCCAGAATTCCATGTTTTTTCCTTCTTAGTGTTGCAATTTCAATATTGAGGAGCATATATATTATATTTTAGAATATACTTACATTGACAAAAAAAATAATGCAAACAGATAGATGTCAGATTGCTAGTCTCAGGCAGATATGTAAATGATTACAGGGATCATACACTGGGTCTTGCCACAAAAGGGGCCTACAATTGCTTCCCCCACTGCCTTATAAAAAAGCTCTCAGAGGCTACTTTTTGGTAATGGACCTTTTGGTGAGAGATCGTTGACTCCTAAACATGCATCTACAACACACTTGAAGACATTTTGCCCAGTTCAGACTTTGAGAGGTGGCACATCATTGGACTGAGAGAAGCAGGATGGTCATTTAGACCAATTGCCCATCATCTAGGCCATTTAAACCTAGCTGTTAGGAGGTTTTGGGAGCAGTGATTATGTAAGGGCACACACAAACACAAGTAGTAATCAGGCTCCGGACGACACAGACAGACCACCAGTAAAGAGTATCGTTTGATCCACTGACAAGCGTGAGCAATTCCCACAGTTTCATTGCCCACCATTCAGACACAGGTGACCACTTCATTACACACACCCTTGTCTTTGCCTAGACAATTTCCAACCACTTAGCAGAAGGAAATTTAGTTTCACAGTGCCCACGACAGTGTTGTTGTAAACAAGAAATTTGGACTGCTCCAGACTGGAACCATATTGTCTTTAGTGATGAATCCAGGTTTTGTTTGGGATCCCACAGTGGTCAGGTTTGAGTATGGAGGCTTTGTGGTGAACCATTTGATCAAGCCTTTGCTGTGGAGCAACACACTGCCCTAACTGTTGGTGTGGTGTTCTGAGGAGTCATTGCATATGACAGTCAGTCACCCATAGTAGTGATACGATGGACACTAGCAGCTCAGCAATATGTGCAGGACATCCTGTGGCCACATGTGTTGCCTCTCATGGCAGGTCTTCAAACCTGAACTTTTCAGTAGAATAATGCTTGCCCACATACTGCAAGGGTTCCCCAGGACTGTCGCTGCATATTGCAACACTTGGCCTGCCAGGTCACCAGATTTATTGCCAATTGAGCATTTATGGGACCAGCTGGGATGACAGCGTTGATAACCTACTGGTGTGCAGGATCTTCAGGCCCAGCTGTAACATCTTTGGGCAAATGTGCCACAGGATACCATACGGAACTTGTATGCCTCTATGCCCAACTGTATCTCCTCTTATATCCAGGCTACAGCTGGAAGGTGAGGGGAGCCCGCTTATCATATATATACACATTGGCTACAGCCCCGTCTTTCTTTGCTCAGGCTAATGGCGGGTGGTCCAGAGTGCTTTAAACCCAGCATTCAATGGCTGTGCTTTAGGGTTCGGCTACACAACGATCTTGGTCCCATGACAGCTATCGTGCTCAAGGTTCACAGTGTAGTGGTGCTAGCATAAAAATGAATGGGTTCGCAGCCTGACTTTCATGTTTGCCACGACCCCAGAATTGTTGTGATGTTCTTTTTTATTGATTCTAAATCTCCATGGTTTTTTCAAGGTTATTATCTGTCTTCAGGTGACAACTCTTGTATTGATTGACTTACTTTTGGCCTGTCCAATTTTGATTTGTAATCTGGCATAAATTTGGCTTCTGCATCTTAACTTTTTTTATATATTTGAATTCCAGTATGCTAACCATTAGAGTTCTTGGTGATGACTATGTACTTACTATACAGGAGTTGCAATAAATTAAAATATCTTCATAAAGTTCATTTATTTCAGTAATTCAATTCAAACAGTGAAACTCATATATTCTATAGATTCATTACATACACAGTGATCAAATGTGTTTATGTCTATTAATGTTGATGATTATTTATTACAGGTAATTAAAACTCAAAAGGTAGTATTAGAATATTATATAAGACCAATTAAAAAAAAAAGATTTTTAAATACAGAAATGTTGGCCCACTCAAAAGTATGCATTCAGTTCTTGACCTTCTTTTGCATTAATTACTGAATCAATGCAGGGTGGAATGGAGGCGATCAGCCGGTGGCACTGCTGACGTCTTATGAAAGCCCAGGTTGCTTTGATAGCGGCCTTCAGCTCATCTGCATTGTTGGGTCTGGTGTCTGACCATCTTCTTGACAATACCTAATAGATCCTCTATGAGGTTTAGGTCAGAAGAGTTTGCTGGCCAGTCAAGCACACTGATGCTGTGGTTATTAAACCAGGTATTGGTACTTTTGGCAGTGTGGACAGGTGCCAAATCCTGCTGGAAAATGAAATCAGCATCTCTATAAAGCTTGTCAGCAGACGTTAGCATGAAGTGCTCAGAAATTTCCTGGTAGACGGCTGTGCTGACTTTGGACTTGATATAACACAGTGGGCCAACACCAGCAGACAACAAGGCTCCCCAAACCATCAATGACTGTGGAAAGTTCTTACTGGGCCTCAAGCAACTTGGATTGTGTGCCTCTCCACTCTTCCTCCAGACTCTGGGACCTTGATTTCAAAATGAAAGGCAAAATTTACTTTCATCTGAAAATAGGACTTTGGAACACTGAGCAACAGTCCAGTCTTTTTTCTCCTTAGCCCAGGTAAGACGCTGCTGACGTGGTCTCTAGGTCATGAGTGGCTTGACGCAAGGAATGCGACAGTTGTACTCCATGTCCTGGATACATTTGTGTGTAGTGGCTCATGAAGCACTGCAGCCACAGTCCACTCCTTGTGAATCTCCCCATAATTCTTGAATGGCTTTTTCTTGACAATCCTTTCAATGCTGCAGTTATCCCTGTTGCTTGTGCACCTCACTTTTTCCTTCCACTCAAATTTCCATTAACATGCTTGGATACAGCACTCTGTGAACGAATGACTTATTGTGGCTTCCTCTTCTTGTGGAGGGTGTCAATGAACGGTGTTCTAGACAACTGTCAAGTCAGCAGTCTCTCTCATTGTATAGCCTACTGAAACAGGGTGAGGGACTGTGACGCGATGTCACGTCCCCATCCGGATCTTATTCATAAAAATGTTTTATGAGTAGAATCCGGTTGACTGTCAGTTTAAAAAAAATGAACCGCTTCTAGCCAGGGAACAGGACGTCCATATATGGCCGTTCCTGTAGCCCTTTGAGGAACACAGACTCTAATCACCCCCTGCTGAGATCACCTCACACCTCGGACAGCTTCAAAGGACAAACCCCAGACCATGCGTATCCTGGCCACTTTGAAACCACGAAAGTGGTGTGACATTGACATCTTCCTGCAAGCTTTTGAGACCTCATGCCATCAGTACCAAGTGCCAGAGCCACAGTGGGCGGGACACCTTATGTCTGTGCTGAACAGAAAAGCCATAAAGGCCCTTGTTGGACTACCCTTTGCAGAGCGGGCCAGTTACAAGGCCATCAAAAATGCTATCCTAGCCAAGTACATGCTTACCCCAGAGACTTACCGTTTGAAATTCCGGTCCCTGAGGAGAGGACCCGATGATACATTTATGGACTATCTTGGCAAATTGCAGACCATCTTCAAACAGTGGTCTGATTCCCTCACCCAGGACACCAAGCAGTCCCTGGCTGATCTGATGGTCCGGGAACAGTTTGTCGCCAATTGCCCCCCTGATATGCAAAAGTATGTCTGTGAGCACAAGCCAAAGAGTTCGCGGGAGGCGGCCGAGTTAGCCGATGAATTCCTTGCTATGCCCAGCACTCGGGCCTCCAAGGACACTCTGTCACATCTGGGAGGAAACCCTTCCCCTGTTTCCTCCTCACGGCCAGCTTTGTCTGCCCCGGCCAAGCGACCCTTCCAGAGGGCTTCCCAGCGCCTTACGGAGCCAAGCCAGCCTCAGCGGAGTTCCGGACCTGCTACCGGTGCCACAAGCCGGGTCACCTCAGCCGTGAGTGCCCAGAGCAAAAGGGAAGTCCACAATCATCAACTGGCAGGCCCACCAGCAACCCAACCAGCACACCTGTCTGCAAGAGTTTTCCTCGTTGGGAAGGAGATCCAGCACCCAGCGGACAATATGCAAGTCGTTACCGTGGGTAACCAATGCACCACTGCACTGTTGGACTCGGAAGCCCAGGTAACCTTAGTTCGTCCAGAGATGGTGGACGAAAAGGACCTAATTCCAGGGAGAACCCTCTCGATCACTGGTGTTGGAGGGCCGCTCCCCAAGATGCCCCTGGCTCGTGTTTATTTGGACTGGGGTGTCGGGAGTAGAATGAAGGAGGTGGTGTCATGGCTGACATACCCACGAATGTCCTTCTCGGAACTGATCTGGGCAAGATGCAGGCATGCTATGTGCGACCTGGTACCACACAGGACTCCTCTGGACTTCTGGGACTTTCCAGGGTACCTACCCGAGATGTGAATGGGGGTCAGGTATCCTGGGGGAATGTACGGGCAGGGGAGGCTGACTTGTGTGGGAGGGAATCTCTGGAGGAGGGAGATTCGGGGACATTTGCGGCAGAGGGCCCACAGGTAATTGGGAAAGTATGTATTGATTCAGGGAACCAGGACACTGAATGTGGTAATACTTGCAATGTATCTGTGGGTAATGTTGTTGGTGAACCTAATGCAAATGTCGTGTGTAATGATGGGTCTGTTCTGGCGGTCATCCGCAGCGCTTCGAAAGCAACAGCTGTCCGGGTCGGAGCAGGTAGGAGCCATTGCTCCGGCCTGTTCTGACCCCATGGACCTGGCAGCTGCAGGCCCCAGACCTCTGTTCACGTTTGCCATGGGACAGTTGTCTGACTCCAGGGGAACTGCTTTTGAACAGGCGCTGCAGAGCGACCTCAGCCTGGTACAACTCCAAAGTGCCGCTGAGAGCCACCCTGCAGAGGGGGCTACGCACAGGGTCTTCTGGGAGAATGGTAGGTTGTACCAGGAAGCGGTACTCCCAGGTGGGGGTGAAGTGATCCGGCCTACAGGCGGATGATTGTCCCTACCCAATACCGAGGACAATTGCTGCGTGTGGCACATGAAATCCCTTTGGCTGGTCACCTAGGGGTTAAAAGGACCAGGTCCCGTTTGTTGTATAACTTCTACTGGCCTAGTATAAGCTTGGACGTAGCTCGGTACTGTCGGTCTTGTGACACCTGTCAGCGTGTCGGCAAGACGGGCGACGTGTCCCGTGCCCCTCTAAATCCTTTGCCCATAATTGAGGAACCTTTCCGGAGAGTGGCTGTGGACATCATTGGTCCCCTCGCTATCTCGAGTAATACAGGCAAACGATTTATACTGACAGTGGTCGATTATGCCACTTGATACCCAGAGGCTGTGGCATTGTCCTCCACCCGGGCAGACAAAGTTGCGGATGCCCTGCTGGGGATATTCGCATGCGTCGGCTTCCCGGCCGAAATGCTGACCGACCAAGGCCCACAGTTCATGTCTGACCTTATGCAGGACCTTTGTAGAAAAATACAGGTGGAGCATATTGTGCCCAGTCCATACCATCCAAAGACCAATGGCCTGTGTGAGCATTTCAACGGGATACTGAAACAAATGCTGCGTACATTTGTGGAGTCCCAGGGTAGGGACTGGGACCGATACCTGCCCCACCTGCTTTTTGCCTACCGGGAGGTGCCACAGGAGTCCACGGGTTTCTCACCTTTTGAACTCCTGTACGGGAGACGTGTAAGGGGCCCCCTGGACCTCATTAGGGAGTCCTGGGAAGGCCCAAGTGTCAGCCTTGACCAATCTGTGGATGACGTGGGGGAGAGGGGACACAGAACCTTCCATGTAAACATGCTAAAAAGACACCATGAGCGGCCAGCACATGTCCTGGCAGTATGTAGCATGCCTGAGGGAGAGGACGTGGACCCTCTATGGGACCTGCTTGAGCACACGGGAGGCCGGGGCTGGGTGGAGTGTCAATCCTGATCTTTTACCTACTCAGAGCAGCCAGCTCTGGGAGGTACTGGCGAAATACGCCAGCACCTTCTCCGGCAGGCCAGTGAAGACCCACCTCACGACCCACCACGTGGACACAGGCACACATCCCCAATCAGGCAGTGGTCTTATCGGGTCTCGGACCAGGTAAAAACTGACATGAAAAGGAAATTGAGGAGATGCTGGGATTGGGAGTTATCCAGAAACCCTGTAGTGCCTGGGCCTCACCGGTGGTTCTGGTCCCTAAGAAAGATAAGACAACCCGATTCTGTGTGGACTACAGGAAACTCAATGGCATCACAGTCTCTGACGCGTACCCCATGCCCAAGATCGATGACTTGCTAGATAGACTGGCCAGCGCCAGCTATCTGACAATTATGGATCTTAGCCGAGGGTACTGGCAGATTCCCCTGACACCGGAGGCTCGGGAACGTTCGGCCTTCATCACCCCGTTTGGCCTGTATGAATCCACCGTGATGCCATTTGAGATGAAGAACACCCCTGCCACGTTTCAGAGGCTGGTGAACGGACTCCTGGAGGGACAGGAGGAGTTTGCTGTCGCCTACTTAGACAACATAGAGGTATTCAGCAACACCTGAAAGGAGCACCTAGTGCACCTGTCATGTGTGCTGGATAGCCTGTGGAGGGCTGGGCTGACTGTCAAACCGAGCAAGTGTCAGCTGGGAATGTCAGAAGTCCAGTACCTGGGACATAGGGTGGGAATCTGGAAGTTGAGTCCTAACACGGGTAAGATAGAGACCATCACCCACTGGCCCACCCCCCAAACCAAGAAGCAGGTGCAATCTTTTCTGGGCACGGCAGTATATTACCAGAAATTTGTCCAGGGTTACAGTACCCTCGCCAAACCTCTGACCGAACTTACCAAAAAGAAATTGCCGAAGTTGGTGGCTTGGACACCAGATTGTGAGCAGGCCTTCCAGGCTCTGAAAAATGCCCTAAGTAGTGCCCCTGTATTGCAGGCCCCCGACTTCAAGCGTAGTTTCGTGGTCCAGACAGACGCCTCGGACTTTAGCCTACGCGCCATTCTGAGCCAAGGGAAGGAACATCCTGTCCTATACCTGAGCAGGAAGTTACTACCCCGGGAGGTGGCCTACGCCACTATTGAGAAAGAGTGCCTAGCCATAGTTTGGGCCTTGGGGGAAACTCAAGCTGTACCTGTACGGCCTGAAGTTCACCGCGATCACGGATCACAATCCCTTGCACTGGTTGAATCATGTCTCCAGGGAGAATGGCAAACTCCTGCGTTGGAGTCTAGCACTCCAGCAACACGATTTCACCATACAGCATCGGAAAGGCTCCTTGCACGCGAACGCGGATGGGCTGTCTCGGCAAGGAGGTGAACCACTCACCTTAGAAGAGGTGGGCGTGGCCGCAACGGGCAGGATCAATTGATCCCGCCCTTGCTGCCATCTAAGGGGGGAGGTGTGACGCGATGTCACGTCCCCATCCGGATCTTATGTCACGGATGGTGTTGCAGAAAACAAGAAGTAACAAATAAAGATCCGACTGACTTGATCCCAAACTAAGAAACATATGGGTGAGCCCTATAAAAGCTCTAGAGCTCTCCCTGACTGCTCAGCCTATGCAAAGATCTTTATGATAGAAAATTGCATGTCCACGTACCTAGACTGAGTGACACCTGAAAACCCTATAATAGTGAGGGGACACGACCACCGGCTCCCTGCACTTAATACAGAGGTAGTCAGGGTCACCTAGAATCAAGCCAACAGGAAAACACAAATAAAGTTATAGACTTATCTGAGGAACCAGCAGTTGCAACTTCTAGCAGTGAGCACAATCCAGGAAGTAGTATAAACCGCAAGGTGAGGCAGTATGGGAGGGGATATAAAGGGAGGCAATCACTGCTAATAGATGACAGCTGGGAGAGGGAGAAGAGATGACAAAGCGAAACCAAAACAAAAGAACATCATGCAAGAGGTAGTGAAGAACGTCTGTCATAGCTTGTCAGAGATCTGGCGGTGACATCTTATTCATAAAAATGTTTTATGAGTAGAATCCGGTTGACTGTCAGTTTAAAAAAATGAACCGCTTCTAGACAGGGAACAGGACGTCCATATATGGCCGTTCCTGTAGCCCTTTGTAGACCACAGACTCTAATCACCCCCTGCTGAGATCACCTCACACCTCGGACAGCTTCAAAGGACAAACCCCAGATCATGCGTCTCCTGGCCACTTTGAAACCACGAAAGTTAAACACATGCTAGTGCCGCTTCCCTGCAGCTGGGTCAATTTACACATCAGAAGCAGGGAGAGGGGAAGCGCATAAGGAGAGATATGTGAACCGTGCTCTGAGAACCCCAAAAAGCATATTTGGGCTATATGGAATTATGACACAAAAATGTATGTACACTCAAAATGCACCTCTCACTCAGAGGAACCAGGAGAGTCCAAACTTGGCAGTTCTGGGATCTTCCCAGACTGGGAAATGGGTTACTAGTCATCTTGAGCGGAGAGAGGTGTGGTGTCACCATAAATTCATGGGGGACCCAGCACAAGCGCCCGATTTTTCATATTTATTACGCCGGCAAAGTTATGGGTAATTTTTTGTAAAATTAGGGAAAACTGGCCTGGCCAGCAGCAGGGAGGGGCGAACAAGCCATCCCAAACCCTCCTTCAGGAACAGCCACCGTGCAGCCCTTGGCCAGTGATTGGCTGGGCCAACCCCACTTACCCTCTCACAAAATGGGGCATAAAAGTCCGTGCGCAATGGGAGAGGAGAGCTTTTTGCCCTGTGGTCACATCGCCAATAGGCTGTCCGTTGGAACGCAAGTTTTGTGCCTGGATTTTGCATAGGCAAAATCCAAAATAGTAATTTCTCTTTTTATCCCCGTTTATTTTCCACATGCTTCCCAGCTTGCTATTGTAAGCTTTTTCTGTAAATTTTTGTATGCATTGTTTGTTTCACTTCTGTGTTACTTAAAGTAAAAGATATTTTCATATCTTTTCAATTGCCTCTCTCTTATCGCTCTAAGCCACACTGCAACAAAGTACTGATACGCCTTTAAGAGACCTACCTGTCTTATAGTCGACTGATATTATAGACATAACTGTTTTACGACTCGATTGGTGTTAGCTTGTAGCGTGGTAGTGGGGCTGATCTGTGAGTGGTCCGAACCCCAATCCCTACAATTATAGAGTCGTTCACTCACGAACGTGGTGGCAGCAGAAAATAAGGGGGGGGGTGTCCAGGATTGACTGTTTGCGTAATTCTGTATCCCCCCACCCCTTGTCATGGTCCACCCTCGGTTGGGCTTTTCTCCCCACTGGGGCGTCCTGGCTGTCAGAAGTCTGATTTAAACGGGAGAGGTTGTGACAGGGACCATTTAAAGGCCTAGGAAACATTTGCATGAGTTTTGTGTTGATTAGCTGAATAGAGTGTGCCTACAATATTGAATTTTTTCACAATATTCTCATTTTCTGAGATACTGACTTTTGGGTTTTCATTAGCTGTAAGCCTTAATCATTAACATTAAAATAAATAAACGCTTGAAAAAGAACACTCTGTGTATTGAATCTATATATGAGTTTCACATTTTGAATTGAATTACTGAAATAAATTAACTTTTAATGTTTTAATAGTATTAAATTTTTTTTAGATGCACCTGTAGCTTCATTTATACCACTCCTGTTTAATTGCAGCAACCACTGTTTAGAGACTGGTATACTCTCCAACTTGATAAAAAAGCATTAGTTAAGTCCTTTATGGCTTATTATCCTTATTTCATTTCTGCGTGACCAATCAGAACAGTTTTTCGGTCTTTTCTGTGTTGGCATAGGAACAAAAAGGCATCTAAGAGCAAATTCTATGAAAGTAAAGGAGCAGGTTTTATAAGGTAAAACATTTGTTCCTAGTGCTTCATTCTGTAGGAATGGAAGAAAACATTGCTTGAGATGTATTTGCCCCAATGTTTTTATAACCGTTGTATTGTATTTTACATCTAAAAAGAAGAGTAGAAATGCAAACATTAATATAATAAAATTCCAAGCAGAAGAAAATATATATTGTCTCTGGGAGTCAGAAATGTCCAAAGCTTTAACATAGTTTCCAAATGTCTTAAAACAAAAAAGAATGCTGATATAACAAAGTTGTGTGTTACTTCAAAAGAACTCAACAATTAAAATTCTGCATGAAAAGCTAGCAGAATCAAAAAATTGTTTAAAGGGGTTCTCCAGGCTTTTAATATTGATGACCTATCCTCAGGATAGGTCATCAATATCAGATCGGCGGGGGTCCGACACCCGGTACCCCCCGCCGATCAGCTGTTTGAAGAGGAGGCGCGCTATGCCAGTCCTGCCTCCTCTTCACTGTTTACCTTCTCGCCGTCGCCTCTGCAGCCGTGAGCAAGTGTAATTACACCCAAGCCTTCCTATTCATTTCAATGGGACGGATCGCTCCTATACAAGTGTATGGGAACGATCTGTCCATTGAAATGAATGGTACGGTTAGGGTGTAATTACACCTGCTCACCGCTGCAGAGGCGACGGCGAGAAGGTAAACAGTGAAGAGGAGGCAGCACGGCGCGCGCCTCCTCTTCAAACAGCTGATCGGCGGGGGTGCGGGGTGTCGGACTCCCGCCAATCTGATATTGATGACCTATCCTGAGAATAGGTCATCAATATTAAAAGCCAGGAGAACCCCTTTAATATTTGATGGTCTATGTCGGTTCTGTTTGCACTGCTGTGATAACTTCCGTTTAGACCTAAGCCATGATAGAAAAAAGGATCCATTATGATTCCACTTTTCATGGATCTTTTTGACTTGCAGTCGATCTATAAGGTTTTTGTCAGGTTTTCATCTGCTCAACAGTAGAGCATATTCCATCTTATATGGAGAATGGAAACCTGACAGATGAGAAAAGAAATGTGAAGAGAAATTGTATTAGTTTAAATAGGGTGAAAATATTAGCTACTGTACAACTGACTAGCATGCACAGAACCAGAGTATTGCCATTAGAAACAGAAAACCTCCATGTACTATATAAGGAAGCTGCAGTTTTGATCAGGATGTTTTAAAAGGCTTATGCTACTTTCACACTAGCGTTAATATTTTCCAGTATTGAGATCCATCATAGGGTCTCAATACCGGAAAAAAAACGCTTCTGTTTTGTCCCTATTCATTGTCAATGGGGACAAAACGTAACTGAACAGAACGGAATGCTCCAAAATGCACTCCGTTCTGTTCTCATACCGGAGAGAAAACTGCGGTTTGCTTTCCGTCATGGGATGCGGAGTAAGACAGATCCGTCGTGACCCACAATGCAAGTCAGTGGGGACAGATCCGTTTTCTCTGACACAATACAAAACGGATCCGTCTCCTTTTGATCTTCAATGGAGTTCATGACGGATCTGTCTTGGCTATGTTAAAGATAATATAACCGGATCCGTTCATAACAGATGAAGATGGTGGTATTATCAGTAACGGAAGAGTTTTTGCTGAGCACTGCCGGATCTAGCAAAATCGCTAGTGTGAAAGTAGCCTTAGACTTATAAATGGAAACTAAAACATAGATTGATTAACCAACTGACCCAGTCCTGAAATAATCGTGATATCCAGAGTTCACTTGTTATATCCTGCCACCCTCAGGAAAAAAAAAAATATATAGCACAATAGATCAAATGACCAGCTCTCTAGGCATAAAGGTAAAGCGGTTATCATTGATTAAATATAAATGATAAACTTCTTAATAATTTGCTGACATACAATAAAAACATTATTTATATACCAGAAGGTACAATCCAATGCAGGAAACAAATATCAAAATATATAGGTACCATATTTTTGGACTAAAAGAAAAAAAATCTTGCTAAAAAGTTTCTGCGTCTTATAAGGCTGAAATGATTACTGGAATCTATCGAGTAAAACTCGACACCAAAAAATCCTTGATGCAAATTTTTTGCATTGAGGATTCGTTTGCACCATGTGACCACTGAACGTGAGTGAACTGCTTGCTATTACTTACAGCTCAATGGTCTTCCACCAGCTAGCAGCAATCTGCACTGTCCTCCTGACGTACACACATCGTAAGGATGTAGTGCGCGTAAGCGCGCACTATGACTTGATGCTGTGTGACGTAAGGTCCCAGTGCATCGCGTGAAGAAAAGGCTGGGAGAGCTGTGCAGTGTAGATGGCACCCCTAGCAGAAAAGGTCTGGTGCTGCGGCTGGGCTCTGATGGCTAGGAGAGGGAGTAGGGGAGCTGATGGCATGGGGGAGTTCATTGCAGAGGAGGGAGCTGATGGCACTAGGGGGAGCTGAATGCATGGGGTAGTTCATGGCACTGGAGAAGGAACTGATGGCACAGGGGATGGGGAACGGACGGCACTGGTGGAGGAACTGATAGCATGGGGGAGCTGATGGCACTGGGAGGATCTGATGGCACTGAGGGACGATGGCATGGGGGAGCTGGTGCCACTGGGGGAGGAACTGATGGCACAAGGGAGGGGGAACAGATGGCACTGGGGGGACTGATGGCATGGAGGAAGGCTGATGGTGTTGAGGGCTGATGGCATGAGAGGGTCTGATGAGTTTTTATGGAAAACATTCTTTTTATTTGGTTTTTCCTATTAGAGTACTCGATTAATCGTTGGATTAGTTGGTGGAATACTTGATTCTAAAAATAATCAATAGCTGCAGCCCTAGCGTCTTATAGTCTAAAGGCACAGCACTCAGCAGCTCCAGACTGCTCTGCATAAAGCTCTCTCTGTCTGTCCTGCTCTGCTCTCCACTCTCCCTGCCTGTACTGATTCCTCCACACTTTGTCTTGTGTTTGGGCTGCCTCAACAGCAATAAATACACATTGTTATTGCCGACGCAGTGAGGCACAGAGCAGTCAGCACAGCCTCTATCAGAGCAGTGTGTGCATATTTTCTACTTTTTCAACACCCGCAGAGCAAAACAGAGGATCACTGCTTGTATGAGCAGTGATACAGGACAGAAGGTGGAGGACACTACAACCATGATTATGTCTAAACTGCATTCCCTTTAAGGACCTTGTGATGTCACAAGGTTACGTGAAATGCTAAAATCACATGAGTTATATATTTATATCACATGCGCTCTGGTAATAAAGATGATTAATATAATATAAAAAATAATAATAACAAACCCTAATGATGGTATTGATGATGAGTCACATGGAGTTTAGACACTACCCTACAACAATTGAGAAGCTGCAGTGTTGCTCTGTGCAGCTTGGACTACTAGTAAGGAAGATGTATTAGTCGTACAGTAATATATTTTCCAGCCACTGGGAGCAAGCCAGAAAAACATTATTAGCCTAGAGACTGATGGTCAGTGTTTTAGGGTGCCAGAAGATTTTAAAATAAAAAGTGACTTGCTAGTACTGTATTTAAAGGGTTTTCCAGGCTCCTAATACTGATGACCTGTCCTTGGGGTGTGGAGTGCTGGACCCATATATATATATATATGTATATTAATGACCTGTCTGGAGAATCGGTCAACAGTATTAGAAGTCAAGAAAAAAACCCTAAGACCTTAAAGGTTTTTTTCTGGGATTTTG
Organism: Bufo bufo; assembly: GCF_905171765.1. Taxonomy (NCBI): domain Eukaryota; kingdom Metazoa; phylum Chordata; class Amphibia; order Anura; family Bufonidae; genus Bufo; species Bufo bufo. The sequence goes on along the minus strand of NC_053389.1, from coordinate 584,211,797 downwards.
ATACCGATGACCTATCTGATTGGCGGGGGTTCAACACCCAGGTTTGAGAAGGCATCGGTGCTCCTGTGAGCACCGAGGCCTTCTCCGTGCTTACCAAGCACAGCTCTGTACATTGTATAGCAGCTGTGCCAGGTATGGCACTTGGCCCCATTCACTTCTCAAACAGCTTATTGGTGGGGGTCCTATCAGATACTGATGACCTATCCTGAGGATAGGTCATCAGTATCAAAGTCCCGGAACACCCCTTTAAGGGGAGTAAGGATTTTAGTGGATCATGTGATTAATCATAGTATAGATTCAGAATAGCAGGTTGTGATGGGGTATTATGATTTACTGCTATTTCTTTACATCTCATTTTGGCTGATTTTATGTGAGTTTTGTCTGTTTTTGTCATATGCATTGTCCAACCAGCCTGCTCCAGCCTGGAAGACAGCACAATAGAGGGAGATAATTGAATCAGCTTTTGTTGTCTACATCCTAGCTAAATGATGTCGGCGTCCACCTAATGACCTCACTCTGAGACTGAAGAAGGAGGACATTTGTCATCTTATCCTGGAGATGCTTCCTGCAGAGCCTTGATTAATGGTCCCTTTACACTGGATGAGAATCGGCAACATAACTGTTAACAAGTGTACGTAGGAATGCTCGTTAGCGATTATCTGCCGATGTAAAGGCAAAACGCTCATTCATCAGGTAATAGAATCGTTTGTGCAGTCACCAAAATCATTGTTTTCCGGCAGCCGTCTATACAGCACTATTATGTATGGGGACGTGCGAAAGGCATCAGTGATTGCTCCTTCCCATACTGTGTAGGAGATCGCTGCATGTAATGCAGTGGCGTCCTTCACTGACAAGCAGGCCTTCTCAACAATCGCCGCCTGAATTGTCCAGTGTAAAGGGACCGTAAAGGGGTTATGCCATGATTAATGAAAAAAATGAAAATCAGACATCATATATATAACGTATACATGTCATATACATGACAGTCTATTTCTAACAAAGCTAGGGCCAGCCCTGTACCTCACATGGATCCAGAGTTCTCCCCATTCATTGCTCTTCCAGATTTATATCAAGCTGACAGCTCAAAACGAGTGTCTTTTCTGCTAGGGCTCTCTCTCTATCACAGTTCAGGAGGCAGTTGAAGGATGAAACTGAGCATGTGCAGCCTTCTCAGTAAAGCAGACAAAGAAATATGAAAAAGAGCGAACAGCAGGGGGCGCTATACAGATACATTTTATTGAATTCTCAGAGGCTATGCAAAATTTTGAATTACATACAATTACAAAAGTATTCAGATCCAGGTGCTGGTTTGAAAACTGTAGTGTTTTTTTGTGGGACAACCCCTTTAAGTAATCCAGCCTTCAATGACTGGAGCTAGAGACCCCTGAAAGAGAGTTCCTGCCTGAAGTCTGGAAGGTAGATCTGGGTTGCTGCTGCTGAGGCCAGCACACTAAAAGTACACCAGAAGAACAACCATCTTGTGGGGGTGGACTTCATGAGAGAAATTGAAGCTGAAGCCAACACAGGTCTATACTGTATTCCACAGACCATTCCCCTTTTTGTGTCAGTTACACACGTGTTTGTGTGTTTAACCCCTTAGTGACCAAGCCTGTTTGGGCCTTTATGACCAAGCGTTTTTCTTCCTTTTTTTATGGTCTCGTTCCAAGAGCTATAACTTTTTTATTTTTTCATCTATATAGCTTTATGAGGGCTTGTTTTTTACGGGACAAGTTGTAGTTTTTAATGGCGCCATTTTGGGGTACACATAACTTTCTGATTAACTTTTATTAACTCTTTCTGGGAGGGAGATGGGGAAAAATAGCAATACTGCCACTGCGTTTTTACATTATACATTTTTTGGCGTTCATTTTACGGTACAAATAACATAATATCTTTATTCTCTGGGTCAGTACGATTACAGTGATACTAAATACTTATAATTTTGTTTACGTTTTACTACTTTTTTTGCAATAAAACACCTTTTATTAACCCAAAAAATTATTTTGCATTGCCACTTCACAAGACCCATAACTTTTTTTTATTTTTTTATATGGAATTGTGTGAGGGCTTGATTTTTGAAAGACGACTTGTATTTTTCATGGGTATGATTTTGGAGTAAATGCCGCTTTTTGATCGCTTGTTATTACGTTTTTTTTCGGTGGAAACTAAGAATAAATTCGAAATTGTCTTTTTTTATTTTTTATGGCGTTCACCATAGGGGATAATTTATGTAATATTTATGTAGTCCCGGTCGTTACGGACGCGGCAATACCAACCATATGGGGGATATTTTCTTTTTGCAATTTTTTTCATTGAAAAGCGTATTTTCAATGGAAAAAAAGGCATATTTTTTTATTTTATGGAATTTTTTTTATTTAATAAATGTGTATTTTTTTTCTATTTTTTTTACTACTTAATAGTCTCACAAGGGGACTATAATATACAGTATTTTGATTGCTTTTAAAATGTAATGCATTATCTCTATAATGCATTGCATTTCAATAGCAATGCTATTCGAACATTGACCAGCAGGCTGCGCCAGAGACGCACAGCCTGCTGGAAGTAACTGAAGACAGGCTCGGGCCCTCATCGGAAGAAAGGTAAGCTTCCCAGCACATCAGCACCCCGCGATCGCATTTTCGGGGTGCTGATGGGAGACAGAGGGAGTCCGCTCCCTCTGTTACCACTTTACATGCAGCGGGTGCCATTGCGCCCGGCATGTAAAGGGTTAAACAGCCCGGATCGGCACTCCTGCCGTTCCGGGCTGTTAGAGCAGGGACCCGGCTCTCATGTGAGAGCCAGGTCCGCGCTCCCCGCTGCACGGGGGAGCCGCGCGGCGCTTAAACTTGCCCAGCCTAAGGCCCCTTAGTGACCGCCGTAAAAACACGTATGGGTGGTCACTAAGGGGTTAAGGCCCAGTGCAGTGCATAGTGTCACTTCAGCGCCATTCATATCTGGTGTCACATTCGATTCCATTTAAAGAAAAAAAACAATTTTGACTGAATAAATAGCAGTCAGTTACACACGTGTTTGTGTGTTTAAGGCCCAATGTAGTGCATAGTGTCACTTCAGCGCCATTCATATCTGGTGTCACATTCGATTCCATTTAAATAAAAAAAACTATTTTGACTGAATAAATAGCAGTCAGTTACACACGTGTTTGTGTGTTTAAGGCCCAGTGCAGTGCATAGTGTCACTTCAGCGCAACTCATATCTTGTGTCAGAGTAGCTTGCACGCATAGTACAACTTAACTAATCTAAAAAAAATGACAGGCAGAGGCAGGCCACCCCGCAGGGGCCATCGTGGTCGTGGTGCTGTGATTCCCTTTGGCCCTAGACTAATGCCCAGTGTTCAGAGGCCACGTACCCTGAACTCGAAAAGTTCTGAGGACATAGTTGACTGGCTAACAGAGGACACCCAATCTTCTACAGCTTCCGCTCGGAACCTTGACGCACCATCCTCCTCCAGCTCAGCTTTGGGCACCTCTCAAGTTACCACTCGCCCTCCTGCCGCCACCACCACCAACACTAGCACCACAGCCGCTTCACTTGATCTGTCAGAGGAGTTATTTACACATCAGTTGGAAGAAATGAGTGATGCGCAACCATTATTGCCAGAGGATGTAGATAACAGGGATATGTCTCAGTCAGGCAGCATTACACACATGGACGTACGGTGTGATGATGATGATGTTGTACCCGCTGCTGCTTCCTTTGCTGAGTTGTCAGATACAAGTGAAGCGGTTGATGATGATGATGATTCCGTGGATTTTACATGGGTGCCCGCTCGAAGAGAAGAAGAACAGGGGGAAAGTTCTGATGGGGAGACAGAGAGGAGGAGGAGACGAGTTGGAAGCAGGGGAGGTTGTCGCAAGGAGCTAGTGGCACAGTCAGACAGCATGCATCGGCACCCGGGGTCAGCCAGACAGCACGCCAATCAACGCATGCTGTTGCCACCACCAGAATGTCGTCATTGCAGAGCTCAGCAGTGTGGCATTTTTTTTGTGTGTCTGCCTCTGACATCAGCGATGTCATTTGCAACCTGTGCCAAAAGAAACTGAGTCGTGGGAAGTCCAACACCCACCTAGGTACAACTGCTTTGCGAAGGCACATGATCGCACATCACAAACGCCTATGGGATCAACACATGAGTACAAGCAGCACACAAACTCAAAGCCGCCATCCTCCTCCTGGTCCAGCATCTTCAGCCACATCAACCACTGCTGTTCTCCTTGCCCCCTCTTAACCATCCGCCACTCCGTCTTTTGCCTTGAGCAGTTCCTGCTCATCTGCCCACAGTCAGGTATCTGTCAAGGACATGTTTGAGCGTAAGAAGCCAATGTCACAAAGTCACCCCCTTGCCCGGCGTCTGACAGCTGGCTTGTCTGAACTCTTAGCCCGCCAGCTTTTACCATACAAGCTGGTGGAGTCTGAGGCATTCCAGGGGGACGTAACAGGGATTAAACTGATAAGAATAGAACAACATAACACACCACAACTATCTGGCGGCACATTAAATTGCACGCGCAGTGCCCCAAATTTGAAGTAGGAGGACCGACCAAGCATCTTTTTCCATCTCCCCGTTCTTAAAATCGATGCTATATACACGTCCCCTGATAGGGGACGTAACAGGGATTAAACTGATAAGAATAGAACAACATAACACACCACAACTATCTGGCGGCACATTAGATTGCACTCGCAGTGCCCCAAATTTGAAGTAGGAGGACCGACCAAGCATCTTTTTCCATCTCCCCGTTCCTAAAATCGATGCTATATACACGTCCCCTGAGAGGGGACGTAACAGGGATTAAACTGATAGGAATAGTACTACTTAACACACCTTATAATAACGCAGAGAGAGGCAATGCAGAGAGAGGAGTCTGAAGAAGAGGAGTCAGAGGAGGAAGGTGGCTTTGAGGAGGTGGAAGACCAACCACAGCAGGCGTCCCAGGGGGCTTGTTGACCCTTGGTGTTGTACGTGGCTGGGTGGAGGAAGAGACCTTCAATGACATCAGTGAGGACAAGGAACGGGACATGTCTAGCTTGGTATCCAACCTTATGCAAATGGGGAGTTTGCGGTTGTGCAAATGGACTGTTTGCGGTGCGTTAAACAGGGAGTTTGGTCTGTCACTGTGAAGCAGGCGTAACTGTTACACTACCTGATCGATACAACATCATACCTGATGTTTTAAAGCACGTTATTCCAAACAATTTAGGAATGTTAGGTGATTTATGCCCTTTATGGATTTATGCCCGACTCTGCGTCAACTATGTAATTTTCCATGGGAGTTTTGCCATGGATCCCCCTCCGGCATGCCACAGTCCAGGTGTTAGTCCCCTTGAAACAACTTTTCCATCACTATTGGGGCCAGAAAGAGTCCCTGTGGGTTTTAAAATTCGCCTGCCCATTGAAGTCAATGGCGGTTCGCCCGTTCGCCGTTTGCGAACGGAAAATTTTATGTTCGCGACATCTCTACTTATCACCCCTTAGAACACCAGGAAAGTTTTAATTTGTATAAAATATTTTTTTACTATTTTCTGTTGTCTAAAACCTGGGTGCTATAGCCAGGTGTGTCTTATGGTAATTAAAAATAAAAACTGCTTGGTCTAGCAGCATGTAATTATATTCCACATACAACGATGGACAAGTTTGTGAGTATGTCTGCTGTCCAAGATTTTTAAATTAATGGCCTATTCTCAGGATAAATCATCAAGATCTGATCGGTGAGGGTTGGCTTCTCGGGACCCCCACCAATCAGCTGTGTTTCTTATGTGGATTTGATGCATTTTGCATCAGTTCGCAATCTTCCATTGAAAAGGGTGAAATCCGCAAAAAAGAACTATTTTTTGGAAAGTAAATTTTTGGGCTTATAATTACTGTTTGCTGAAAAGTTGCATAAGGTGGTTGTGTTATTAAAGTCTATGGACACATTTGTGCACTACAAATCAATAAACCCATATCTTACCGTAATGCAGCACATAAACAAATTGCACTTGTTTGTTTATTGGTATCAGCTTTGCTTCACATGCACTCAGAAATGCTCTTCTATGAGTTTTGCTCACTGCTGTAATTTCCTGTGAGGCTCTGTGGGTGTTCCTGTTGATTTCACATGCACCAGCAAAAGCTCTGCTGCCCCGCCCCCACATCCTGTTACATAGCACAGCTCTGCTGCTCCGCCCCCACATCCTGTTACATAGCACAGCTATCAGCCACTTACATATAGGCTGCTAGAACTTGCAAGTAAATTGGTAGTAAGATTTCATTCCAATCCACAACATGGTGAGTAGAGATAAGCAAATTTTTCAAAAATTTGATTCGCAGAATTTTTCGGAAAAATGCGCTTCGATCCAAAATTTTTTTCTGCGAATCGCGTAAAAAAAAAGGCTATTTCCTGGCTGCTGAGAGCCTTTATAGTGGTGTAGACCACTGTGCCTTGTAGTAACATGCATAGGGAGTTTTCTTTGGTAGTGAAATAATACTGTGAGTCCGTATGACATGCAGATGACAGGCGTAGCTCTTAGAATCACAGCACACTTCACTTATTAGGGCAGTCATGGGGCCAAAACTGACCAAATAACTAAAGTATGAACTCAGCCTTACAGGTAGATGTTAGCGTCGCCAGCTGATTCCACATAGATGTTATTAGAACCTGTTCTATTAAACGCCTATACAAGTAGAGCCCCCCCGGACAGAGTGGAGAGGGTGTCAGCAGTAAGTTTGTGTTGACGTCACTGATTAATTTGCCCTTCCTCTTATCCGTCAGAACAATAACCCACAAAAAACATATCCTGTCTGTGGCTCATACGCTTTCACTCGGTCAGCATTTGCCCAATAATCCATCAGTATTGCTAATGCCCAAAAAAAAAACAGGAGTGGATGTAAAACAGAGATGACTCGTGAATGGAATATTTGCATGTCTTCTGTGTTTTGTACCCACTCCTACTTTTGGCTACCAAATCATAAGCCAATTCTGATGGGACCATACAGGCCTTACAGCTTCTACACAGACAGGATCCGTTGTGCGTCTCATTTTTCCTTCCTTCTGACAGATCAGAAGAAAGGTCAAATAAATGATGATGTCAGCCAGGCTGGAAGGCAAAATAGTGGACCAGTCATGAAGTGGGGAGGGTGGGAACAGCATGAGAAGTCCACAGTGTGGACCTATGACATAGTAGTGAGGTGGAAGCAGTATGAGGAGACCACACAGTGGCCCAATGACAGGGTCTGGAGTTGGCAGCAGTATGAGGAGGCCACCAAGTGGCACAAAGACCAAGTCTGGAGGTGGCGGTATCAGGAGAAAGCCACCGAGTGGCACAATGATAGAATCTGGAGGTGGTGGATGCAGAATCAGGAGAAGGGTACCAAGTGGCACAATGACAGAGTCTGGAGGTGGCGGTAGTATGAGGAGGCCACCAAGTGGCATAATGACTGAGTCTGGAGGTGGGGGCAGCATCAGGAGGTTGTCATTGTTTTCATGTACTTTTTGTATATTTGTTTCATAATATATATTTTCCTCACACTTTCAGACCTCACACGACGTCATTTGATCCATACAGCAAAGGGAGTTTTTCAGTCACCCATCATTTTTACAGAAAAAAAAAACACTTTGAAAGAGTGGCACAATGACAGAATCTGGAGGTGGCGGCAGCATCAGGAGGTTGTCATTGTTTTCATGTACTTTTTGTATATTTGTTGTTTCATAATATATATTTTCCTCACACTTTCAGACGTCACACAATGTCATTCGGTCCATATAGCAAAAGGAGTTTTTCAGTCACCCATCATTTTTACAGAAAAAAAACACTTTGAAAGAGTGGCACAATGACAGAGTCTGTAGATGGCAGAAGTATGATGAGGCCACCGAGTGGCAAGGTAGCATAGTTTGGAGGTGGCAGCAGCATCCAGAGACCACAGAGTGGCAAGGTGACATAGTGTGGAGATGACAGCAGCATAAGGAAACCACAGAGTGGCAAGGTGACATAGTGTGGAGATGGCAGTAGCATGAGGAGACCACAGAGTGGCAAGGTGACATAGTGTGGATATGTCAGCAGCATGAGGAGACCACAGAGTGGCAAGGTGACATAGTGTTAAGATGGCAGCAGCATGAGGAGGCACAGAGTGGCAAGGTGACATAATGTGGAGATGGCAGCAGCATGAGGAGACCACAGAGTGGCAAGGTGACATAGTGTGGAGGTGTCGGCAGCATCAGGAGGCTACAGAGTGGCAAGGTGACAGTGTGGATATGGCAGCAGCAGGATACCACAGAGTGGCAAGGTGACATATTGTGGAGATGGCAGCAGCAGGATACCACAGATTGGCAAGGTGAAATAGTTTGGAGATGGCAGCAGCATGAAGAGACCAAAGAGTGGAAAGGTGACATAGTGTGGAGATGGCAGCAGCATGAGGAGACCACAGAGTGTCAGGGTGACATAATGTGGAGATGGCAGCAGCATTAGGAGACCACAGAGTGGCAAGGTGACATAGTTTGGAGATGGCAGCTGCATCTGGAGACCAAAAAGTGACCTGGTAACAGAGTGAGGTGGTGGGTGGCAATACCAGTACCCTCTGATGAAGGTGGGTGCAAAAAGGAGCACTTGGCATCAGATGTGTGGCATCAGGCGGGTTGCAGCATCAGAGTAGTAGCTGAGGCAGGTAGTCAGAGGAAAACTGTCTCTTTTATCAAAGTGTTGGTGTGGCACCATGGATGATCTAGTCTGATGCATCAGGAATTGGTGGTTGGAAACCCTGGCTGATCCATGCCTGACTCATCTTGACAAAGGTCAGTCTCTCCACATTTTGGGTGGACAGGCGAGTTCTCCTTGGGGTAACTATGGCCCCCGCCGCACTAAACACCCTCTCTGATGCCACACTACTGGCCGGGCAGGACAGCTTTTCCAGGGCAAACTCTGCTAGTTGCTGCCACAAATCCAGTTTGGCTACCCAGTAGCCCAGTGGATCTTCAATGTGGGGTGGCAGGGTGTTGTCCAAGTATGCCACCACCTGCTGGTTTAGGACCTGCTCCAGGTCTACCTGCTGCTGCTGGTGAGTAGTTTCTTCACTATGCGGGTGAAGAAATCTACTCATCAGCGACTGTAGACTCAGGCTGCTGCTGATGGAGCTGGTACTGCTCCTGCCACCCCACCCCTCCCCAGCAGCCATGGCAGTGTAACGTGAGCACAGAGGGCCCCCCGGTCAGACCTGCGAGAGGATAGGCAGCGGCCAACTGACTACATAGGATGTCTCTGTAGTAGTTCAGTTTGTCCTCCCTCTCGGTGGGTGTAAAAAATGAGCGAGGGTCCAACAAGGTGGAGAGCCAGAAGTCATCCCTCTGCCGAATGGTGACAATTCCGGCTGTCACTACGCAAGCAAGTGAGCATGCATCGTGCCATTTGTGCAAGTGACTCGGAGGGACTCCCTGCCTCCATCTCCACTGCATACTGCCACGGTGCATCCGGGTCCTTTGTCTCGTCTTCCTCATCGCCCTGTAGCCCCTCTGGCTGCTCCTACTCCTACTGTCCTGTCAGCTGAGTAGAAAAACCACCCATTTGGCTACATATTGCCTGTGCTCCAATGTCCTCCTCCCCCTCCTCTTTCAGTTCAGACCCCACGTGAGATCGAGGCTCCATGTCTCCTGTCCCCTGACTAGCCATTGTTACCAGCATCTGTTCCAGGACATGAAGCAGTGGAATGACATCGTTCATACCGTAGTCCTGGTGACTTACAAATAACATGGCATCCTCAAAGGGCCTGAGCAAACGGCAGGTGTCACGCATGAGCTACCACTGGTTGACATCGAAGTTACACAGTGGAGTACTCCTATCCGCTTGCATCATCAAGAATCGTTGATGGCCTTTCTCTGTTCGTATAGTCGGTCCAACATATGGAATTCCAAGGGGTGGAAACGTTGCATATTAGCCTATGTTGGGGGATGGTGTTCTGCAGCTCAAGGAGGGTGTGCTTTGCGGTATACAAGTGGCTGAAGTGCATGCAAAGTTTCCTGCCCATTTTTAGGCTGTCTTGCAGATGGGTGGAAGACTTCAGGAACCGCTTGACAACCAGATTGAACACGTGTGCCATGCAGGGCGCATGGCTCAGTCTTCCTTGACGCAGGGCCGACACCATGTACTTCCCATTGTCGGTCAGCATGGTTCCGATTTTCAGTTGTCGCAGAGAAAGCCAGGATTCGATTTCTTGATGCATCACACAGAGCAGTTCCTCCTCTGTGTGACTCCGTTCGCCAAGGCAAACCAGGTGCAGAACAGAGTGACACCGCGAGCCCTTCACATGTGGTATGCTGGAGGGGCACTGTGACTTGTCCCTGCAGTGGAGGCTGAGGAGGCAGAGGTGGACATTGTCGCAGGACCAATGGTGTGACAACGTGGAGGCGGAAGCATCGTGACCTGGCCAAGTTGCTGGTGTGGCTGTGCAGGAATCACATTTACCCAGTGGGCCGTAAAGGACATGTATTGTCCCTGACCGTAGTTACAACTCCACACGTCAGCGCTGCCTTGCACTTTTGCAGACACCGACAGGCTCAAGGACTGGCCCACCTTCTGTTCTACATATTTGTGCAGGGATGGTATTGCCTGTTTCGCAAATAAATGATGGCTTGGGACTCTCCACCTCGGCTCGGCACAAGCCATCAGTTCTCTGAAAGGTGCAGAGTCCACCACTTGGAAAGGGAGGTACTGCAGCACCAGCAACTTGGACAGGAGCACGTTCATCTTCTGCGCCGTTGGATGCATGCACGCATACTGCTGTCTCTTGGCAATCGCTTCGGTGATCGATTGCTGACGGAATGACTGACGAGGAGTAGGAGGAGCAGGAGCATCTGGACCAGCAGAAGATGGGAATGACAGACAGCTCAGTTCGGCTGAGGTGGTGGAGCCTTGATTGCCTGAAACCTGGTGCGTGCGTGCCACTGGCTGATGCAGCAGTTACTGCGGCAGGCTGGACCACCACATCGGAGCCACGGATCTCCCAGGCCACTGTATGGCAACACTGCATTTGTTGTTGATGCAGGGCCATAGTGCCAACATTGGCACCCTGGCCACGCTTCACCTTCTGCCCACAGATGCGACATATGGCCACGTTCACCTCCCCTGGCACTTAAAAAAAAAAACTGCCACACCGCCGAGTAGGTGATTTTCCCCCCAACAGTCCACACTGACTGATTACTTAGAGCCGATGCCTCCGTGAACCCCTGCACCACTACTTCCCAGGCAGGTAGGCTTCTGCGAAGCAGGTGGTCTACCCCGGGCACGTTTGGCTCCTGACATTCCACTGCTGCCACCCTGCTGACTCCCGGCCACGCTAGCGACTTGCTGGCTGATGGCCAAGCTGCCACCATCTTCTCCTGATGATGATGAAGCCTCTTCTTCACCCTGCTCCCAAGTGCGATCGGCTTTATCATCATCGAGTAGTGTCTGCACATCACTGAGGTCCTCCTCAACAGTCTCCTGACCACTCGCAACACAATCTCCTCATCACTACTTGCCTGCCTAGTGGAGGAAGTAGCGGAAGTCTCCTCCACATCTTGGCTGGGCACTAGCTGCTGACTGTCCTCTAGTAGCTCATCCTCGCTGAAAAGTTGTCACGACTGTGACTGATCCAGACAGGTCTGGGAGGAGAAGGTCGTAGCTTGTGAGTTTGCTCTGTGGTTCAGGGTATGTCATCCGGGTTTTGCCTTGTGAACCTTTTTGTCCTGACTGGGAGTTTGTAGGCATCCTTCTCAGGTGAGTCCTGTCTGCCACTCCCAGCTACTATATTAGTTTCAGTTTCACTTGCAGTCATTGCCAGATATAGTCCTTACTTCCAGTGCTATTCTGACCTTTGAAGGAGATCGTTTGACGGTGTTGCTGTGGAGCTCTTGTCCGGCGTGGACTGTCGTGTTTGGGATCGCCTTCTCTGCTCGTGACTGGATAAGTTTATCTCTGCTATAGATTGTTTGTTTGTGTCTTCCCCTGTTGTTCTCCTAGACGTGAGTGATGGTGACTAGTGCTCCCATCGGCCTTTCCCCAGTCTAGTCTTGTTAGGGTGACTGAGGGTTTAGGCATCCTGCTCGCCGCACAGGTTCACACCCAGTCTAGGGTATCAGGGCAGACAGGTGCCAGCTTAGGGTTAGTCAGGGGTGGCCATTCTATTTCCCATCCGTAGATAAGGGTCCCCCTTCCCCTCCGTCTGGTGCGTCACGACTGCTGCTGGGATAGCGGTCGTGACAAAAGTGAAGCTGAGCCCACTGCATGTAGTACTTCTTGCAGTGATGGAACAGAAAAGGCCAGAGGCAGGTTGAGGACAGGTGAAGGCACAGGGCCTGCTCCTAGGCCATGCCGACTAAGGGTTGTGTCTGACGAACCCACCGACTGTTGGCTGGGGGTGTCTGATGTCACTTGGGATGACATGGATCACCGTGTTAACAATCAAGAACCTCAGGGTTGCTGGTCAAGACACGACTGCTAGATGACACCGGGAGCTGAGGCCTCTCGCTGAGACTACTACTGCCACGACCCCTTACTCTGCTGCGACCTCTGCTTGCGCCAGAAACATTCAGGCCTCTACCACTTCTCTGTGCATGGCCTGGCACTTCTCTGCCTGACATACTTGTAGCTGAACTAAACAAATGAAATGGAAATTAAAACACCCCTAAAAAGGGACAAATATATTTTTCTTTTTGTACTGAAATAGGCCCCTATAATCTTTCACCAGAAATAACTGCAGCAGTGAACTGAGAATATATATTTCTTGTTGCACTGAAATTGGCCACTATACGCTTTGACCAGAAAAAAATTAAAGAGTGAAGTGCGTATATATATTTTGTGAAGAACTGAAATACGCCCCTATATGCTTTCACTAGAAATAACTTCAACAGTGCAGTGCGTATATATATATTTGTCTTTTTTTTTTTTACTGAAATACGCCCCTATACGCTATCACCAGAAATAACTGCAACAGTGCAGTGCGTATATATATATATATTTGTCTTTTTTACTGAAATACGCCTCTTTACGCTTTCAACAGAAAAAACTGCAACAGTGCAGTGCGTATATATTTTTATTTTTCTACTGTAATACTCCCCTATACGCTTTTAACAGAAATAACTGTAACTGCAGTGCATATATATTTTAATTTTTTTAATAAAATACGCCCCTATACACTTTTACCAGAAATAACTGCAGAAGGGACCTGAGAATATATATTTCTTGTTGGAATGAAATAGTGCACTATACGCTTTAACCAGAAAACAACTAAATAGTGAAGTGCTTATATATTTTTCTGGTAGTACTGAAATACGCCCCGATACGCTTTCACCAGAAATAACTGCAACAGTGCAGTGCATATATATATTTGTCTTTTTTTACTGTAATATGCCCCTATACGCTTTCACCAGAAATAACTGCAACAGTGCAGTGCATATATATATTTGTCTTTTTTTACTGAAATATGCCCCTATATGCTTTCAACAGAAATAACTGCAACAGTGCAGTGCATATATATATATTTTTTTACTGTAATATGCCCCTTTACGCTTTCACCAGAAATAACTGCAGAAGTGACCTGAGAATATATATTTCTTGTTGGAATGAAATAGGCCACTATACGCTTTAACCAGAAAACAATTAAATAGTGAAGTGTGTATATATTTTTCTGGTAGTACTGAAATACGCCCCTATACGCTTTCACCAGAAATAACTGCAACAGTGAACTGAGAATATATATTTCTTGCTGGACTGAAATAGGCCACTATACGCTTTGACCAGAAAAAAATTAAAGAGTGAAGTGCGTATATATATTTCTTGAAGTCCTGAAATATGCCCCGATACGCTTTCACCAGAAATAACTGCAACAGTGCATATATATATATATATGCACTGAACTGTTGCAGTTATTTCTGTTGAAAGCATATACTGTAGGGGCATATTACAGTAAAAAAATAAAAAATATATACGCACTGCACTGTTGCAGTTATTTCTGTTAAAAGCGTATAGGGGCATATTACAGTAAAATATATATATATATTAACAGAAATAACTGCAACAGTGCAGTGCGTATATATTTTTCTTTTTTTAATAAAATACGCCCCTATTTGCTTTCACCAGAAATAACTGCAAAAGTGACCTGAGAATATATATTTCTTGTTGGAATGAAATAGGCCACTATACGCTTTAACCAGAAAACAATTAAATATTGAAGTGCGTATATATTTTTCTGGTAGTACTGAAATACGCCCCTATACGCTTTCACCAGAAATAACTGCAACAGTGCAGTGCGTATATATTAGTCTTTTTTTTACTGAAATACGCCCCTATACGCTTTCAACAGAAATAACTGCAGAAGTGAAATGCGTATATATTTTTCTTGTAGTACTTAATAAGATACTAAGACATAAACCTCTAAAGGCTTTTCAACATAAGACTTGCAGCCCAATAACAAAAAGCTTGAATAACAGAGCAATCTAATATCTATTTGTATCCCCAAATAATCGTTCCCTGCACTTGTAAATCACTTTCCTATCAATGTCCCTAGCGCCTTCTAATGTATCTCCCTGCACTAAGATGCTGTGAAATAATTCCTCTCTATCCTTTCCCTGCACTTATAAATCGTTTTTTCCGTTTTTTTCCCCCCACAATTGTTTTTTCAATAGCTGTCCCTAGCGCCTTCACACGTCTGTCCCTGTACTCTGAACGCTGGAAAATGTCTGACTGTAAGATGGCCAACGTATTTATAGGGCTGTGACATCACAGGGCTGGCTGGCTGCTGATTGGCTGCATGCAGGCATGTCAATCTGGGTGATCCCGCCTTCCCAGAGTTCCTTGCCCCATGTCCTCAGTCCTCACACTAGTAGCTGCACTTTAGGAAAAATGCGATTCATTACCATGTGAGCGCCCTGTGGCCGTGCTGCGGCCCACAATTCACAAACACCGACCGTGGGGCAGCCGCAGCGGATCGCGGACGCATTCACTTTAATGGGTCCGCGATCCGCCCGTCCTGCAAAAAGATAGGATATGTTCTATCTTTTTGCGGAACGGAAGTATGGGACGAAACCCCATGGAAGCAATCTGTAGTGCTTCCGTAGGGTTCCATTTCGTGCTTCTGTTCCGCACCATTCCGCATCTCCGGATTTGCGGACTTATTGAAGTGAATTGGTCCGCATCTGTGCTGCAAAATTCCCACGGAACGGCGCCCGTGTATTGCGGATCCGCATATGTGGTCCACAATACGGCAGCGGGCAGCACACGTTCGTGTGCAGGAGGCCTAATGGTGGCTCTTACAGTATGCCACAACCTGTAATCAGCAGATCTATTTCTCACTTTCCTTTTCTGTAGAAAGTCCATTATTTGTAGACCCAATAGATATTTCTGCTGATTACGTTAGTGCAGCGATCTACAGTCAGAACCATGGCGTTATAAGCAGGATATAGATCACATTACTGACAGTTCTCACTACCTGCACTCTGTTCTCAATACAGTCCAATGCAGTCCACACAGTGAGTGGTCACTTTTCCCACACAGGTTAGTACAGTGTGACGACTGTCACACAGTGAGGGGTTGTGTCTGGCAAGGCAGGAATTTTCTTCCCAGCATGTGCGGCTGGGCTGGTTTCCAGCCAGGGGAGATCAAATACCGGACTGGAGTTTAAGTGCTGGTCCGGGTTTTGGCAGCACCTGGCTGTCCTTAAATAGGCAGCTGGGCTCAGCAGAAATGTCTCTGTTTTTGGGATCTGAGGCTTTGTGCCGTGCTGGAGGGCTGAGAGCCGCATGCTGGGGAAACAGGCCCCCTAAAGCCTGCTGTGGACTACTAGAGGCAGAACTGCCAGCAAGGTGACTTGTGTTACATGAACTTTCCATTGTGTGTGAATTAACACCAAGACTGCAAAGTTACGTGCTGTTTTGTGCAATTGCCTCAAGTGTGAATAAACACTGACATTTTGAGTTAAGAACTTTTATTTTGCCTCTGTACTGTGCCCGCTTACCCCATCTACCAGAGCAAAACCCCACACGACACACAATGCTATGTACACATAGAAGTGCACAGTGGGGGAGATTTATCAAAACTGGTGTAAAGTAGAACTGGCTAAGTTGTCCATAGCAACCAATCAGATTCCTCCTTTCATTTTCCAATGAAACTGTGAAAAATGAAAGGTGGAATCTGATTAGTTTCTATGGGCAACTAAGCCAGTTCTACTTTACACCAGTTTGATAAATTACATATATATCCAATAAATATTTTATTTTCTTCAATAATAATAACATAGTACCGTATTCAAACAAAGCCGGAAAAAATAAAGAAATAAATTAATTAAATAAAGCAAAGAGAAAAAAGAAAAAAAAATACACACAAAGTATGTTTATACACATAAAGAGGATATTACTATCATTTTAACATCATCTCAACCATAAGAATAAATCCGGCTCTGTAAAGTCAAGCCTAATATCTTTAATCCCGAATATTCCCCCCCCCCCCTTCCCTTGGCTGCTGTCGGTGAAAGACCGGACCCGATACTCCTCCCCCCCGTACCCGCCTACGTACACCACCCAGTAGAGCGCAGTAATTAGTCCACCTCGCTGGCACAGATAAAGGGGTATCACGTACCTTAACTTCTCTGCTTCTCAATCTCCTCGTACAGCTTTATTTGGGACATAATCCTTCTCCACTCCTCAAATACGGGGGATATGGGGGATCCCCATCTCTTAACTATCAGAACCTTTGCTATCAAGCAGCCCTTCAACCAGATCAAATGGTATACAGAAGAGTTTGGCTTTTCTGGTATATAGGCGCCCAAAATCACAGAGATCATATCCGGTACACAAGATTGGGGGAAATCCCCCTGGAGTGCTGTAAATACCTGCTCCCAAAACTGCTTTATCACGCAACATTCCCATAAAAGATGGATATATCCGACGTTAGGGCTGCCACACTTTCGACAGAAAAATTGACGACCTCTGTCATTAGCAAACTTAGCCTGCATTTGTGGTGTATAATACAACCTATGCAAAATTTTAAACTGGATCAATCTATAACTGGTTGCAGAAATTACCTTTTTCGTATTTTTAAAAATCTGTGGCCAGGGGAGAGGGGAGATTGCCAACTCCCGTTCCCATTTAGGCATACTTTTAAAGGAAGTCACCGTGGACAGTGAAACTCGCAGTTTCGCATAAATCTGTGCCATTTTTATCTTTTTTCCCTAAGTGAGAAAAACAATAATCAAAAAGTAAGTGTTGTTGGGTGATCATATATGTTTTATTAAGTGTAGCTTCGTATGCATGTTTTAAGCGTGCATACATAAACTGGTCAAAAAACAAAATATTTGTGAAATTGAAGTCCCCTAATACCTTAAAACGGTCTGCAACAAACAAATGTGCCACTCTAGTAATACCCCTACGACTCCAATAAGTGTAATCAGTTATTTTCAAAAATTCTGGTAAGTTCTGATTCTCCCACAACGGGGTAAAATGAAGCAGATGTGACACCTGCAGAGTCGTTTTCAATGTATCCCAGACCCTCTGGAGAGCCCTCGGGATCAAACAACTAGTGTCCACACCTCTAAACTGTGCTGTTTCTAAGTGCGAAAAAATATTATCAAGTGACCTACCAGTTACCCTAGTTAAATATTGCCCAGGTGCATTCTCTCTAAAGTTACAGCATCTTTGTAGCTGCACAGAAAAGAAATACCCTTGAAAGAAAGGAAGTGCCAATCCCCCCTCTAACTCGGCCAGCCACAAGTACCTCTGCTTTATACGAACCCTCTTCCTCCCCCAAATTAGGTTGTTTATTAAAGCTTCTAGTCTATAAAAGAAGGCATCCTCTATCCAGATGGTGGAGGCACAGATCGGATACAAAACCAGAGGTAATATGATCATTTTAACTAATGCCAGTTGATCGGATTGCGATATTATCAATTTTTGCCAGGCTCTGATTTTCCCCTTTACTTTATCTATTACCGGGGAAAGATTTATATCGTAAAATCTACTTATAGGGACACCTACCTTTATCCCCAGATAGTCCAGAGAGTCATCCAAAGACAACATCCGAACCCGCGAACCCCCCTCGGGGGCATTTCGATTTAGCGGGATGAGTGAGGACTTAGCCCAATTGATTAAATAACCAGAAAGTAGACTAAACTCCTCTATCACCTGCATAACATGAGGGACGGCTTTCCAGCCCTGATCCAGAAAGAGGATAACATAGTCTGCATAGAGCCTAATTTTATCACTCTCTCCCGCTACCCTGAAGCCCCGAATCTGATCATTCAAACGGATCCTACAAGCCAACGGCTCCATAAATAGCGCAAATAAGAGGGGAGAGAGCGGGCAACCCTGTCTCGTACCGCGTTGAAGCTCAATAATAGAGGAGTGAACCCCATCAATGTTAACTCGGGCTAATGGTTGGGTGTATAGCAGTTTAGTCATTGCGATAAAAGTGGTCCCTAATTGGAAATGTGCCATAGTTCGCCACAGGAAGGACCACTCCACTCTGTCGAACGCTTTAGCAGCATCCAATGACAAGATGGAGTGGTCCGGACCCCCCTACCGACAGGTTCAGATACACCCCGTAAAGATTCGCCTGAATCTGTCTCCCGGGAATAAATCCTGTTTGATTAGAATGAACCAGAGTTGCAATTACTCGTTTAAGACAGTTTGCTAAGGATTTTGCAAAAATCTTATAGTCTGTATTGAGGAGTGATATGGGCCTATAAGACCCAACCTCACTACCGTCCTTATCTTTTTTAAGAATTAAAATGATAATTGCCTCCCTGAAGGATGGAGGGAGGGATCCGTAGCTATATGATTCATTTAGAACCTGCAGCAGAATAGGGAGAAGTGCCTTAGCGTGGTACCTATAGAGTTCAAATGGCAAACCATCCGCCCCAGGAGAGGAGTTATATTTAACCGAGCGAAGAGCATCCTCTAACTCTGCCTGTCATATAGGATGATCGAGCATTCTGGTTTCCTGAGGTGAGAGGAAGGGCACTTCTAATTGATCCAGATAATTGTAAATTTTTGAGGGACTACATGCCGTTTCAGATCTATATACACCAGAGTAATACTCTGCGAATTCCTGTCTGATCAAGTCTGAATCCTTAACTATCTGACCCCGAGTGTTTCTAATATGCCTAATTTTAGTCCCACCCCTTTGACTTGCGACCAGTGCGGCTAATAGTTTCCTTGTTTTCCCCTCCTCACTAAAACGTCTCTGTCCTTGAAAGAAGAGTTTATGTTGGGCCTTATTTACCATTAAAGTCTTATATTGTTGGTTGGCTTCCTTCAATTCTATACGTAGTGAATCCGTACCGTATTTCGTCAAAGCCCCCTGCAACTTCCTAACTGTCTCCCTCAATGCGTTTTCCTGCTTATGAAACTCCGCTCGTTGTCTTTTTATTTTAACGCAATAAAGGCCTCTGATATAGGCCTTCAAAGCGTCCCATACAAAATGAATATGGGTGGAGCCCTCGTTTCGATGCCAAAATTCGAGAATCTCTGCATTGATTAAATCCCTCTAACCAATGACTCCCAAGCAATAGGGGTTTAATCTGAAGGTTCTATTGGGGCCCATGTTCACCCCCACTCCCCTGAGCAGAAGCAATACCGGGACTGGTCAGAAATTCCATGCAATTCATATTTCATCTTCCCCACTTGATTGGACATAGCCCCGTTTGCAAATGCTAAGTCAATTCTTGACATTGAACTATACGTCCGGCTAAAGCATGAATAAACTCGTTTTTCTCCATACAAATGGCGCCAAACATCAACCCATGCCAGTTCCTGGGTAATGCTACACAGGAGAGACCGAGAGTGCCTCTGCTCAGGGGAGAAAGATAACCTGTCCAGTCTCGGATCCAATACCGAATTAAAGTCCCCTACCAACAGCAACGGGCACGAGAGTTTACTACAAATAAACATAGACAGCAAAGATAGAGCAGTGGAGGCGAAAGGGGGGGGACATAGACAAAGGCTAAGATAGTCTCCTGTCCACTCCACTGGCCATAGAGGAAAACAAATCGGCCCTCCATATCCACCTAAACATCCAGCGGCTGAAAATCAACCTCATGATGAATATACACACTCACCCCCCTCGAGTATGATGAGAGGTATGAGTGGTATTCCAATTTCGCCCAACGCCTCTTTAATTGGGGGAGCTTATCAGCCGTTGCATGCTTCTCCAATAAGGCCACAATTGCTGGGAGATGCCGAGCCATAAGATCAAACACCACTGTCCTTTTAACTCTATCCCCCAACCCTCGCACATTCTAGCACAAAACCCTACGCGTCATTCTAAACTATCTGAAACCAAAACGCACCGCAGGAGGGCAGGAGGGGGAAGCGGGGCCCCCTAGGCCCAGCGACAGCAGCCAACCCCCCATCCCCTCCCAATCACTAATAGCCACCCCCCACCCATACCATTACCCCAACCCACCATTTGACTCACAGAGAATATAATCCCGTCAGCCTCTTCCACTTCGCCAACCCCACTCCCGATCAAACCCCACTCCTCCCTCCACACCACCATATAACCAGCATATAGAAATGTAAACATACTCAAAAGATTAAAAATCCCTACGGAGGCTACAGACCGGCCAAATCAAGCCATCGTGCAGCCTCCGTAGGTGTGGGAAAAAATTGCACAGGGTGGGTATAGACCACCCTGAGTTTAGCCGGATACAGCATCGCGTACTTTATATGTGCGGAGATTAATCTTTTTTTAACGTCAAAGAAAGACCACCTTTTATTTTGTGTATCACGGCAAAAATCAGGGTATATTTGAATATCATTCCCATCAAAACCAACTTTATGGAGTTCTCTTTTACGTCTGAGTACCCAATCCCCTCAGGAAACCCTAGCAATCTTATATTGTTCTTCCGAGATCTATCCTCCAAATCTATCAATTTATTTTTCAACTGCACCGCACACAAATGGAGATAGGGAGAAGTCAAGTTGGCCCTATGTCTGTGCTCAAATCAAGGACAGTTACTGCCGGTTAACGCCACCCAAGAGCACGGTGGGGCACCACCAGATCTAGCTATATGCCCACACCTGTAGCCAGGCCTCCACAGCCTCAGGTCAGGCGCCTCAGAGTCCAGCGGAGTTGCCATCTCCTGAAGCAGCTTAGTGCTTATTGTAGTAGAGAGTTTATAAGGCAAGGAGATGAGAAGAGACAGCAGACGAAAGGGACTCACATCCACGGACCAAACTTCCCCCAGTCATCAACTACCATCCGGCCATACGGGGGGCAGAGCTGCAGATAACAAACATATAGCCAACAGCAGGAGGTCATCTGGGCACCCAACCGGCTGCATCAGACAGCCAAAACGATCGAGGCAGTCAGGCACCTGCCTAGGGGGACGGAGCACTGTGCAGCAGCCTCCTCATCTTCATCCTACGTCCGGCATCCAGGCGTCCAGCATACAGCGTTAACCAGACGCTCAGAGAGGTGCGGTGGAGCTGGGAGCGGAGGTACGGGGGCGGGGCGCAGCAAGTCCTACGTCATGCTGCTACTGACCGCAGGACGTCCTATGTAAAGGGGGAGTATTAATCACCAATATTTATGCAAATATCGATAATTAATATTCATAAATAGGAGGAACCGTCTATTGATGACTCCGCCTATTTATACCTTTATATTAATAACACTTTAATACTTTCACTATACTTTGCCTTACGCTAACCACTAAACTAGCTGCATGCGCCTTACTAAACTAACTATCGCTATTAACCACACGTTACAGATAGTTACAAATAAAACAAGATATTTATTAATACCAACAGTACACTACGCACGCAATACACTAACAATACAGTAATAAAAATACAGCACTAAACTACACTACACGGTTCCTAAATTCCACCCACAAAACTATCTAATACAGTACATACACACATATACTAGCAGCCCACCCCACCTGGTTCTAATCCTATCCCTAAGGGAAGAACGAGGGTTAAATACAGTCTGGGGAATAGGGAGCAGGGATGCTCCTGCAGGACTTGGGTAGGGGATTGGTGGTCAATGCAAGGGTTAATACCCTGCAAGTGTAATATGGGGTTTAGGATCAGGGAGAGGGATGGTTGGGATGGTGGTGAGGGTAGATCGTTGGTGGGATAGGGGTATGGGGAAACCGTTGGTGGGATAGGGGTATGGGGAAAGGTTAATCGTTGGTGGGATAGGGGTAAATCAGGGGAAATCGTTGGTGGGATAGAGGTAGGGGTAAATTGTTGGTGGGATAGAGGTAGGGGTTAATCAGGGGAAATCGTTGATGGGATAGTGGTAGGATTTAAAGATACTTAGCGCTCGTTGTCCAGGGGTTGCTCGTTCGTCTAGGGGTGATCCTCTTCAGGCGGGGGGGGCAGCTCGCTCTCCCAGTGCAGGGGCTGCCGGATATTTATATCCGGCGGCCCGCACTGCCGCACAGCCCACGCAGTGGCAAGCGGGCGCACGCCCCTATCACGGACACGTGGGCCGGCGCAGTGAGATGACGTCACTGCGCCAGCCCACGCGCCCCAGGACGAGCGCGGCCCCGACGCACCACTTGCTAAAAGGCGGGAGAAGCCTTTGATCTCACGCCTGTAGCACT
The DNA here is from genome assembly GCF_905171765.1 of Bufo bufo. NCBI lineage: Eukaryota > Metazoa > Chordata > Amphibia > Anura > Bufonidae > Bufo > Bufo bufo. The sequence goes on along the minus strand of NC_053389.1, from coordinate 584,189,230 downwards.
TTGCATTCCGGGCAGCGCGATGGTAAGTTGGAGTTCAGGAGATTGTCTTGACCAGGACCACCCCCCTAAATGCATTGAAGCAACTGCCATGTGATTGGTTGACTAGATAATTGCATTAATGAGAAATAGAGCAGGTGTTCCTAATAATTCTTTAGGTGAGTGTATATACACATAATATATACTTATTTGGGGGCACATATTTTCCACAGGGGCCACAATGAGTCCCTGTGGACCACTAGGGGCAGATGTGCGCAGATGCTGGGCACATCTGCGCACATCATCCTATAAAGCGGCAGTTAATACATGCATATACACTCACCTAAAGAATTATTAGGAACACCTGTTCTATTTCTCATTAATGCAATTATCTAGTCAACCAATCACATGGCAGTAGCTTCAATGCATTTAGGGGTGTGGTCCTGGTCAAGACAATCTCCTGAACTCCAAACTGAATGTCAGAATGGGAAAGAAAGGTGAATTAAGCAATTTTGAGCGTGACATGGTTGTTGGTGCCAGACGGGCCGGTCTGAGTATTTCACAATCTGCTCAGTTACTGGGATTTTCACGCACAACCATTTCTAGGGTTTACAAAGAATGGTGTGAAAAGGGAAAAACATCCAGTATGCGGCAGTCCTGTGGGCAAAAATGCCTTGTGGATGCTAGAGTAAGGACCAGCACTCGCTCTAATAGTAATTTCAAGTAGATTTAATGGTCACATACAAGTGGTAAGTGACGCGTTTCGGCTACTGTGAGCCTTTGTCAAACATAATGGATACAAGTTGCAAACAATTTAAATAGCCTGCGGTGGAGCCGGAAATGACATCAGGTTACCATGACAACGTTGTAAACGGAGGACACAACAATACAGAGATAATGATTAAACAAGTGGATGAACAGGTAACTATCATTGCTTAACAGGGCACCATGCTTTGCAGTGCTACATTCTATAGATCATCATGATATTATTATAGTATAATATTCCATACTGGATGCTAGAAACTGTAGCAAACTTATACAGAAGAAAGGAAAAAAAGAACATAATTAATTCTCTGTGCACCATGCTTTACAGTGGCACATTTTGCTAAACCTTATATAATGATGTAAAATACTGAATGCAGCGGTGCTACAATTTTGCGTGGTAAACTTACGCCCTGATCAAGCACTAAATGACATGGATTGGAGTCAAGTTCTCTGTGGAAGAAAGAAAGAGGGAACATGTTGAAAGGGTTACTATACACTGTGTAACGCACCTAGTTGATCAGTTAGGATCTCAACTGCGGAAGCAATGGACATGCACTATTATCCCACTGCCCTTGTTCTTGGCTGTGGGATTCGCGGTTACTCAGTATGTACCCCAGGCGTCTCTCTCAGTCTTGGGCGGAGAGTTTGGGGTAACAAAATCATTTACCGCTATCCATCTATTTAGTATTACTGCTGGAGAGGAAGGTCTCCCAGTATTACAGGAGTCACAAGTTAGTATAAGCTTGTGCACAGTTCAGAGTTAGTATCTATTATGCAATAGGTGCAGGGTTAGTATATAGCATGTCCTCAGTTTAGTATATTGTATGCCATAGGTTCAGAGCATGTCCACAGTTTAGTATATAGTATGCAGTAGGTTCAGAACATGTCCACAGTTTAGTATATAGTATGCAGTAGGTTCAGAGTTAGTATAGCATGTCCACAGTTTAGTATATAGTATGCAGTAGGTTCAGAGCATGTCCACAGTTTAGTATATAGTATGCAGTAGGTTCAGAGTTAGTATAGCATGTCCACAGTTTAGTATATAGTATGCAGTAGGTTCAGAGCATGTCCACAGTTTAGTATATAGTATGCAGTAGGTTCAGAGCATGTCCACAGTTTAGTATATAGTATGCAGTAGGTTCAGAGTTAGTATAGCATGTCCACAGTTTAGTATATAGTATGCAGTAGGTTCAGAGCATGTCCACAGTTTAGTATATAGTATGCAGTAGGTTCAGAGCATGTCCACAGTTTAGTATATAGTATGCAGTAGGTTCAGAGTTAGTATAGCATGTCCACAGTTTAGTATATAGTATGCAGTAGGTTCAGAGCATGTCCACAGTTTAGTATATAGTATGCAGTAGGTTCAGAGTTGGTTTGGGAGTATCGTCTCACACCAGTCAGGAACCACCCCACTCAGAGTTCCAGGACATTAATCAGAGCAGGTAACAGGCATATACTTGCGGTTAGTTGGTCCTGGCTAGGAAGCCAGCAGTGGGGAAGCCAGTGGCAAGAAGGTAGACAGTCCTTCACGCTGTTGTTAGGGATCCAGGTCTGGATATGTGGACAGAGTCCTCAGATGCAGTGGAGCTAGCAGGGTGCGCACTCCATTAGTGGAACACCCTGCCCAGCGTAACAACACAGGCGGTCGCTGCGTTCCACGCTGGAACGCAAGCCAGCGTATCATCGCAGACGGCCGGTGCGTTCCACGCTGGAGCGCAAGTCAGCGTATCGTCACAGGGAGCCGCTGTGATCCAGGCTGTACTGTTACACACTGTAGCTTACAGAAAACTATTTAAATCATAATCACGATTTAATCCCTTTGGTTCTAGGGTTTGGAGGCGATGAATCCAAAAGGCTTCTCTTTTTTTGAGCATTTTACACCTGTCTCCTCCTCTCCTGGGTAGTGATACGTGCTCTATTATCTGGAAGCGCAGCTGGGAAATGGCATGTCGGTGTTTCTCAAAATGATATGGGATGGGGAGTAGTAGATTTTTCTTTCTAATGGTAGATTTATGTTTGCAGAAACGGTCTTTCATCCTCATGGAGGTCTCACCGACATACACAAGACCACAGGAACACTTCAAGAGATAGACCACGAAATTGCTATTACAGATAAAGAAGCCATTTATTTTACATTTTTCCCCTGTGTATGGATGAGTGAAGTGTTCTCCTTTAATAGCACTAGAGCAGTGTATGCATTGAAGGCATGGATATGTCCCATTCTTGGGTGTTGAGAGGGTGGCCTGGCGTAGAGTATGTCTGTCGCTACCTACATCAGCCCTGACTAGGATGTCTCGAATATTTTTGCACCTTTTGTAGCATATCATAGGTGGAGATTGAAATTCCGTAACATTCAGGTAGGCTCTACTGAGAATACTCCAATGTTTATTGAGGATAGTCCTGCATTTATTGACCCAAGGGTGGTATTTCACTACAAAGGGAACTCGTGGCTGTTTATCACTAGTAGTGGAGCTGTCTTTAGGTGGTTTCGCCTGTTGTGCATTTAATAGGTCTTGCAGATAACCTCTGTTACGAAATTTGTCTAGCATTTCTTCCTGACATGCTGTTTTCATATTGGTGTCAGACACTATCCTATTCACTCTCTGTAGTTGTGAATAGGGGAGTGATTTTTTGACTGCAGGAGGATGGTTACTTGTGAAGTGCAGCAGGCTGTTACGGTCAGTATTCTTGGTGTACAGGTCTGTGTGTATAGGTCTGTGTGTATCTGCCCCTTCTCATCCTTTATAACCCATGTGTCAAGGAAATAGATTTTAGACACATCTGAGTGCATGGTAAACTGCAGTTCCTTCCAAACAGAGTTGATGTATTGCATGAATTGTTCGAGAGTTCGAATATCGCCCCGCCACACGCAAAATATGTCATCAATAAATAGTCTCCAGAAAATGCAGTGGTCCTTGTATAGAGTGTTACCATATATATATTCTTTTTAGAACCATGACATATAACAATTTGCGTAAGGCGGTGCGGCATTCGAACCCATCGCGGTCCCCCGCTGCTGGCGAAAGAAAGTGTCCTGAAACAGGAAGTAAAAGGGTAAAAGGGATCAGCCTGGCTAAAAGGTCCCCTCCTACAACATCCCTAATCCTCTCCCTGACTCCTCACCGTATGAGCGGACCCCGATGGTAGGACGACTCATACTCAGGATTCCTAAAGACCCTAAGTCGCCCTGGTAATCCCTCACCAAGGAGCAGGGAAGAGACGACCTGTTCATCCCAGTCATGGAAGAACAGGAGTCTATCTGAGGCCAGGCTGCAAGGAGAGGGGAACACACACACAGCATATGGAGATGGCAGTTAAGCGAAACCAATAACACACTTACCTGCCACAGACACACTGACTGGAACCTGTGCACAAGTGCTGGTGTCCACACCAACATTAAAGGACACAGAACACACCACAAACCACACAGGGACCCAGGATACCCATAGCTGCAATAAACATAAGACAGAGGAATGTCTAGCAAACATGACACCAAACACCACCAGACATGTAACACCAAACTAGACATACAAACACCCTGAACTAAACCCACTCCATACAAATAGGGACAGGAAGAGAAGGAGACACCGGGATAACATCGATGACCACAAGGGTGGCCCTCACTTGACAGATGGAACAACCAGACAAGGAGCTTAACTCCAGCACACACCAAGGCTGGAGTACAACTCCTTGTCTGGTTGTTCCATCTGTCCAGTGAGGGCAACTCTTGTGGTCATCAATGTTATCCCAAGAATACAGTCCCAGAATGGCTTGCCATTTAAAGTGACACATGTCAGATTTGCAAAAATCTGCCTGGTCACGAAGTTGCAAAATGGCCCGGTCATTAAGGGGTTAATCTCAAATCAAAAGGTAGTTTACAAACAGCTGAATAATGCAGACATAACTTCTGTATTGTATTTAAGTACATATCCACTAAAACAGTTTCTCTAAATGCTACATATGAAAGTTAATTCTACAGGTTAGCCAAAGAAGTTATGTTGACCTGCTAAGTATATAACGGTAATTGCTATCCTGAGTGATTATAGTAATTGTGAACGCTATGTTCTGTTTCACATGTACTAGAAATATATGCATGGAATAATGAACACTGACTGTTTTCTACTGAAATGGCATTTGCAGAGTGTACATTGCATATAAAAACACAAAATGGGCCAAGCTTTTAAAAATCATTTATTGGTGACCAATTAAAAAAGGCAAAAAAATATATTTAAAAAGTCCACATCACTTAGAGCTCATGCACACGACTGTATGTATTTTGCGGTCTGCAAAAATACACATGTAGTCCGCGTGCATTCCGAATTTTCCGGAACGGAACAGCTGGCCCCTAATAGAACAGTCCTATCCTTGTCTGTAATATTGACAATATTAGGACATGTTCTATTCTTTTGCAGAACGGACATACGGAAACAGAATGCACACGGAGTAACTTCCATTTTTTTTGTGGACCCATTGAAATGAATGGTTCCGCATACGGTTCGCAAAAAAAAAATGGAACGGACACGGAAAGAAAATACATTCGTGTGCATGAACCCTTACACATTTAGCACAAATGTGCTTAATCATAGCATGATTTCCACTGAAAAAGGCCTCATGCACACGACCGTTGTGTGCATCCGTGGCCGTTGTTCCGTTTTCCGTGATTTTCTGCGGACCCATTGACTTTCAATGGGTCAGTTGAAAACTCAGAAAATGCACCGTTGTTCATTCAAGTCAATGGGTCAGTGAAAAAACTGGATATAGGCAATGCGCTGCACAGACCTTTCACTTACCAGTAGGAGGAGTGCCCGGCCGGTCACAGACATCGCAGCTCACAGGTAAGTATAATGCTTCTAAAAATTGCTAAGTAACCATGGCAACCAGGACTGCAGTAGCGTCCTGGTTGCCATGGTTACCGATCGGAGCCCCAGCGATTAAACTGGGACTCCGATCGGAACTCTCCACTGCCACCAATGATGGGGGAACGTGATTTTAACTAGGGCGGGGGGGAGATGTGAGGCCGCACTGGCCACCAATGATGGGGGATTCGGAACGTAATTTTAACTGGGGGGGGGGGGAGAGGGGAGACCGCACTGGCCACCAATGAATATAATATTGGGGAGGGAGGGGGTCTGCCACCTTCTGCCTGGCAGCACCTGATCTCTTACAGGGGGCTATGATACGCACAACTAACCCTTTAGGTTCGGCACCTGAGGGGTTAATTGTGCGGATCACAGCCCCCTGTAAGAGATCAGGTGCTGCCAGGCAGCAGGGGGCAGTCATGTACACAGTTCGTAGGATATTCTACTTGAAGCGTCCCCATCACTATGGAACGCCTCTGTTAGAATATACTGTCGGATATGAGTTTCACGATCTAACTCAAATCCGATGGTATATTCTAACAGAGGCGTTCCCATGGTGATTGGGACGCTTCAAGTTAAAATATACCATCGGATTGGAGAAAACTCCGATCCTATGGTATATTAACTCCTGACTTTACATTGAAAGTCAATGGGGGACGGATCCGATTGCAATTGCACCATATTGTGTCAACGTCAAACGGATCCGTCCACATTGACTTGCATTGTAAGTCAGGACGGATCCGTTTGGCTCCGCACGGCCAGGCGGACACCAAAACGACTTTTTCTTCATGTCCGTGGATCCTCCAAAAATCAAGGAAGACCCACGGACGAAAAAACGGTCACGGATCACGGACCAACGGAACCTCGTTTTGCGGACCGAGAAAAAATACTGTCGTGTGCATGAGGCCAAACTGAGATTTAAAAATAGGACTATCAGTCGGAAGTTATGTAATTGATTTTTTTTTAGATACACAGATTTACACAGTTGCAGATATCAATTAACCCCTTCAAGACTATGCAATTTTTCACCTTAAGGACTAGGCCATTTTTTGCAAATCTGACATGTGTCACTTTAAAACGCTTTTACTTATCCAAGCCATTCTGAGATCGTTTTCTCGTCACATATTGTACTTCATGACAGTGGTAAATTTGAGTCAAAATTATTTCATTTGTATTTATAAAAGAAAAAAACCATTTGGAAAAATTCACAATTTCAATTTTTTTGCTTTTAAAACAGATAGTGATACCTCTTGAGATAGTTATTACTTTACATTTTCAATATGTCTACTTCATGTTTGGATCATTTTGTAAATGAAATTTTCTTTTTTGGGACGTTAGAAAGCTTAGAAATTTTGAAGCAAATCTTAAAATTTTTAAGAAAATTTCCAAAACCCACTTTAAGGACCAGTTTAGGTCTGAAGTCACTTTGTGGGGCTTACATAATAGAAACAACCCATAAATGGCCCCATTTTAGAAACTACACCCCTCAAGGTATTCAAAACTGATTTTACAAACTTTAACCCTTTAGGTGTTTCACAAGAATTAAAGTAAAATGTAGATGAAATTACAGAATTTCACTTTTTTGGTAGATTTTCGATTTTAATCCATTTTTTTTCGGCTAACAAAGCAAGGGTTAACAGCCAAACAAAACGCAATATTTATTACCCTAATTCTGTAGTTTACAGAAACACCCCATATGTGGTCGTAAACTGCTGTATGGGCACACAGCAGAGCGC